>NC_136825.1:15451978-15471978 GCF_951394365.1 Tetrao urogallus | reverse complement strand
ATTATTTTCACATTTGTACTTATAATTGCCACTGTTTATATAAAACACAGAGATGCTGCGTGCGTTCTGTGTGAGAAGGGGAGAACTCGTGTGGAGATGAGCAGCTGAAATACAGCAGGCCTGCACTTCGTACAAATCCAGTCGATATTTGAGCTACTTTATCAGCCACTGTCGCATTTAGCCGTGATGTCTGTTGTGACGTTTCAAAAGCATAGGTGCAAGGAACAGTTCAGTATCCCGCTGCTTAATTTCTCTTCCCTTTTCTAATGAAGGAAAGAAGAAATACATGAAAATAAAAAATGAGGGGCTCCCTGAAAATGAGAGCAGGCGATGTTGTGCAAAATCCCGTTCCCCACAGCACAGCCAGGGCTTCACTGAGGTACGGATCCAGAAGCAAGCATTGCTGTTCACGCACCTGGCCTTTCTGGTTTTGCAAACTGCATTTTAAGACCTGTGTTGAGCTGCGATCAGGGTAGAAAGCATCAACAGAAAATTCCAGAAACTAATAAATATTCAAATGCCCTGAGTTTATGATCAACCAGTTGTTTTTTTTTTTTTTTTTTTCAGTTACATATTTCTCTAAGAATTTATATTGGCTTTGTGAAACAAGAAACTTTTCAGATATGTAAATCAATCTTAGCGTTACTATGCAGTATTCTTTAAATTAAATTACAGTACAGATATCAGATTCTACCAGTTCTGTTGCTGCAGTGAGATAATTTCTGGAGGCAAGACACCTGGCCAGGCTGGAGTGGTGATTAATTTTATGTGTTTAGGGTGCAATCATCACTCAGAAAAAGGCTTAGGGTTTGGATGATGGATGATGGGTAAAGTGCAGGCTGATAGGACATGGCCCATGAATCTGTTCTACATCATCAGTTCCTTTGATCGCTGGCAGAAGTTCAGAGATTCTTCTTTGCATCTGTCCAAAATAAACAAGGCTACCATATACCTTTTGCAGTATCGCTTCTAAACACAGCCCTTATTTGCAGGAGGAGAAAGCACCTTTATTTTGTGACAGTGGCTAAGAAGAATAAAAGGCAAACACTTTGGCTTGCATTTGCAGTCCCAATTTGTGTGTGTCCATACATATACATATTTTAATGAAAGAGGAGAGTAGAAAAACAGTATTTTTCACCTGCATGCTGACACCTCTGTTACCGCAGAGGATTCGCCATCCCTGCTGAAGAACAGCGTTACACGGTCTTTCTGGATAGGAAGAAAGTCCTAAGTTACAGCAGTACTGTACAGCGTTTCTGCTTCCTTCTCTAACGCTGGTGGCTGCAAATGGTTGGGAATCTTTCTCACTACTGATTGAGAGAACTCTGTAGCTGAAGAAATTATGATTAATAATTCAGAGCAGTTTAAGGGTGGAGAGAGAGAGAGAGAGATGATTTGCATTGACCTAAAAGAATACTTTTTGTGTCTCAATTAACAAAGTACAATTTGATAATTGAAAGCAAATGCTTTTTTATCAAATGATTTCTACTTTTCTTTACCCAATGCTGTCCCCTGCAGGGTGTAAGAAATCAGATCACAGAAGTATTCAAAGGCTAAAATATATATAAATATATACATATATATTTAAATCTGAGAACCAAAAAGGAATAGCTGGATTAACACCATGTGCTGTATCAGAATTCATTATCAAGCCAGAATGTTTAATAATGAATAATCCTTTTGGAAGCTGACTTGGTGCTGTAAGGGCTTTTCTTGAAAATGTTCTCTCATATCTTATTGCACATGTGCAATGTGGCTTTCCATAGGTGTTATGAATTCCTGGTGCTCACGTCGATATTCTGTCTGTGGGCAGTAAGATGTTAGCTGTTTATTTCATATGTCTCATCAGCTGCTCTGGAGCATGGAAATCAAGCAGAACACATAAATTATAAAATCACTGTACATCCTAGCGGACCTTCTTACCATTTTGCAGAGTGGGACATAAAGGGTCTGCATGACTACGGGCTGTACACACGGAAAATAGAGCTGTTTAAAAGACATGTGACCATCAAACTAAATGCAACTCTTCTAAAAAAATCAAAATAAACAGTGAAAATGTAAATGTGGGAGAACTGGTTAGATTTCCTTGATGGGATTATCTTTGCACCAAACAAAAGCAAAGCATGAGGCTCAAAGAACTGTGAGAGCACTTGCTATCACAGAAATGATGCTCGCATGCTCTCTCCTTTCTCAACTGCAGCACGCTGCTTTTTCTGACTAAGTGCAAATACTGAAGTGTTCATTAGCTCTCCTGATACACCTTGGCTTGTCTTTATTGAGTTGCATTTCATCCATAGCCTTCGTACCTGGAGGCGCACAATAAATTTTTCTGCACAAAGGGTTTCTCGGGAGTAGTATGACTGTTCCTTTACTCCCCAGAGCCTGGATGCATTGCATCATCTTCTGTCATACTTACAAGCCCCAGGCCTGGGATGAGGAATTGTTTAGTATCTCCAAACCAAAGCTTGCCACGTAGCAGATCAAATTGTTGTTGCTGTGCCACGGAGGTGACTCAGTACTTGCTTGTTTGATTTAAGGCACAGTTCCACTGTGAAAAAGTTATTGTGAAAATGTTATTTTCTTCCTCGGCAAAGATAGTTCCTATGAGTGTGAAGAATTATATGTGCTGACTCAAGTGACAAAAACAAGTATTTACTGCTTCTGCTCTCTCCAGCTCAGCAGAGCAAAGACAGAAAAGAGAAAAGCAAGTTGGAGTCCATTTAATCTGTATGTGTTAATGCTCTTTTTCAGGTATCTTTGTGTTTATGCCTGTGCAAAGGCAGGGAGAAATAGAGCATCCCAGAGCTGTTAATAGGTATAATTTGGCTTTTTAGTGCTCTTGAGCAGCTGTACAAAGGAAACATCTTTTCTTGATCTCTTGGATCCCGTTGTGCTTGTTGAAATTTCAGCCTTCAAAACAACCAAAACAATGAACAATCACTGATAATGAAGTAGGGTAATTTGAAAAAGAGTAAATTGATACCTTATACTGTTCTATATAGTTACCTTTTACCTGTAGGTGCTCACAGACTTTGTGACTGTGTGAGGAGGATTATTAAGAGTATTTTATGGCACTCTGGTTTTGTAGACCTGTGTAGCTATCAGGAGGTGCCTTGGTGCTGCAAACTGCTGGCGTGTGGTTCCTGTCCCACTGAGCCATCCTAGGAGCCACTGAGGGCTTCTTGCTTGGCTGCCTTACACAGTCTGTGTGTGAAACTGTGAGGGGAGTTCACAAGGAATGACAGTCTCAGTGTTGGTTTTAGCACGTTCACAGCATCCAGCTTTATTGCTTTTCCTTGTCTAACCCGGAGAGGAAAGCTGTTTCTTTCCCTCAGTTTCAAGGTGACTCTGGACTTTGCATGAAAATGATTTGGGCTTATGTTGCTTTGGAAAAATGCGGTGGTTAGGGCAAGTAAAGAAGCAAGAAGATTTGCTTGAATAGGTCAGCTGCCTAAAACAGAATACTTAGCCATCCTCTTAAATAAATTCCTAATTGCTGCCAGATGTTCAGATAGGTAGCAGTGTCTGCTGGCTGCTTTCATCAGTTTTTGCACTGCAGTAGGAACTCTGTCCCCTTTGCAAAGCTATTTGTGGGGCTGTATTTTAAATCCAGTGTAACAGAGGAATGTGGCAGCCTGCTTAATTAGTTCAGTACCTTGTGTCTTTGCAGCAGTATGGTTCTCCATTAAATGGCACTCTTGGTTGCCCAGCTCCCAGAGGCTGTCCTGCCTAAGAGGTGGTGGCCATCAGCAAGCCGTGCTGGTGGTACAGGATGTAAACACTAAGTCCCTGGAGCTTCCTTAGCACTGAGGAAGCTAGGAGCAGCTAACAGCTTTGCCCGGAGTGGTCCAAAAAGTCAGCTTGTGTTGGCCTTGGGGTACGCTGAGAACCTATTCTTCACCTGCCCACTAAGTCTGTGCTTTCTTGAGGGCAGTGTGATCTTACCCAGTGGTGAAGCTGCAGGAACTGAGACTGTTTGGTGTTTGCAGTTCAATTCTAAAATATTTATAAGAGCGAAACCTTGTAATCGCAGCTTACACAGTCCATTCTGAATGCAGTTTCTTCTGAGGAAGAAACTTCAGTTTGTCCTGTCAGTTTTAGAAATGGTGTGATTTCCTCACACTGAAGGAGATAGGACCTCTGTCCAACCTACTGAGCGTGAAAAAGATAAATAGGAGGTAACTGTATGGAGCTTATATCGTAGTCAAAGATAACTTATCTCCTAGGTCCTAGCACTTAGAAGATGATTAACTCTCTGTAGTATGAGATGTAACAAAAAGCAAGGGGTGAGGGCTTTCACTTCTGTCTGAAAATAGAAAGCTTCCAAATTTCTTTCTAACGTGAGACTAAACTGCTAAATATGAGGTAATTCTTAAAACTTTCCTTTTGAATAACCCTTTGGTATTGTAGCCTGAGCAATAAATGTTTTATTGATTTGTATGGATGGATTGTGCTTACATACATCCAGTTGATACTATTTGGTTTTTTGAATGTATAGATGTCTTTATAAACTCTAAGTCTCATTTAGCTCGCTCACTAGATTGCCAAAATACTGCTGTCCATTGCCATTAGAAGGAGGAATGTTGCCAGCAAAGTACAGGCAACTCCCAGTGCTCACCAATTTTTTCTCATGTGTAGTAATCAAAGATACCATATCTATAGACTTTATTTGCTCCTAAAATGCTTCAGTGCACAAGTCAAGTTGGATACTGGGCTGCAAATTCACTTTCTCTTGCTTAGTAGCATTTACCTCCAAAGACTCTGAAGACCCCCTCATGCTTCTGGAATGTTGCCTTCTCCTTGGAGCCCTTTTCTTAGGAGCAGGAGTGGCTTGAGAGGATAATAGGAATACGGGAAACTTGAAAATGCACACATGCGCTGCGGAGACATAAGCTCACCAATTTTTAGAAGCTCTCTGGTAACTTTTTACAAAGCAGCTTCACCCCTTACTGTTATTTTTTTGTGTTGGTATTTACTTTACCACACAGAAAACCAATCATGTTACTCAGTTGTAAGAGTTATTTTGTAAAAGCAGACAGAGGCATGTAGCTGCTCAGAATAGCTTACAGTCTCCTGCAAACACTTAACACTTTCTTCCCTTGAGGTTTGAAGTTATTGGGAGAGCTGAAATGCTTAGGCTTTATTCTCTTACAGAAGCCAGGTCTAAAAATGATAATAAAATACTATTGCAAAGACCTAATACCTAAATATTTCCTTCTTGAATGATGTAATTATAAGTAAGTTTGCATTATAGCAGTATTAAAAGTTTTCTGTTCAACAGCGTGCTACACCAGAAGACAGACTTCTCTGAGAGCAGATATCCCTTCAAATTACTGCAAATGTGCTTGGTTAAAGCAATACAGAATTATCTTCCATGGTGCTGTTGGGGTTCATTCTGCTGCATTCGTTTGGATGTCAAAGTGACAGGCCATTAGCCGAAGGGGAAGCTAATTATTTAAATAACTTCTCTTATTTTGTACAGTAAAGACGCATTTTTGAAAATACAACGCTAACGTAGATCCGTGTCAGATGATGGCTATGGTCCTTTTTAAAAAAATATGAAAATGTAATTTTAGCATTTAAACAGCCAAGACAGTGGTAATTTAAAATAAAACAAGAACAACAGTCATTAAACGGCTGTGTTTCTGGACTGAGATTGATGCTTAACACATTGATCTTCTTCAGTAGAAGCTTTCCATATTCCATCTGTTAGAATCTTTGACCTTTTCTTAACACCATTAAAAGATAAAATGTTAATCTACTGAAAAAAGATGCATGACCTTTTAAAAGTGAACTGTACCACTTTACAATCTGCCATCATTAAAGAAGTTTATGCTCAGGAGCCATGCATTATGTGTATCATAGCAGTATAATTGTTTAGAATAATGTAATTGTTCAACCAAGAAGATGTATACCATGCATAACATAAATTAGAATGGGAACTATTTGAACTTTGAAAACCCAATCAAAATAACATGTCAGATCAACGCTTACTTTCAGTTTTAATTAGCCTCAACCTCAAATTTATTTTGTCTTAGCAAACTGAGATGCATATGTAGAGGCAACCATTTCACCAAGGAAAAGTGATGGTACCTTAGGACAAATGAAACCGCATCCGTGGCAAATGGTGATGTTTAGCTTTTGTTTCTTTTCTTTTGGAGTGAGGAAATAAATTTGGAATCGGTATCTTAAATGCTAATGAGGAATTTCCTTAGCAAGAGAGTTCTTGAGAGTAGATATTTCTTTCTGCTAAATCTGAATTGTCTTAAACGAGACTTAACAGCAGCAGCCACAGTTCAGAGCAGCATCAAAACATGGTTAAATGCAACTCAATAAAGCTCTTCAGAGAGCATTTAGTTATGGGAGAATTTGATTCCACTTCACGTTAAGCTTCTGTTCTGAATCCTGAGTACAGAGTCAAACTGGGTACGTGTTATAGGTTCCAATAACCTTGTCTGGTGGTTTACATATTTTGGATGGTGAGGTCTGTCTTTTAGGTGAAGTTCCGTAGATGGAGAGCATAGGTCTTATTAATAAAGTGTCTAATTAATAGCTATGAGAGCTGCTCCGAAAGTTATGCCACCTGTTTTATTATATTGACTCCTGATATCAGAGCGTGGTGGTGGTGGTGGTATGGCAGCAGAGGTTGAACCTTCCACCGATGTTCCATCCTCATTCTGAGGCAGTGGTTGGTGCAGTTCAGCTGTGGCATCAGCAACAGTGAGTCACCTCTGCTGGGGCAGGTGTGAATGAGAGTGGCATGCCTGCTTTTGTTCATCACTGGCAAAGATTTAGACCTAATGGTGTCAACACAGTAATGACTGTGTTGAGAAGTAGTGTTTTGTAGCTGAGGATTTGCTCTATCAAATAGTGTTACTGTGCTCTTTGTATTTGTGGTAGCCTCCTTCGAAATAAGTAGGATGCACTGCTGTCAGAACCTGACATACAAGACATATGGTAATAGAGAAGTCCAAGTATCATCTTCAGTTGAATATAGAATTCTATACTGTACTAAAAATGTTTATTTTATGGAACAAATACCTTTTCTACATAGGAAGACTCAGATTCTCTGAATTTTGATGTATATTCTACTGAACTCCTAACTTTATTTGTTTCACCTCAGAAACTCTCATGATCTTAGGCCAGATAATGCTGGATTGGAGTGTGCTCTCCCTGATGTTCCATATGTTTTTCAGTGGAATTGACTCCGTACGTAAGTGATCGCATGCAAAGTAGAAATACAATAATTGTAATATTATATAAGCCTAACTCCTGTTATTAGTATTATTTGTTTATAGTAGCATATGCAGCATTAGAAACATCACTGTGCTGGGGCTCTCATACTTGAAGGCTTGCAGTGTGTGCTCAAAGCTGTTTCCCACCCATAAAACCAAGGCTGAAGTAATATGCTGGTTTACACTGCTGGGTGACTTACAGTGCAGATGGACAGTCCTGCCGAAGTCAGCTCATTACGTGTACACTGCATGCCTAGGACTGGAAAGTGGCTTGAACTTCATCATGAAAAGTGACATCATGTGGTTATATAAGGTCCTTGAGCTATAACAAATCACAGCAAAGTCAGTTCTGACCCTTACTTCTTTGCTGAACAACTGGTGATGCAGGCAGATGCAAAGTGTTTGCATTTAATGTGTGGGTCGGAAGGGAGAGCAGAAGAAATGAAACTATCCAGTGCAGGAGGATAAGCCAGCATGGTGTGTTAGCCACATTAGCTCTAGGTGTTTCAGAGAGATACGTTTTGAGCATGGAGGTGAAGATAGAGCTTACAGATGTCTCAGTGTTGCTAAATCTTATGATCTTACAGACAGCTTTAAGATGTGTAGTAATGTTCTTTCAGTTCTAGCTGTAGAAATCTTCTTCTTATAGAGACTATCAGGATTTTTTATATATTTTTTTTATGAAGGAACTTTTTTACCAGAGAGAGGTTTGAAACTGCGCATCTGAAAAAAAAAAAAGACAACAAAAAGGTACTTAGTAAGAACCTGCTTGCTTTTCCTTTGCTTTTTACTCTTCAAGGGCAGCTCCTCCTAATGATACAGAAAACGTGGGAGAAAGCACAGAATTTGCTGACAGTCCTGGCAAGTAGAAAGACACGTTCTGTGAATGTCAGCTTTGTAACTCCAGTTAAAACTTTGTATTCTGTTTTCTGATCATGTGGATGGACCAGATCTCTCTATTTGTATTTTGCTCCAGTTAAATAAGCATTGCCCCCTTTTGTATAGGCTGTGCATTTCATCTTTGAAGTTAGTAGCCACTTTTTTTGTCAAGCACTTTCATTGTTTAGACGTGCTTCCCAGTTCCAGCCCCATTTTATCACCGCAAATTTCCTCTCTTGCATATTTCTTCCCTCTAGGTCATTGATAGTGAAAGCAAGCAATATGTTTCCTGGTGTTCAACCATGTGGCACTTCACTAGTCACATAATACACTAGATAAGCAGATGACAGTCTGTGCTGCTCTGAATAGCATATGTGCATGCCAGCTGAAAGCCAGGAGCCGGAGGACATACAGGCAGCCAACAGAGGGAGTCAATGGCAGCAAAGCACTGGCCATGCAAGCAGCACTTTGGAGAGCAGAAAAATGGACAGATTTGTACTTATGGTCAAAGAGTAGAAGACCTCAGTCTGTTTCCCTATTAGGCCCCAGGCATCTCTGACAGCCCACATGCTCTTCTGCTTTGGACTGTAGGTTGCTACCTCAGAGAAGCTCTGTTCCAGCTCTGTACCCACCAGAATTAGAGTTGTTTGGGGCAAAGTTTGACCCTTCTTACATTTGTTATGAGGACCTGGAAGATACAATAGATAGCAATTGCTTTTTGTCTGCTAAGGTAATGTACAGGAGCTATAATTGCTGTCTAATTAACATAGCAAAGTACAGCCTACATTGTAAAGAACACCTGCTTGCTCTTTCTTTTAGAACATAATAGTGATGTTTAAAGTCTCTTGTGCACATTCGTAACTTGTTACCAAACAGTTTGAGTGTTACAGACCCCACCAACCAAAGTGCTGTTCCCCACTGACTAAGGAAGCCCTAGATCTCAATGCAGGTGTGTACTATAAATGTAACGACAGTCTGTTCTCTTTGACAGAAGCAAGCTGTCAAGGTAATAGAGAAATGAGATTCAGAGGGGAAAAAAAAATTCAAAATACTCTCAGACACATTCAGGCAATGTGTAAATAGAATAATAAATCTGGCAAGAAAGACCTGTTTATTTTTTACATGAAGGGACTAAAAAAGTTTTTTTTTTTTTTCCCTTTTAAAGCATGACTTCTTTTCCTTCCACCTGAAGGCTGCACGGTATTCCTCAGAGCAGCCGTCCGCAGCAAGAAATTCATCATTCACTCTCTGATCAGCACATACAGCAAGTGACATGAAACTCTGCTTAATTCTCTTGTGTCTTTATGAAATAAGTTCTTCCCCAACCAAAGCAATCTGCTGCTCACCCTAATCTCAATTTAACACTTACTCTCAGTGCTCAAAAGTAACAGTCCGCATTTGAATGGGGTTTGCAAAGCAGAAGCAACTGCCAGGGAAAATGAAACAAGTCTTGTCTCTTCCTTGAAAGCTGGGGAAAGGCTTTAGGCTTTTTATTGCAGCGACAGGTTACATGTAAATAAAGTTCGAGATCTTTGCTTTGGCCATTTAAGACGAATTGCTTAGAAGAGAACAAAGCTGACGGTGCAAAGCTTGAATTCAGCCCAAGTTGCACATTAAGATGGCTGTTCAAAAGCAAGTGCCACGTGCACACAGAGTACAACTGTGGGGTGTCTGCGCAGTGTGACAGATAGGGCATGTTGCTGCTCACTTACTGAGGAAGCCTTGAAACCATTGAATTTTCAGTTAGTAAGCAGTATGGAAAAGAGGCCTTGAGCACATTCCGCTTCTTAGAAGCAAATTTATTTGGTTTATGCTCTATGGAAAACATCTGGAAGGATCTCAGCCCCAGCGAAGCTGGTAATGGTTCCATCTTACCTCAGATTACCATGCATTAACACAATGATTTGAAAAAGATTCCCTCATTTACATTGGAATTGGATACTGTTGCATTTAATCAGCAATCTAAACAATGCCCCTGTTAGTTTTGTTGGATTGACTACATTTCTGGGTTTGTTCTGAAGTTACCAAAATGGCATTCAAACTGGGAGGGATGTGTTCTGCAAGAGGTCTTCAACAGCAGCACTGCTCCACTGCAGAAGCCATGGTCGTTGCCGACCCGGGAGCCAGGGGCTGCTCTTGAGAGGAACATCTCCTGCACTTCTCTCCCCATAGCTTGTAAGGGGGAAATGAGCAGTTCACAATTTAGAAATAGGTTGCACAACTTTTTCAGGTTACAGCTGAATTGGAGTAACAATGAGTTCCCCTCTTCTTCCATGTTAGGCTGCATGTGCAGCCCATTGCATTAGCCATACACACCACGTGGGGCATGCTGCATGAAGTCCTGTTGTGTTTTATCTGCTGGAAGTGTTTTGACTTATCTACATGATTCATTTTCTTCCTGGCTT
Source organism: Tetrao urogallus (assembly GCF_951394365.1). Classification (NCBI taxonomy): domain Eukaryota; kingdom Metazoa; phylum Chordata; class Aves; order Galliformes; family Phasianidae; genus Tetrao; species Tetrao urogallus. Next base: position 15,461,459 of record NC_136825.1, on the reverse strand, counting down.
TAGGTCAGGTGGAAGAATAAAGCATTTCCCTATGTAGCTTTCACACCCAGGTATACTGCAGAGTTGTTGCTTCACCTAAGCAGAGTAATTCTGCCTAGGCACAGATTTCTCTGCTGGAAGTAGTGCTTTTTAAAGAATATTGACATATGCATTAAATGAGAAACACGCATGGAATGGAATCGCTCAGTTTCCCTACAAGAGGAAGAGAATAAGTCTTAGTTTTCCTTTGGGGCAAAACTTTAATAGATTTGCTGCAGTATAATAGTCTTCCAGATATTGTTCAAACCCCATATGATACTCAGGGCCGTGAGTGTTGGTACCAAGAAAAAAAATCTCAATTCATTCTCAAGCTCAGATTGGCAGTGTAGGATGTGTTACTTTTAGAACAACCTATGTGCTATTCTTCAAAATGCCTTTGTTCAAACTGTTGTATGACTAAGCCTCACGTAAATTGTGAAGATGCTCAGACTCTTTTTACTTTCTGAATTTTGAAGATGAGGTTACTGAAATGCAGAGCTTGTGAGAAGGGCTAGGCTGACAGCAAAGACATGGGTCGTCTTTGTGGAGCATGCACAGCTTGTTGCCTTCTCAGTGTGCTTCAGACCCAGTGTGCTCTGAAGCCCAGCAATGAGTGTCCCAGTTTGGCTCCCACATCCTCCTGTCCTCGAGGGCTGTGCTGGGATGGGTGGCTGGGTTTGCAATTAGTTCTGGTTGATAACCGAAGGTGGAAATCTTTCTGTACTGGGAAAGTAAGCTGAGCAACTCATTTCATGTAGGTGCTTTCTGAAGCCCACTGATTGTCCTTCTACAATAAAGCCCCCTCGTTTTCAGGTTCATTGAGAAATGCAGTAAAATCAGACTTTAATCAGGAGAAATGGCACATTTTTGGGCATACTTCAGGGCTGTAAATTAAAAGCTGTTTTTTAAAGAAGAAATTTAAAGGCTATTTCTTGTTGCTACTGCCCCTCTAGGACTGCACTGAGCTCTTGTCACCTACAAGCGCTCTTGCCAGGCAGGCTGTGCAAATATTATTATTACTTAAATAGAGTCTGAATCATTACCTTGTGTTTTCACTTTGTAGTGAAGTGATTTAAATATAGTTTTCTTATGCTTGGATCCTTTGACAAACGCATAAATAGTTAGCGCATTGTTAGCAACAGTGAAAAGGAAATGGATGCCTGGCAGGAGGAAGGGCAAATAATTTTCTCATGCTTGCTGTGCTGTTTCTGTAGTGTAAATCAACTCTGCTCCTCTGAAAGTAAAAACTTATTCCAAGATGTCAACAAAAGTAAAGTAATTAGGAGAGGAAATGTAATTCCTCCCTGCCGCTCCTCCCTCACACACATCGGTAAATGGAAGCTATTTAAAGATACAACCTGAGGTAGACTAATTGGGGCAGATGAGTCAGTTGGGACCTGATCCTGGAAATGCTTGCTTCCATCAGTAGGCCTTTGATTGTTGGCCTGGGTCAGTTCTGAGAGCACGTGCAAATGCTCCGAGACCAGGGAGAAGGTTCATTCTCATGGGGTCCTGAGTGGCCCACTTGAGATCCTGAACTACGTGCTTAGAGTTCACTGTTGTACTGCTCAAAGATGTTCTGGTCACCATTGGCCAGACAAACCCTGAGTTCTTAAATTTAAATGGAATATTATGAGGCTACATTCGATTAATTAATCTTACAACTCCAAAAACAAAACATGCCACGAAACTTACCCACATTTGCTTGTGCCTCTGGTTCGTGTCTGTCATAAAATTAACTTCTGTAATACGCTTTTTCCACAGTTTAGTTCTCAAACTCTTTGGTGCAAAGGAAGCTGTAAAGCTCAAAGGCGTATATTTTCTTAGAGTTGGCAATTAATATGCCACTAGTCTTTGCATAAATAAGTTGTCTGTTTTAAAGCAACTCAAATGGGCTATTTCGTTTTATATGACTGTTAATTAAGATGTTGATTAGCCCTGCTATTGAAGCATTGAAACCCTTTCTAAAAGAAATGGCCACTGTTTCAATTTTATTTTAATTAGTTGGACTTTGAGGTTATTTACTACAGCGTCGGCCATCAAAGTAAAGCTATTTAATTTGATGTTCAGTCCAAGCAGGTAGCACAGAGACCCACATTCGCCTGTAACCACTGCCGTTAGCAGCGGTATGATTTAAGGTCATTTAAGAGTCATCAACCTCACAGATGGTAAAATGCAAAGTATCTAAAAGGGAAAATAACAATTGTTGTCTTGTCAAATAAAGTCCGAACATTGTATTTTCTGTGAACACCCACTGGCTTCCAGCAATTTTATACTGAGAGCGTTTCCCTTTGGGCGGAGAGAGTTAGGTCTTCCCTTTCATGCATCCTTCCATTGAGACATGCTAACCCCCTCGGGAGGTGAAACCCACCCAGATATTTGTGATTTTAAAACTTCATTTGCGTCACTTGCAACAGAGATGGATCGTTATTCTGGGACCAAATCACATCCTGCACAGTGAAAATAACAGGCAACATTTGACCTGAAAAGGGAAAGAGGAAAAAAAAAAAAAAAAAACATAGGCAACTTGAAAGTGTTAAAAGGAGCAGATAGTGTTAAAGCTGCTGCAGGAAACAAATTCTCCCTGTAATGCAGTGTAATTACGATCTTTTCTAAGCTAACTATAGTACCCTAGAGATTACTATAAGTAACTTATAATAGAATTTTTATTAGTGGTAGTAATTTTTTATGATAATTAGTGTAATCTGCAGCCAATAAAATCAGAAGATATATAGTTATCTCTTTTACACCAGAAAAGTATTCTTCAGACAGCTGAAACATTAAGAAAAGAAAAATGTGTTATTTTATGGAGGCCATATGCTTTTATGTTCTGATTGTTTGGTATTCTTTTTTTTCATTATTAGCTCTTTCCACTCTCCATTTAATGGTGAAAAATGTGACACGTACTCAAGAGCCACTATAAAGCAGCCAGTTTGGGGTAAGCAGCTGACATGTAATTCTGCAGCAGTCTTTATACCGTTCTATCTGAAACCTCATCCTTGGTGGAAGCTAGCAAGCTTTACTGTTTCTCCTAGATGACGATGATGTTTCTCCTCCTGCATCAGCCTTGTTTGTGCTCGCTGTGAGACTGCCTTTGCTCATTGTTTGTGGCACATAATCAATGAGACTTCGTTGTGTCACCCCAGAAAAAATATCTTGCAGCACAACCCTTCTCAAAAGCTCTTAGAAGGGGAACACAGGTGCAAAAATATTCCTTACTATGAATCAGCTGTCCCACATTACAGCACTGGCTGGGCTCTGACCTGTCTGGAGAGGTGTTTTGATTTAATGGATCAATACTGAGCCTGTTGGTTTTCTGGAAGCATGAAGGAAGAAAACTATTCCTAATCAACCTATGGAAGCAGTGATTGCAATTCTGCTGTAAGCATTCGGGATCATGTCTTATGTCTGTAGTTTGCTCCTCTACGTCTCTTGCTGGCACACAGAAGCAGAAGTGTTGCCAGAGTAAAGCAAGACATGGGTCTTAGGTTGATCAAAACACTTTTCCAAAATAGCAGTTGAATCTAAAGTTGGACAAATCAGCACAGCCTTTTTGTCTGAGTGAAGAAAGGGTATATAATTCTTCCCATCACAGCCAGAGAGTTTGAATTTCACTTCCTGAAGGGAAGAAGGGAAGAGAGCACTCTGGGAGAATACTGAATCTGTACTGATTTGAGATGGAAGGACTATTGTTCCATATGTTATCTGTGGCCTGATAGACTGCTATTTTCTTTTCTCAGTTAGTGGCACAACAACCCCTAAATGACCCTCTTAATCTGTGTTATTGTAACTTACTGGCAGCTGTTACAGGATGAAAATTAAAAAATTAAGATACATGACCTAAAAGGGACCAAAGAAGGTTTTCATCATCTTTCCCCAGCCATTTATCTCATGCTCAGAAGTTACTACAGAGAGTAAGAAGGCTGGCAAAACCAGGTTTGCATTTTCTACATGGTGAGCAATATTAGATCTGGAGAAAGAATTGCTCAGATTTGCTATTGAGCACCAAATAACACTGTAATCCTCCAGGCTGCATGGATGAGATGGATCTCTTGGGTTGGCTGCACAGATTTTGAAGGTGGGTTCATGCTCACCTGGAGTTCCTTGGGCTTGGACTTCACTCGGGACTATGAAGAGTGCCCACTAGTTTCCACTTACAGAATGGTGTAAGTTTTGATCTTCACCCGCAGCAATAACTTTCAAAAAGTCCAGAGTTCTTTTGCATTTTCCTAGGCATCTCCTTAGAGGTGCTAAAATGAGATCAGCACTCCCAGCAAATGTACAGATACTTGTGATCCAGTCCTCTTTTCTGTGTGCTGATGAGCAGTGAGTTCATAATGTTGACAGTTGACATTTTGTCACTTGGCATCTGCTGATGTGTGTGAGATAGAGCAAGCTCCCTAGAAGTCTGCCCTGCATTCTGCAAATACAGGCGGGCATCACTGTATGCAGTTACTGTGATGTGTATTTTTAGGGTTGTCCCAGTGATTATAACTAATGCAGACATGAGGCATATTGAGATGGCTGCTTGTGAACACAGGTATGTTCATTCAAAAGCTTAGGGAAGGCACTGGTTTGTTTCCTAAGAGAGATTCTGTAATGGTGATTTCCTACCTACTTTGTCCATGCCTTTTGTGTGGCAAAGCGATTAACTAGGCAGCTATTAAATAAGAGTTGTTTCATTCATGCCCAAGAAATCCTGACTTAGTGATGAAAATTGCAAGTTTGGCCTTGTCCTTTTTCCCCATTGCTTTTTAGAAAAGGTAGCACTGTGCAGACTTTGAATCTTCCAAGTTCTGTTCAGCCTGCAAGCAGATGGGCTGTGAAAGCATCATCCTGACAGTGGAGCTTCTACCAGTGGACAAAAGTGCTGCTTCTGCAGGATGCCTGTGTGCCACTACTTAGAGACTGTTGGCTGTGAGGTTTCTCTGACACTCTTGTGAACCCTCCCAGGGACAGATGGGTTTGCTCTTGAATGGCTCCATTCTTTTCTCTTTGTGAATAGAAGGGGCACTTGTTAATTTGCCCTGACTGCAGCCATGCACCACAGGCGTCTGCTTTGTCACCCCTCCTGCTGACCATGGCCTCAAGGCCAGGAGGGCTCATACTCTCAAGAAGTGTGTACTTACTGTATCTGTCCAGAATGTCTTCCGGGAGGAGAGGGACCACAGCTGAGCAGTGCTGTGTGCTTCCCCTTGTCTTGCTCCAACCTGGAAATTAAACAGAAGGCTTCTAGTGAACTTTCTTGGTAGAAGCAACTGTTGGAAGTTAGAGAAATAAAACTCTTGTTCTCCTTCGTTGAGGAATCTTATCAAAAGCCATGTAAGCAACAGTGGGTTTTGCAAGTCTTCAAATTTGCATGTGAGCTATTATAAAATTATTCGTGGGTTTTAAGTTGGATTACTGAAATGCAGTGTACCTAAGGCAATGTCTGAAGAATGTCTGGAAACTTTCCCTAAGAGCACAAACCCATTTCTTGTTCTCTTAGTCTCTTCAGACCATGCTTTGTTTGTAGACTGCTCTCAGAATTCTCAGACTGCGCACCAATTGCCCGTGCATTTCCATACATAAGAAAAACCAAAGTTTTGAGCCATCAACCTCAGTAATACATCCTTCTTCTGTTCTTCATTACATCTTCACAAATCTGATCAGCTGCTATTCTTCTGTGCACAACATATTTAGTTAAAGAACAATGTTCTGCTGCCCTCAGACCCAGTATGTGTTCCTTCCTCCTGCGTGCTGACCTTTGCATGATGTAGCAGGGCTGTTTTCCAGGACAACTGCCTATAAGCTCATAGGCCTGAAGGATTTCAGGCAAATGAGGTTATGTTATTGTCAGCTTTAGAGTCTTTGAATACCTTATTAGCAAACACTGGGTTCTGTGGTAATTTGTCTGGAGGTTAGAGCAGGTGTATAGCTCACCCCCAGATAAATAAGGCTTAAATTGTTATTTCATCACGGAGAGATCAATCTCTGTACTTTAGGTGACTGAATTTGTATAGTGGGTATGCAAAGAAAATCCCTTTTTCAGAACAGCTATAAACTGATAGTGCAATTTGTGTTGTGAACATTGCTCACTGTATTAAGTTGTCTATAAGAATACACACAGCCTTTTGAACTGTGCCCACAAGATGCCCATAGGAAAAAATCTAAGCCTTCAGATGTGTGTGGAAATGTTCTTTCCTACACTGAGTATGAGACTTTGGGAATTGTTTTCCTTGCTTTTCCAGGAATTTGGTATATAACACAATACAGCATCTGGTAAAAGTTTAACTGAAAAATCACTTATTTCTAAATTCAGATAATTTCTCTCCAGTTAAAATGTATCCTAAGCTGCGTGCTTTTCTGGCGCCAGGTAAGTAACAAATTGCATTGCTTGCCTCTCGAGATGAATTTTAGAGTAATTCACTACACTGTGTACAACATCACCTAGAAGCCACAACACAAGTGATAAATAGTAGTTGGTTAGCAGCAGAGGGAGAGGGGAAGGTCCTTCAAAGAAAAAATACCCTGCAAAGACATAAGATAGCAACGTCATCATCAAAAATGTGAATTCCATATCCCCAGTGGAAATTCCTTGGTAAGCAGACCCGGGGAGGAGACAAAATTAGCAGCCAGAAGCAAAGAGTCTGTGGTCCCAACAGGGAAACAGAGGTCGCATCTGACACCTGTTGAAATCCACACTTGCGAATCTAACGGTCGTTAGGTTGGATTCTTAATCACCAGAAAAATGGTTTACTTCAATGTATCATCTCAAGGGGAAAGGACAGAAGAAATCTGAGGTAGAAACAGAGACAAATGACTCTCTCTGCTTCAGGTAATGCTGAATACAGGAGGAGCTCCCTCAGCTCTGCGCTGGAGCCCAGCAGGTAATATCAGTTGCTTTAGCCTCGTGCAGGCACCTGAAAGGCACTGCAGGTTTGGTGGTTGTAATTTCAGTGCTGAATGGACCAATTTAAAATGCTGTAAATCCATTGAGCAAAGTATTAAATTTGATCCAATGCAATTTTATATGAATTTTAGAAAATTAAAAGCAAAGACTACAGCTGTTTTCTGAAAATACAAACAGCATGAAGTATTTTCTTTCCCATGATTGTCAGTAATGATTTAATTTCCCAGTGACAGGAATACTCCACAAATACATTTCTGCAAAATGAAATCCTTCCAGGTTGGGGTTTTCCCCTTCTCTCTCTGCTGCTCCCATTCTGTGCTCTTGGAGCAGGCAAAAGAACATGAATTTTCACGTTAATATTTCTTGCTTTTGTTCAGCATCTTTTCCTGCTCCCCTACACAGCACCAGAAACGCTCATGTTATTGTAATATTTTTGTCAAGAGTCTGTACCCAGCAAAAATGTCACTGAGTTCTGAAAGTAAGGGTTCTGTTACAGTTGGTGATGTTAGAGGCTTGGCTGATGTGGTGAATAGGATGCAGAATATGCCGCTGGTTTCAACACAGTGGAGGAGTTATCAATAGAATAATGGAGAGCAAACAAGGAGTCTTGCGCGTGCTCTTTTTTCTGGGTGCTTTCCAGATATCACAGACGGAGTGTAACACTGTGTTTCTGTCTTGTGGGAGGAAAGCCTCACTGCGGCCAGCAGCCAAACTCCCTGCAAAAAGAGAAAGGAAGGCTGCTCCCATAGCAGGGTGTGAAAAACTGACCTTCTAGAATAGCAGTTTCAAGTAGCTGGCAGGTTTTGTTCAGCTGCGGGAAGGAAGGCGCTGTTGTGTTGGGGCGAGCAAGTTGTGCTCTTCGCCGGAGGAATGCGTGGAGTGTGTTGAAAGGAAAGATAGGGAAACACAGCCTGGAATGTGATAGAGTGGATATAAAATAAGTGAAGACAAGTGTCCTCATGCTGGCTGCAGTGGTGACGTGCATTATCTCAACGTGTTATCAGGAGATAGATGTTTGCATTCCCATGGGTCAGCGCAAGTTGTCACAGTTTCAACTTCCAGCTTTTTCTGATGGAAATAACGTCACAGGGTGAAGAATGCACAAAAAGCCCTCGGCTTGCTTGTGCAAACGTGGTGGCACAATCTTGAAGGTCCTCTGGAGGACTTAGCATTGCAGTGTGAAAGTATGTCAGTTAGTTTTCAGTGGTCCTTTACTTCTATTTATAGCAAGCAAGTTGATTAAGATATTTTATTGCACGCCTTTTCCTACTCTTTATAATTCTTTGCTTGTGAGAGAGTGTCAGTTATTTTTTTGCAGGGGGAGGGAGAGACAGATTCCTGTCACAAGGAACTCCATTCGAGGCATGCTGTGAACACTTTCTCTTCATTGCTCTCTTGGAGTGGCCAGTAGGAGCCCAAAGCCTGGCACCTTCCATCCCAGCCCAACCATTTGAAGCTAATGAATTTTGCAGGAGCAGTTAGCAGGTTTTGTTATCGTTTCAGTGTGAAACAAAACCAAATAGAACCCGAGAAGTTTTTCCAAAATGCAGTTAAGCAGTTGTCATTGTTTCTGATCTGCTGATCAATTGCTAGCAGTAATTAAAGGATTCCTATAGATCTGCTCCACAGGTCCATAATAGACAGAAAAGGAATGTGTGGCATGAAATCTCAATTCCTGTATTTACTGTTTGTTGTATCTGTTCCTGGGTGTGTGAATATTCCATCTGATAAGGCAAAACACCCTGTGATACTAGTCATTAGTCATGATTTCATATAATTACTATAGCCATTTCTTTGGTAGCTAATGTGTCCCACGCACGTGTGCTTAATGAAGCCATTTCCTGTCAAAGTTGTGATTTTTAAGGGATATATGGTTAGCCCATTGGAGCAGGTTACTTCACTATTTGAGTTCTGTTGTACCAACTTTTTCTGCAAGTGCAGTACCACAGTACAAAAAGAAATGAAATTCCAAAGTTATGTGTTTGTCCTAGTGAATTATTTATGTTGGCATCTCTTGTACAGTGTAGTACATATTCCAGAGTTCCCATCTCCCTGCTCTCTTTTAACTATCTCCTGTCCTGTGTTATCCTGTAGATACAGGAAGGGGAAGGTCGAACACCTCAGCCTTGAGTCAAGCACGCTGGGCAGTTTTTTGGCAGGGTTTTTCCATGCAGCTGTGTTAAAGTTTTAGCCATCAGCGCCCAGCCTTGTTTTTCAGTCTAAGATAACTTCTGAGTCCGGAATTGCGTATTGTGCTGATCTGTGGGCTTGTTTTGTGTATGAGTGAATGGGGAACGTGTGACGTTTCTTTTCTTTTCACGGTTGAAATCAAATATGAACTCCAGTCTGAAAATACAACTGATACACTTGGGGTAGTTTTGTTGTGGGCTTTTTTCTGCTTGTTTTAAAAAGCCTGGTTTAGAAGGGGAAACAAAGCAATAAGAAAAGAGTGGGCTTGGTTAGGAATTTCGATACAACAGAAAACTCTAAAATTGGAGAAGCAACATAGAAATGCTGCCGGAATTAACTTTGGTTTTTGTGAATCTCTTAAAGTTGGAGGCTTACATACCT
>NC_136825.1:15434478-15446978 GCF_951394365.1 Tetrao urogallus | reverse complement strand
TTTGTGTGTACAGAACAAATGTGAGCGGCAGTGGCTCACGCCAGAGGCTCCGTGGTGTGGGACCTGCCTATCCCTGTGGCCTTCCCACAGCCCTGGAGATGCCAGAAACCTTCACGCAAACGTGGATGGAGCTGCCTGCTTTCTCGTGTTCCCTTTGAGTGCTACGGTTGGTTGGGAGGAATAGCCAAATTTTAGATTTTGTGATTTCAGCAATTCTGTTAATCTAATGATAACTGCTCACGAATGAAAACATAATGCAACGTCAGGCTGATACGCATCGTGCAATGCACCCACCCCAAAAAAGAAAAGGAGGAATCTCATAAATCATCAAGTGTCTCTCCTGTGGCCTTTTAATTCAGAAATTTAAGAACGTAGGAAACCTGTTAATTGTACCCAGGTGCATGAAAAGAATTGTGATGTTGAAATTCAAATGCCGAGAAGCAAGAAAGCGAGAAGGAATGTGAAGACTGGTGTGACACGACTGAGCACCAGCTGATATCCGGCCTTGCTGCACAACTGTGGTAAGAGAGTTCACTGCACTGTGTGTGCACGTGTGTACGTTATGTAAAATAGCCTCTGCCTATCTGCTCTCTGAAACAGGAGTGTGAGCGGGTAAACAGCTCTGAGCAACAGATGAAAGGCTGCTGGAGTTGAGACTCCCGGTTCAAAGGTTCCAGCACTACGTGCAGTGGCAGTCTCGGGTTATTTGTGTTTCCGAGCTTTTGAATTGTGTGCTCGTGTGCGGAGATTCCCATTATCTTATTCCTGGTTGTGTTCATCAGCAGAGCTGGCTGCAGACGTATTGCATAGGGCAACTTCAGTTACATTTCCCCTGCCTCTGCCCGGGAGAAAATCAGCAATATTTTGTTTTAATTGATGATGCTAAATCACAGCAGCTGAACGCTTGCATCCTTCTCATTCCCTGCGTGTCTCCTGCTGCCTGGTCAGCGTCGGTCCAGCGCTCCATTTTTAAATCAAATTATGCTTGTGATAATATTGTCTTGAGCTTACAGTTGCTGACATGGATATTGACAAAGGCTTAGCCAGTATTTTAATAAGAAAACAAAATACGGGAAATACTCTAGAGTTTCCAGGTGGATCATTAACAAGACGCCTTGGAGGGCTGAGACTGCCAGCCAGCACAGGGAATGCATCACAGTTCGTCATACAACTTAAACTTCTTTTGACATCTAGTTATGTCGAAATGTGACTGATCACCTAGGGGTCCAGGCTCCTGTGAGGGAAAAGTTCACTGACAGACAGCGAACGAAGCTGATCTTAAATGAGAATCAAGAGAAAGCAGCATTCCAGTGTCTGACAGTCTGCAGCTGCTACCTGGGTCTGCCTAACGAAGACGAGCCTGCTCTGCTGAACAGTTATATTAGCATCTGTATGCTTCTGTCTCATTATCACACATCTGCCCACCTTTATTCGAATGAAGCTTCTTCTGATCTGACAGCTCAGGCATTGTCAGTGAATAGATATTATGGGATCCGGGTACAGCAGCTTAGGGTGTTAGCTTTTATTTTCTAAAGACTGTTGTATGGTTTGACAGTATAATGCCACTGAGGTAAAGAAGATAATTAACATATTGGGCAGGCTCTAAACAAAGCTGAGACAGTTACACTGGCAAAAGTGCTGCTGCTGGAGTGGTATTGTTTGCACTGGAGGAACATCAAAGGTTGCAAGATCTGCCTTGGGAAAGAGCAGGGGCACAGGTACGCCATGTCCCCCTCTGACGGATGGTTTGGGTCTTTGGTTGATGCCCAGTAACTGCATGTCCTCCCATTGCCTCTGCTCAAAGTCTCCTGTCGTTCTGGGTCAGCTGTTCCCAGCATCTGAGAGGATGTGAAAATGGAGGTAGAGAGAAGGAGGATGAAGGTTCTCTCTCCTGAATTTATTTTTACCCTACAGCATAAAGCTAAGCGCTTGTGTGAGCTGCACACAGCGCCTGTATGGATGGAGATTTAAGCCTCCTAAGTTGGAAATCACATGTGGGATTTTCTGGAAATGCCAAAAATGTATGACTGAGGTTTCATCATTTGGCTGCTCAGTAAAGGAGTAGAAAGACTTTCTTAGAAACAAACAAACAGGGAAATAGCATTCTGAGCTCCTGATGTAGATGAGCTTTGATGGTTAAAGAAAGGATGCTCATACTCTCTGCAGCTCTGAGAAATGAAATGGTCCTCAGTGTATTGCTTCACAGTTTGCTTTCTATCTGAATAGTGGGCATGGTGGGCTGGAATGGCAGCTTGGTCCTGTGCTTCAGAGATGAAGCACTGTAGAAAATACACCTTTGTAAGCTGCCTTGCTGCTTGTTGTCATTTGGGAAAACTAGTGAGTGGGATGCATTGCTGCAAGAGCATCCCTGAACATCTCTGCTGGAGAACCACTGATGTTGTGAAGGGCCTCAGTGGTACCCCCAGGTGCCCCCAGTCACAAGCAGTGTGGTGGCCAGAGCCCAGACACTCATCTGACTCAAGTGAGCCCCTTGGTTAAAGCCAGCAGTCTCTGCTGTTCCTGTGGCAGTGTGCTGAGAATTTAGCCCTAAATGTCTGTGTTAAGGACGTTCTTCATTTCATTCACGGCTTTTGTTTCAACGCTTTTCTCCTTTGTTCTTGAGAGCACGCAGGGTTTCCATGAGTTAATGTTGGAATTACTGCTTCTTTGCAACAGTGCAGTCAAAGTCATTTCAGCATCTGCGCCGATAACGTGAGCATGGCTCGTTCAGGTTGGCCCAGCTGCCCCACGCTCACAATTGCAACGTTTGAATACCAAATAAGAGATTCGTTTTCTTAAGAGGGAAAAAAAAAAGATTGTCATTCGCTCTAAAAAGGCATCACAGACTGCCGACACTGTACAGAAAAGTAGGAGATGTTGACCTTTTTATTGTAAACTTTCTGTAGCGTTGCCCTCTCGCCGGCGCGCTCCCCCTCGCACACATGGGCGCGCACACGCGCTCTTCAGCTCTATGTTATCTCAAATAATTACCCTGCGCTTCTGGCTGTCCCCAGTGACTGCTGCTGCTAAAAAAGCTACTCATTGTCGGTGAGTGAAGAGGGATTTCAAACCTGCTTCTTGTGGCCCAGCAACAGCTCTTAATTAACCACTCAGGTATTGAGCCGCCTCCTCGCCCGGCTCCATCCATATGGCAGAACATGTCCGCGGCGATAATCACTGAAGGAAATATTGTATCAAAAAAAAAGGGCTCGCTGAACAGAAAGCTCCTGCAAATTATTTTTAATGATTCTCCTCTCTGAGCCGGGCTGTTTGCTGCGCTGGGTAAGGGCTGGGGACGGGCTGTCCTTGCTGTCCTTGCTGTCCTTGCTGTCCTTGCTGTCCTTGCAGCTCCGCCGGCCGGCTCCTGGCGGTGGCACGAGGTGGGTGCGCGGTGCCCAGCCTTTGTTCCTGCAGCACAGCTGGGTGCGTGCCCGCTTCCAACAGCGCCGTACCTTAAGGAAAAACTTGCAGGCTTTGCGCAGCCCCACGTTTTTTCTTTCTCCCTTTGGTTTACAAAAAAGAAAATAGCGATTAGAGTTTATAAATCTAATTAAAAATGAAGTTGCATTTACATTTTAAAACCTCGCGTACGCCAGCATACTGTGTCAAAAGATATTATGTATGATTTTACTTTGTGACAGAAACCATTACATTTAAAAATTCATTACAGCAAGGTTAGTTAGACACATGATGGATGCAGCTTTAATCCTGCCATATATTATTACAGTTAAAATGTAAATGATGAAAAATATTTTGTGCTTATCAGCGTTTATGTGGAAATGTGTTTTACAGTGATATATGGTGTTATATTTCTATTATTATGATGAGAAAGAATGAAATACCAAAAGACGAAGTGTTTATTAAAACATGGCTACTTGTGATAAAATATTCTTGTTGTACATGACTTTAAACATATTTACCGAGGGCATTTGTCCAAAACAACTGTGAAATGCGTTTGCTATGCAAATCATTCTTTGTAAATTTTTCTCCTCTCTGTTGTACTGACTGCAGCTTTCTAATAGCCTAATGTTAAAGTCATGTAAATATATTTTTATTATTTTTCATTTCAGTCACGGGGGACTGGCGCTGTTTACACACATGCCTGCGTTCGGGTAGAGAGCGGTTACACAGAAAGACATCAAACAGGAAACTGATCCTAGCACAGCCCCGTGTTCCTTTGTACCTCCTCTTGTTTCAGCTCCTCAAGGCCCAGACTGCAGCAGAGGAGCCAGCCCTTGGCCTTCCAGCACGTGTGGCCCCTGCAGCCTGTGTCCCGTTGACACTCCAGCAACCCAGCAGCCCACAGCAATCCAACAGCCTGCGCTCCCAATCCCTTCCGTTCCACTGCGCAGCCGTAAGCGAGGCACTGCTGGGCACCTTCACGGCCAGATGGTGTGGCCGCACGCCGGCAATGCCTCCATCATTTCCCATGGAAGGTGAGTTTCTAACTGTGCTTGTGCTTTAGGCAAGCCTTGTAAAGAAACATACGTGGCCTTCCCCCAACCTGAGGGCTAACAAGTTTGGAGGCCAGGCCTACATGCTGCGTGTCCCTGGGCCAGGCGGGCTGTTTAAGGGTTTGTTCTCAGCAGTGACCCCTCAGGAAGGGCTGCTGGGGCTGCTCCCCGAGGCACAACCCAGCACGGCTCTGCCCAGAACAAAGCAAAGGCCACAGGCGTCCCGCAGGAAGACTGTGGCAGAAAAGAAAATACAGCACCAAGGCCCTGAAGCTCCGGAATATGGCCGCCGTGCACGTGTTCCCACGTGTGCTCCGGCTGCTGGGCTGCCTGCGTGCTTCAGGTGCAGCCCTGGCTGACTGTTGATGTATGCAGTGCTCAGTTGGAAGGTTCTGCCCAACAGCCCGGTGTCACGGCTGTGCCCACGGCAATCCCGCTGCGTGGTTCCTGGATGCACCCACTCCAGGTTTGTCCTGTTTGTTTTGTTGCTTTTTATGCAGCTTACGTTTAAGAAAATAATAGTTTCAGTAAATTAATTAAGTGGTAATTAAGGCATATTATTGCTGTTAATTCCTCCAGTTTGCGCTGCTGTATCTTCAAGAGAAACTGATTTAAATTTGACGTGATGCTGTAATTGGGCTGAGATCGCTTGTAGTTACGTGAAGCTGAGCCCATCTTCATCAGCTCAGTTTCTGAAAAAAAAAATCCCCTAAGCAGCTCAGAGTATTTGTTTGTGATCAGGAGCTTTATGCCCTTCAGCCTGCAGTGCCTTTCGTTTGACACAAACAGAAGCGGAGACCTGGTGCTTGTAGTTCACCAAAGTGGCTATTTCCTTCTAACCTTCCTCTTGTAACAATGTTTATTCAGTTATCAGGGAAGAAATATCATTTGTCCGTGCAGCTACAATTACCCAATTTGTTGTATAAATTATTACTTTTTTTCTCATCTCATGTTGATGACAGAATCATTTAATAGACTTTCAGTTGCTCAAGCTTGAAAATTGGTTCCACATTCCCCCTTTTTAGTTTTCCTCCCTAGGGTGAGTGCAACGTGGCCTAAATGCCATTCCCAGCTCCCCTTCCCCCTTCTTTTCTTTAAACATCTGCTTGTATGAGGATGTTGTTGTGTACATTAGCGCTGTGCAGTTTAGCACCTTTAGGACTACCTTTGGCTCTCAGCTTCCTTGTTTCCTGGGCCAACCATAATATATCAGGAACCGTGGATATTTCCTATCTCAGCACTCTCCATAACTCTTTTGCTCAGCTGTCTGAAGCTGTTTTCTTTAGGAAGTCCAAAGTGAGGGGGCCTGCTTGACCTGGCATCGGTCCTATTTATAAGAATAAACCTTCTTCCCCGTACACCTTTGGAGCTTTGTCGTGTAGGGGTCACATCCGTTTAAATTAACAGCGATAGCGCCTGTGACGGAACACGGCCACGTAACCTTTATTGTCCCGTCCTACCCTTTTGTTTGAAGTTATAAAACCTACTCAGCTGATTTTCTTCAAAGCTAAGGCTACAGGATCTGCAGCCGTGTCTCTGCCACATAATTAATTAGGAAGGAAAAAAACAGCTACTGTGCGCGCTGTATTTTTGCAAGATGTTTATCTGTTTATTTAAAGCCAGCATTCGCTTTTTTGCTCTCGAATTTTTGCTCTCCTGCTCTCACCACTGAAATAAATGCCAGTCAGGCTCGTTTGCTTAGGACAGGAGTTCCCATGTGGCGTTGGGAAGGGGCAATGCACGGAGCAATCATCTCATTTCCAGCCCACAGTCTGAGGCTTTGGCTCAGAAGCAGTGCCACCTCCACCTCCGTGGCACTGAGATGTCACTCTTACAGTCTGCCCACTCACAAGTCAGCCTGGGTGCCTGTGCCGTGTATTTATTTTTTCCTTATTTATTTTTAAGTCTAAGAATATTTGCTGAAAGCAGGATTATCGCTTTGTAGACCACCAGCAGCTGTTGAAAAGCAGGGCATAAAAGTTTGTTTATGCCTTTAATAACCCTCTTAATGATGGAGCAAGCACATTATTCATAATAAAATAGCCTGGCATAATCTTGCTTCAGTGTGCGGTGGGAGGGAATTAAGAAACATCTGCTATGCCATAAAATAACATTATATATACCATTTACATTAAAAACATGTGTCTACACATATGTATATTATATACATATATTTAGAATGTCTCAGTGGAACTCGTCTTTTTAATTACATTTAGAAAACAATGAAATGGTTAAATGATGGTGTTTTTACTTCTGAATCTGAGCTTTATGCAGTGTTTGTGGGTACGGCTGGTTATAATGACAAGGGACAGAGCGTCAGAGTGCACCTGAAGACACACGAGGGCAGATGTTCAAGCACTGACATCGGGGTTCAGTTTCTGTTTCTAGCCTCCATAACTGACCTGATTTTCTGAAGTACAAAGCGTTCGTGGGCTCTTGATTTTATGAGCGTTGGTTGCTCAGCAACTCTACAAATCAGGCCACTATTTCAGCGCCTAAATGCAGATTTTATTTACAACAACAGCAACCAAATCCACAGCTTTCCTCAATGTGAATTATTTGCATTACTGCCGTGCTGAGCACGAGAGCTTACCATGCTGGTGCTGCACTCAGCAGGAGGGTGGCTGCCTCTGCTCTGACAAACCTGGGGCAGAAAGGGACAAAATGGGGATCCTGAAGCCGCCAGCGGGGCAGCGCTCCGCCCTGGCAGTGGCCATGCCTTGTGGCTCCCAACCAGCACGGCATGTAAACATGTCTTTAAATTTAGGCGTGTGAGACGTAAGTGGAACTACTTGCATCTTAAAATTAAATACATGTTTCACTAGATCAGGCCAGATGGTTTTACATGCTCAAAAGTGACATTTACAAGGTCACATAGGAAGTGTTTGACAGAGCCAGGAACTGAAACCAGATCTCCCAAGTGCCAACCCAGTGCCTTAATTTTGCTCGCATCCATTTTTTCTTCCCGCTGGCATGTTTCTCCTCAGCCAAACAAGGAAAAAATGAATCCAGTAAGTAGACAATTAAGTTGTTGTTTTTATTTGGAGGCGCTGGGAACGCAAATGCCACTGTTTGAAAGATTAGTGCTTTCATTTTTTCAGCAAGGCATATGTTTTCATAGGCTTTTTTTAATTTTGTGTCTTCTATCTTACAAGAATGTAAGAAATCTGTTTTCATTTTGTAGGTGGCCCACCAAATAGAAGTTATAAGTTAATAAAATTTCTATGCAGATTTATGTGAACTGGATGAACTCTCCCAGTATCTGAATGTTAATCTGTTGGAAAATAGCTGCTGTGGTACTGGAACAGCTCAACATCATACAGCAGGGCACACTCACAGCAGCACTCCGATGACATTTTCCCTACAAATGCCAAAGTAAACATGAGAGACTACTGTGGGGGAAAATCAGTGAACTACTGGAAAGGCAACTGTGGTGAATTTAAGGCAGTTGCCTTAATTTCACCTAAATCTCTGCTTCTATTAATGTATGTATTTTCCTTGGTAGACGTATCCGTGCACATTTTCTTCAGTGCATTTGATTTAGCCTGTCTCACTTTGCCTCTGTTCTTGGGATGGACGTAGCTCTTTGCAGGCTCCCATTCTGCCTCAGTTTTTAATGAGTCCTCAACCTCCCTGTCCTGTTCCAGCTGAAATGCAGACCATGAGAGAGTACTCCAGGGGAAGTGCTGGATACCCCAAGCATGAAAAGGAGGGGAGCAACAGCCTCGCATTCTCACAGGACCCTCCTACTGCACCAGCAAACTGTATAAAGGTAAAAGGAGCAGGGGTGGGGGTAGGTTTTTCATCTTGACTGGCCAGCCTCTATTTCACCAGGTGTAGGGTATAAAGGACTTGCGAGGGTGGAGTTTGGGCATCTGTGATCAGTTTAGAAAAACCCTCAGAAATTGCTGTAATTTAAGACACATTTAAATTGTACTCTGGATGGCAAGGATGGGACTTGGGGAGTGAGAGCAGTAATCTCTGACAGTGGGCCAGTAATGTATACTGAGATGCCTTGGGCTCCCTCAGCCACCTGATTCCTGGGCTGGGGTCAGTCCATACCACCTGTGATTGCTTTGGGGTGGAGAGTTGTTAGCTGAAGCAGTGCCCAGACTTAGGCACGCCTCTCGCTGTGAGTGGCACAGGTAGGCCCTGGCCTGGGTCCTCCTGAAGGTGCTCAGTGCAGCTGAACCCATTGCCCAGGGCTTCTCAACCCCAGAGAAAATCCTATTTTCCTGGGAAGTATTTTCTCTATCTGATTAATAACTTTAAAACATTTAATAGGCATTTGACTTGCTTGACTCAGAGCTATCAAACAAATGGAAACTTTGCATTTTCCCACAGAAAATGCCCTCTGGTTTGTTTGGCTGCCTCCCACTGCTGTGCCAATCCACTGGCATGAACTTTAAGGATCCCTGCAAAAAGCTCTTATGCTAAACAGCATAACACAGCTGACTTTCAAGGAGCACTTAACATCAGCTTAATCGCTCAGGACCATACCACTACCTACACAGTCTTGTGTCAGAAGGGCAGGCATCTATTCATAAGGTATGTATCACTGCTTGTACTTTTTTAATCGCTGCCTTATTTTAGATTGGTTGTATAAGGATCAGACCAAGCGTCTTGTTTAGGAAGGACATTTTTCCTTCTCCATCAGCATGCACTTAGGATAGAGACCACAAAAGAAAATCTCCATACCACTGCCCCCATATCTCAGGTTCCTGGCTTTGACTTCAGCAGCTCTCATTAACTGAGTCAAAGCCGGTATCTTGCTTTGGCTTGATGGATAAAAATCCTTGATGGATTTTTATTTCATCCATTACTTTTTGTTATCCCTTTTTAAGGCCATAGACATTTTTTATATCCACAGCATCCTGGGGTACTGAGTTCCACAGTTCAACTATGTGTTGTATGGATGCGTACTAGAGTTCTTAAATCCTTGTTCCTAATAGTTTTTTCCATCATCTTACCAACTTCTGTTGCATCCACTTATCACACTCTGCACTTTCCTCAGGAAATAAAATCATCCTGTATGTAGGTGCTTCTCAGAAACAGTCGTTTCTTTAAAGCATACCAAATCTTGATTGAGAAACTGATGAAAAATTATATTTTGGGTTTAATTGCTTACCTTTATTGCTGCCTTTGATGATGCACAGAAATAGCTTGAGAAGTACCATTAAAAACAGAAATCCAAAGAACAGAATCAACTCCAATTTCCTCCATAAAGTAACGGATTGGGACAAAGACAAAGGCATCAGCATCTGCCCAGGTTCCCCACGTGGCTGTGGGGCTTTGGGGAACCCATTCTTTCCCTTCTCTTGCAGGGAATCTGCTCTTCCCATCTGGTAGACCGAATTGAAGATGCTAAGTATTGGTTGGAGGAATTCTTAGGTATAAAATCAGTGTCTAAATGTGTCTAACAAGAGTTTGAATTGCAAACATTAACAATATTAATGCACTTAATTTTATCTAGTCCTAGCCAGCTCATTTACTGGGAGGTTTCTTGGTTTGTGTGTACTGGCACTGGAGAACTGGAAAGCAAAGACCCACGTAGCACCCATCGCAGCTTATTACAGAGGGTAAACAGCCAGTGTTATTAGTAGATGAGGAAAGGTAGATCAATATAAAGAAATACTGCTCTCATTCACTATTCCCTTTGTCACTGCCAGGCCTCAGAATTTTTCAGTTCATTGATGTCAGTAAGGATTTACGTGCCTGCCCAAGAAGCTGGTGCCAGATTATTCCCAGGCTGCAGCAGATCCTGATCAGCATGTAAGCTGGCTTGGGCAGCTGCATAAGGAAACAAAATTTAAGATCACAGCAACTTAAAATACTGCTCGACTTTATAACATCAACATTGGTATCAGGGAACATGGCAACAAAAGTGACCAAAAAGCATCTCCTTTTGCTGTAATGCTTAGCGAATATATCAGCCTGGTTAGACAGAGGGCATGTAATGTTTTTCATTAGCTGAATGAGCACCTAGCTCAAGCCAAGTCTGAAGGCTTTTGGAAACACTTTATTCACAGGGGGCAGCTTGGGGGTTAAACAATGTTTAGCATATTCCCTTCCCTACATTATTTCACGTGCAGAGCTGCTTCCTCTTTGACAGCATCAGGAGCCTATCCTTACATACCCTAATGGTCTCATGCCTTCAGCACGCTGTGGCTTACACCCGCATACCTCCTTGTTGCTGTTATCACCAATGGTTTCCTCAATGGAAATAATCATGCACATTACAACTGTTGCCAAAACCCTCTGGCACCAGAATCACTCTCGGAAGGAAAGCCTGAAGGCATGCGAGGGCCTGAGCAGCTGTAGCTGCAGTGAGGTAGGTCAGCAGTACTACATGGGAAACCATGCAAGAGGAAAGCTACATGCTGCCTTCGTGTTTAACAGCAGCCAGAGTTAGGGGTCTGATTCTGCTGGGGTTTCAGAATGAAAACTGAATGCTGGCCTGTGCAAATTCCTCTGTTCACGGTTTCATGTCCATACGCACACACCGACAATCCATCATGAGGTCCCATCGCTGCATTTGTGTGCCTTCGTGGAGACTGCAAAGGTTTTGCATGACTTCAAATACGAAAAAAAGTCATTTTTCACACATTCTGATTTCAGATATGACTGTAAATGTTCTAAGCCTCTTTGTATATTTAAACATTTTTAGTGAGCTAAAAAACAAACAAACTATATCTGTTACATTTCTGCAGTTAGATCATGTAACTTGACTGCCTGACAAAGCATCAGCAGTATGAGGTCCTTTATGGGTCACAGCTGAGCCAGATTTTACGCTTAAGAATTTCCTCATTTTGGACCAGAAGTAAAAAAAAAATCTTCTTCTGGGCAACACCCATGAGCCCACGTCTGGAAAAAAGAAGTGAAATGTGAGCAGAAAGCCCCCAAATAGCCTGGCTGTCCCTCAGACAAAGCAGAAGAAAAGTAAAATCACAGCTCTGTTCTTTGGCTGTGGGGCCACTCGTCCCACCCCAAAAGCGGGTGAAGAAGCAAAACCCCCCGACAGCAGCCAGGGAGGTGTTGAGAAGGCCATCCCAAGGGACTTGGGGACAGTGCTTGTCCCCACGGGGCTTGGAGCAGGGGGACCTCACAGAAAACAGCCCGGCTCCAGGGCAACCCCCAAAATGCTCTGCAGCCCCCAGATGCCATGCTGCTGCAGAGGGGCAAGGGAATTGTTGGCGTGCCACCGCCTGCTCACTGTGTGGTCCTGCCCAGGGAGACATCCCAGTGGCTGCCAGGAATGAGGAAAACTGGCGTGTTTTTGTTTTGTTTCCTTTTAAATAAACTCGCCGTCCTTAATCTGGCAGGCTGGAGTCCAGGCTCGACAGGCCAATGAGTAATGAGGTGCGAGGGAAGACAGGATGTGGAATTAGGAGGTCAGGGCTGAAGGTTGCCCCAAATTTAATCTCTACCTCTCCTTCTCCATGTGCCACTGCTGACCATGGTGCAGATGCACACTCACCAGCGATGCCCTATAGCCCCATATCCCAGCAGGGCCAATGCAGGAGTCTGGAGCTAGGGCTTCCCTCCCTGCTCTCTCTGGTAGGCTGTGCCCACAGCAGAGCCTTTCCCTGCCTTCCAGATGCAATGGTTCAGAAGCTCAGGGGCAGTCAAGTTCACCCCGTGGCTCTGGTGACACTCAGTGTTACTTCACTGAGCTCATCACCACTTGGGTCCCTACCAGCAAACATTAATTTCCTTCCAGTACCCTTGCCAACCTTTCAGCCTAGCTTAAGCTGGACTTTAGCTTGAGAAAACCAGACTTATTACCACGTGCTAAAGGCAATAAATAATTTTTTTCCTGCTGCATGCATTATTGGCAGAGTTTGTGACCACAGCTGAATTACACAGCCATGCATGCGCTCCACATGCATTTATTCATCATCTAAATTATTTTTGGCAGCAAATAAGAGAGTGTGCTGATTAAAATTTAAGAGTTATCTCAACAAGCAAAGGATTCCTTCACCAGCTCGCCTTGGCTCGGGTGTCCTTCTGGCCACCAACTGTTTTTAACATGCACCAAGAAGCAGA
>NC_136825.1:15314478-15429478 GCF_951394365.1 Tetrao urogallus | reverse complement strand
ACTTGCATACTGTCAGCTGATCGTAGACTAAATGAAAACTTATCATGCACAGAGGCAGCAAATACATTTATTTGAAGCAGGCATCATATTAGTTCACTGGTTTGACTGTGGTTAAGGGAAAAAAGGGGGTTATCAGTCTTTTGGGAAATTCTTTCAAATATAACCTGCAGCAAATATCTAAAATTGGGGATTATCTATGTTATAAATCTTTGTTCAAAAAGTAGAAAAGGAACAGAAATTACTCCGTAGCCCTCTAAGACGATAAATTATATTATTTAACAATAGATAAACTTAGGGCACCTTTCCTGTGGAGCAGCCCTATTGTGAATTCGGCTTTAATCTGCTTCACCTTAACATCTGTTCAGTGGAACCAAAGATTTGGCTGTTTCGGACGCAGACAATAATTTGTTTGTTAACCGCTTCGCTGGAACAATACATCATTGCAGAAAACAAAGCCTACCAACACAACGCGTTTTTATCTGTTTCCTCTATCTGTGTTCCTTTTTCCACAAGTGCAAGTTCAGGTTTTTGAACTGTTTTCCTAGTGATAATTTGTGATGCTGTGAGTTTCATAACCCTGGAAAAACATTTTTTTCTTTCAACCTCCTTTTTCATCTTTGACCAACAGATGTTCTGTTCAAAACGTGTAAGTACTCATGAGGTACGTACCAGCAAATTATAATTGCTAACGCCCCTGTGGAAGGAAAATGTCAATAAATATTTGTTATCACTGGCCTGTTTGGAAACAAAGGCATTTGCTTAACAGAAGTTCACGTGCCAAACCTTTTTATGCATCTTTTCCAGCAGTCCATTCAATTAGACATCTAACATTTTGTTTCTTTTCATAAGAGGAAGTGAAAATAACCTCACAGAATCAAAAATAAAGCATAAAAGCATGAGGGCATCCTGTATTCCATAATCCACAAAGTGCAAAATAGCACTTTAGCTCCTTTCAGGGATCTGAATGCGGCCACAGAGCTGAGCTGTGATCCAGCTCCAGCACTTCACCACTGCACACCAAAGCAGCAATCAAGGGTAGAAATCTAAATGCATGGCACCGTAACGCAGAGAAATGCCCCATTAACATGTGACTGCTGACAACTGCAATCCATACCTACGGATAATCTCCCCTGGCCAAATGACTACAATCTTAGTCATTGCAGACTTAACTGCAACTCCTCTAGCGAGACATACAGAGAATGCTTAGTTCTGACTTCTCCCCATGTCAGTGTAGTCTGGACTCATCCTGCTACTGGAGGAGGAGGTAAAACTTACTTTCTAGATGACTGAAAAAAGCAAATGCTATCATTTTCATACCTGGGTGGTAAGCTGCTAGAGGCATTCAGAACTGTCATGCAGAAATAACAGAAAAACTTACTTATGCCACCAGTGCAGCAAAGTAGTTAACACATCCTTGCACTGTGCCATCCACTTCAATCTGCTTCTTCTCGAGCTCTTATATCTCCCTCATTTTATCTCCGGGTGTTTCTGAAGCTGTAGTTCTATTCTAAAGTCTAGGACTAACATCTAACACATGCTGTGATGATTTGACAAATCAGCCTCTGCACCACTAAAATGAATGCTGCTTTACAGCGTGGACAGCTTGTGTTTGTTTGAGCCAGCGCACCCCACGTGGGCTGGAGCTTCCTTGCCTTCTCCATGGCTTTTTGTCCTCTTGTTGATGCAAAGAGCAAAGGAATTGCAGGGTGCATCCATTCACCTGGCTACAGTGGAGCATCCTTAAAATGCAAGAAACTAGCCATTCTAATGAGACAGAAATGGCTGCCACCCAAGGCAGGGGAATTTTTCCAAGTCTGAACTCTATGCAGGAAGCAACTTCTCAGTAGCTGCTTGTTTTATGGATTCATTTGAGGAGCTGATAAAGTTGGTAAGAGGGCTCCTGAGGTGTTTCACAAATCAGGAGGACAGGGATCTGCATTTCTGAGAAGTCATATGCAGGAGTTTGGGTCTAGAAGAACTGTGACCTACTTAGAAGACTCTGACTTAAGCCCCAAATAATTCTCTTGCTCAAGCATGAATTACAAGCAGCTGAAGAAAGATGAGCTTTCGCACTTGCGCTGCAGCCAACTTTGCCCACATCTAATGAGGAAAAGTAGGACTCGGTGCCATTTTGTATTCCCGTGATGCGGTGCAGATGGAGGCTCGGCACACGCTCCTCTGTCTCCCCTTGCAAAGCGCAGAGCTGGAAAGCATCAGGTTGGAGAGCAGAGGAAGTGGTGGCTGCGAGAAGCTGCCTCACCCGTGGGAGCGGAGTCGGCAGCAGCTCTGGTGACTGGAGATGGCTGAACTGGAGGAAAATATTAAACGGCCCATGGCCAAAAGCTTGGGGAGTAGAGCAGCAGCCATCCGTGGAGGGAGGGGAAAGGCTGAGCCATCACACCTCAGCTTAACCAGCCTCGGCAGAGGCAGAGAGGGTGGCACACAGGGGCTGGCCTCAGCCCTGAGCTGGATGCAGGCCGCGCTTGTGTGCCAGGCCCAGGCCCTGCCTGCAGCCACGTGGACCCGCGTGCCATGGACGGAGCGCTGCAGTGAGCCAGCCTTCTGATGCAAGATGGGAACACAGCTGGGCTGGGCACCGCTGTGGGATTATGAACTAAAAAACAATGGAAAAAGGCCCGTGGGGAAAGGGAATGCAACTGATGGGAGAAACATCAGAAGAGATGGGGAGGATGCATTCTCTGTGCATGCTTTAACTGCTGGGCTGTGGATGTGAGTGAGGCTCCTGAGTTCTGTCATGGAGGCCACGCTGGGCTGCCCGAGTGCGCAGGCTGACAGTGCGCAACACTACCTGCTCACTGGGTCAGGGCTGCCCTGTGCTGCAGGCAGGGTTTTGTTCAGCAAGAGAAAGGTTTTCTACATAAAAGGCCTTATATTCAAAAGACACCATTGTAACTTGGCTGCAGCAGCATTGGGAATGCATACTGGGGAACAGGAAAAGTCCACGGGGCGGCTTTTGTCAGAAAACAGTTTCTGGAAAAAATTAAAGTTCTCTTGAGGCATGTAGAAAAATTCCAGGACACTGTATTATTATTGTTGTTATTATTACCCTTGATCTTTTGGAAGGTGGAGAGGGAGCGCATGCCGTTTTAAAGAAAGAAGACAGGACATCTGCAGCCTTTAAAAAGCAAAGCACAAAGGCTGCTGGGCTCTCCTTACAGCATTTTTAATTATCTTCCTTAAGTTTCCCAAATAAAAACACATCACATTGAGCCTCACCCAATAAAGCTATGTGGGTAAATACAATACCCATTGTCTAATCAATATCATATTGCTCATGGCTTTAGCTCGTTCAATATCTGAGATCATTGCCTCCCTACTCACACCTACGGATGCCAATATCTGCTTAATGTTGGACAAACTGCAGTTGTCATTCCCTGTAACGGAGTTCTTTAATCTCATTAATAACCTACAGATACCAAAGTGTAGCTTCAAGTAAAGCTGGCTGGAGCGTGCCAGGTTTCCAGAGTTTCAGCTCTGGGGTGGGGTGGGTTAAAGAGCCCTGGTCCTGGTGGGGCTGCAGCCCCTGCCCCACTGCTGCTGTGCTAGGGCACCCATGAACAGTTTATTTTTTCTTTAAGTCAAACGCAGAGAGTGAAGAGGTATGGAGAGAGTGATGGGTATGAGCCCAGCCAGATGCCGTGACTAGGACACAGCGTATGATGGAAGCACATCCTCCAAAATACTCCTTCTGGGAAGCACTCTGCACGCAGGCATGCCACAGTGCCACCCATCATCCCCACTGTAACACGGGCAAGCAAAGGGCAAGCAGCGAGAACGCGCCTGGCCCGAGGCCTGTCCCAGCAGCGCATCCCTGAGCCCCGCAGCCCCGCGCAGCTGTCCGGGCGCGCTGCCGCCACGTCCAAGCTCAGCACGGCTCTGGGGAGCCCAAAATGTATCGTGAAATAAAAACAGCTGCGAGGGAAACTCATATGACTAGGATAGGTGCCATCTAGCAATTAACAGCCAGAAGTTTTGATCTGGAAAATCACATTTATTTTAATTGCTTCGCTGTTGTGTTCATAAAGAATTTGGCTCATTTTAGTATTTTCCTTATTAGATATACGATTTAACTTTGGAACAATGTAGTCATTAGTTCCATTGTTCCAGATTTTTCATCACGGGGAAATGAATGATGGAGACGTGTTCTGCAAGGAAGATTGTTTATAAATATTTATCCTCGTCTTAACAGATATTTCTGTAATCCAGCTGAATTTTCTAGCACAGAATTCAACAGTTGTTAATCTGGCGCATGGCGAGCGGCACATTTCCTAACCTCTGAGTTCAGCGAGCGATCTTATCAAAAGAACCAAGCAAAAGAAGGCTTTTGTTTTATGATTATTTCCTTCGCAAGACCCAATTCTTTCCATTCCCTTCAGTGGGAAGACGCCACCACCACTGCCGTCCACTGACCCCACGGTAGGCACTGCCCTCAGAGCTCTGTGCCATGGGCAGGATCAGGCCCTTCACATGGGGCTGGGAGGGGAGCCATAAAAAATGCATGGGCCTTTCTGCTGGGAACGAGGCTGCTCAGCTGAAAGGAAATGGGAGGTGAAAAATGGAATTTGGCAGTTGTGCGCCGCTCCACCATTTGGTGCTTGTTGTGGGACTCCAGCAAAAGGGAACTATCACTACGGGCATAATTTACTTGATTTTAAGGATCTGTATGAATTCTGGCACCAGACCAAGTAGCCATTAGCTATGAGGAGTGCTTCCCAATGCTCATTTGTTTTCCATGTGTGAATTTTCACTCATCTCATTCTTTAGAAAAAAATTTTTCTTCATCAATTCCATGTGGAAAATACAACAAAAATCCAGATAATGAATTAATTCAAGAAACACAACAGTTTTTGTTTTTTTAAATGGAAAACTACTAGTTCTGGAATCAGACTGTCAGCCTGCTTTGATTTCTGATATCTTAAAGCTAAGTGTTATAAAATGATACGGTTGTTCACATGCTCCAGGTTAGGCTTTTGGGCAAATTACCCTAAATAAGGTAACTCAATAGCTAGGTAGGCAGGCTTTAATGCTATTACTATTAGGAAAATATCATTAATACGAGACATATGCGGGCCACTATTGCATCAGCAGGGCCTCGCTCAGGCAATGTGGGAGCAGTGCTGTGGATTGCAGCAGCAGTGCTGGGCCTTCAAACACGTAACGTGCTTTAGTCTTGAGGTCAAAATCTGTTAATGCAATTTTGAGTATAAGAACAAGAATTTAAAATCCATGTGGTTTTAATGCCACGTTCTGAGATGGGGGGGCAGGGTTTGTTGTGTTTCTTTATTTGGCCTGCTTGCACTGAACGTGAACTCCTTCAAAATCTGTGTGTGTCACATTAAGACTCATTTGTGAGATGTGATGAACGAAACAAAATCTCGTTCCGTTTCTTTGTTCAAAAAGTTTGATTTTGGTTGTGTTTCAAATTGTAAGGATCATCATTGGTAATTTGCATTTACTTCTCATTGAAGCATTACACAATAAACCGAAACTGTGTGTCAGATGTACTGCTCCCACATAAGTGCGCTGAGAAGTGAGACCTCTAAGAGGATGCCTGCCTTTACAACGAGCGTTCCCGTTTCAAACAATTAATATGTTTGGATTTCTTCATTTTTGCGGTCTCGTAGCACAACTTATAGCTAAAGCACTGTGTTGAACACGCATATTTTGGAGCGAGCTCTTCTCTGTGTCTATTTAACAGCTACTCACAGCTGTCTCTGCTTTAAACATATTGGGATAACATTTCATTACAAAGCCTTGATGCAAAAAGAAAGGGAAAATGGATGCAGGAGGGAGGGCAGAGGGTGAGTGTATGGCCAGCACCTCATGCAGCAGGACCATGCTGGCAGCGGGGGGGTTAGTGGGGAGAGGGCAGGGGCGTCCTCAACCTGGGCACTGCGGGCACGGTGGGCCGTGCATCCTGAGCTGCTGCTGGTTTGGCTGTGGAAAGCACACCTGCTGCCCCCAGATCTTAGCATGGAGGAGGGAAAGCTCCCATTCATTTCTCTGAGTGCTAAGACACAGAGAACTGGCTCAGCGGTACAGTAAGCACAGAGCAAGCAGCAGTGACAGTGACAGGAAGGTACTGTCCCGCTGGGTACTGGCCACCACCTGACTGCCATGCAGAAACAGCTCTGCTGGTGCCTGCAGGAGACGGGTTTTAATGTGGCATATCTGCTTAACAGCTTTGCTGATCATGCTGCTGCTACATGTGCGCATTTTAAATGTACTCTTAAATTTACTTTGAGGACTTCCTTTGACCTCCCATAGCAGATGTGGGAACCCGCCAGCCTTGAGCTGTACACAGAGTACAGTGCAGCCCCTGCTGCCTGTGTCCCCCAGCTCCCATACGCAGCTTTGTTCTGCAGGCAGGGCTCCCACCATCCGCCCTGCACATTGCTGTGTAAACCAGTGTCACCTGCTGTGCCCCTACAAGTCCATGAGCCGTGGCAGTGCCACAGCCCTGGGCAAGGCCCTCACTCCAGCAACACTCTGTGATCTAACATACAGATGTACTGAAATGTCTTTATGTAGAGACACGTGATGCACACACACACACACCTTTGTCTCCTTATCCATCTCGCTGTATAAAGATATATACACAAAGAGCACAGTAACACTGTGTGACAGAGCAGATTACCTGCAACAAACGCTATTCAACACAGTCACCACCATTAGCTCTGCATTTTCACCAGCAATGAACAAGAGCCCACATGCCACACTTGTACTAATCTGCACCAGCAGAGGTGACCACTGTCCCTGCCCACCACTTCACTGCACTCACATCCACTGGCTGGATCTCCATAAATACTCAGCAAGAGTCAATGAATGTCAGTGATGCCTTTTTTTTTTTTTTTTAACTTACCTGTTCCTGGGGATTCTCCCTTGAGCTCTGCACCTGATGGAGGTGTTACTGTGGTCAGGCTCTGCTTTCACTGCACCCGTGGTCAGCCTTGCTGAGTGCACCTTCTGTGCTTCTACTGCGAACATCTCTCACTTCAATCTCCGTGGCTGCAGAATCCTTTTTCTAAAATTTAAATTATAACCCCAGCAATTATGATATGAACTTAAACTCTTATACTGACTTACAGCCTGAGTGTGTCATGATGCCACCAGCAAGGCAGCCATGCACAGGCCTTGCAGCAAGCAGCCCCACATGCCAATGAGGACTGGCATGGCACTGGCTCTGCTACCTATAGGCCCAACTTTACACAAAGAAAGTAGAACATTTTTAAGAAACAACATCTCCTTTTCACTTTCTCAGTGAACTCATGTCTGTTTTATGGTGCAGCAGGCCTGGATTTGCAAGGCTTCAGTCTTCTGGTTTGCAGTACCAGAAACATACTACTATCTGTGCGAATAAAGCATTTTCTCCAAGAACACGCCTAATAGTTTGAGTCAGCCTACCAGATGGGTTGTAAAACACTTTGAAACAACTCCACTCGAAGGATATTATACTCCTGGAGCTGTATGTTTGGTTTATTATAAACAGAGCTTTCTAAGTAAAAAACATAGAAATGCTGTCTACTTCTGAAGCAATCTGACATGTGGAGCTGCTCTAGATCTCTGCAGAAACAGAACTGAATTTATCACTCTCCCTAAATATCAAAGGGTCCCGAGAAGCAGCCGTATCACTTTGGGTCTTTGTAACTGGAAGGCAGTGCGGGTGACTGACAAGCCCACATACTTTTAATTTATCAGCACTCGGCAGCCTCCCTGCCGTGAGCCATCTCCAGATCTTCCTGAGTGAGCTCCTGCTCCTCAGCAGCACTGCAAGACAGCATCCCGGTCCATAGGGTAGCAGTTTGCCCTTTTTGTCTCCAGACGTGGCCCCAGGATGGCCCATGGCTCCACCATATCCATCCCCACTGCCAGAGGTGATGCCCACACAACAGCCCTGACTGCTCCCCTCCCTCCCAGCTCACACCCTGGGGATGCTCACTCCTCACTCACAGCCCAACCCAGGACACCCAGTGACCAGACCGGCCAGGTGGCACACAGTGTGGCAGAGGCAGCGAAGCCAGGGATGTGCTCCTGGTGGCACCCACTGACAGAGGCCAGACCTGAAGCACTGGACCTGGCTGCGGGGCATCTGCGTCCTCACCGGCACCATGGCCACCCCATTTCAGATCCTGCCTCGTCAGTCACACCTCACTGTGTGACCTTTCCATTGTAAAATGGTCCTCTGGCACTGGCTCTGTAGACAAGGCCATCGTGTCTCCCTAGTAGCTGGGAGAAGATCAAGTCAGTGAGTTTCTGTACCATGGAAGAACCATCAGTGGCTTAGGGGCTCATTTTTATCTCCAAGTCAGTGGTAACATCTTCCACCATCTCACATTTAGGTTGGCTTCCATATTGGCAAGGCTCAGGAGACCTGGGAAGGGCAGTGAAGCACTGTGGCCAACACTTACCATTTCCAGTCACTGTTTCACTCTTTTTTCGGAGCCTGAGACACTGTGATTGTCCCTGTAAAACACAATTAGTGCCTGCATTATGATTTGTTAACATCACCCAGAAGAGAAAAGCTAAGCGGATTTTTAATCTGAATTTGTACAGACTTTTCTGTCGTTCTTTAAGCAGCTCCGTTATTATTTTTCCCATAATTTGTATAAAGTACTTAGCATTCAAAACAGAGCCTTTTTAACCTTTTGCCCAACTTAGCTTTATGTACTTTAAAAAAAAAGAAGGGGGGTGGGGGGGACTGGAGATGGAGAGGGAGAGAAACCCTTTAAGTGCCCTGGGCCTGGGTTCCTTCAGTGTGCAGGCTGTAAATGTTTTACTTTGATTTGAGATACATGACAATAAATTAGGGGACATTTATCAAAGCTGCTTTGTTGCATTGCTGACAAAAGCTGCTTTTTGCATAAATTACTGCATTATACAAATACACTTAGCAGGATCCTGCTTCTTTGATGTTAGCGGAGGAGATTTATGTCCAATGGAGTTTTTATTTATCTGCCCTGTTCACCTCAACAAGGGCAGGACATATTCCTCAATTAGTTCCATACCCCTAGAAATGACATATATATCTCACAACTAGAAACAGAGAAATTTAAACAAAACAACACAAAAAAAGCAAGTGCACTTTTTCTGGCAAGTCTAAACTACCGTATGGCGTAAAAAGTAAATATTAGGCTGGTGCTCTGCCTTTGAAATCTTTGTTCTGAGATGACTTTGAAAACTATTTAAGTAAGCTAATTTTTACAAAACAATATTCCCTTTGCAGAAAAGCTTTTCTAGACTTCATTAAGGGACTAAGTAAATACGAGTCCACTTCAACAAATACTTGGTATCCAAATAAGTAGGTTAAAAGAACAGATTCCCAGTGTGTAATCCTCTGTGGAACCGTATTTATGCTAAAATCTCTTTCGATGAATATCTAATAAACCAATGACGGGCACTGTAGGCAAAATGGTGAATTAAGATGGTTAAAAAGGAACTCGTCCAATGAATAAATTGGCTGAACAGTCACTTTTCTTAAATGAACACAGAATCTCTTGAACACAATTTGGAGCGCCATTCTTCTGCCACTCACCATCTCCAGCCCTCAGCTCACAGGTAATTTATTTTGTCACTGGGTCACCGGTTCATGCAGCCCTACGTGGCAACATGGAGTTGTTAGCATACGATAGCCTGAAATAATTCCGCACAACTCCTTTCTGTCCCGGATTTAAAAGCAAAAAGGAAACACAAAGCAACCTGCAAAGGCAGGGGCTCAGCAGAGGGAGCTGAGTGGTGGGGACCACAGTGGCTTCACAGTGCTGCTCCTGGGGTTCTCTAGCAGTACCCAAGTCAATGGGCCATTCGTTGTCCTTAATGGGAGCAAAACCCAAATTTCCCACTGCCCTCCCATCACACACACAGTAATGCACATCGCTCATTGGTTTGTTTCTTAATCACCTCTGAGCAAGAGCACGCAGAGGAGAGCGCCTGAGGAAGACACGGCCAGCCAGGCACAGCCCATGCTGCCAGGCTGCTGTGCGCCCTGAAGCCCAGCCCAGAGAGAGAAGGAAGGCAAGCTCCTCTGAGCATTCAGTGAACACAGGAAAACAATAAAATTACACCAAAACAGACTTTCATTATTCAGGCAGCTCTGGGGACAAGATTCCACCCAGCGCATTTCAATGATCCCAGACAATGGATTACTATCATAATTTGTTCTTAAAGTCTGTTTAATTGGCTTACTTAGCCACCTGTTCAGAAGAGTTACCAGAAAACAGCAGTTTTGCTCCATTTCTGAGCTCCAACCATTCATCATTCCACCTCCTTCTCTTCCAGCTGCTATAAAATATCAAGCAATGTCTAGCATAGATTTAAAAATAATCTCCTCATTATCCAAAATGCAACGTAACCAACCAGGAGGGAGCTGCAAAGCTGCAACAACAACATGCCGATAGGGGCATGTAGTCATTGGCTGTTCCTACTGGAACACTAGGAACACAGTATTACACACATGCATGTACAGTCATGGTGTAAAAACATAAAGACTGATATGCATATTCAAGGTATGTAAATACAGAATCATAGAATGGCCTGGGTTGCAAGGGACCACAATGCTCATCCAGTTCCAACCCCCTGCTATGTGCAGGGTCGCCAACCAGCAGCCCAGGCTGCCCAGAGCCACATCCAGCCTGGCCTTGAATGCCTCCAGGGATGGGGCATCCACAACCTCCTTGGGCAACCTGTTCCAGTGCCTCACCACCCTCTGTGTGAAAAACTTCCTCCTAATATCCAACCTAAACCTCCCCTGTCTCAGTTTAAAACCATTCCCCCTTGTCCTCTCACTATCCACCCTCATAAATAGTCATTCCCCCTCCTGTTTATACGCTCCTTTCAAATACTGGAAGGCCACAAAGCAAGCTTCCAGCTTAATTGTATGAATCACTTTCACATGAGGACAAACCATAAAAACAGAGAAAATTCAGCCGAGGCCTTTGAAAATGCTGTGGGTTACTGTGACAAGCAGGAGTGAAGGGAGGCAGGGGCACCAAGTCCCACTGAGCTCTGGTGTGCCATGCTCACCGTGCACTGCAGCCACAGGGCTGCACCAGCTCGCATCCCTCTCACAGCAAACAAACGCTCCTGGCAGGGGCGAGCAAACACTGCCTCTGCTCGCTGCTGAGAGCACAACGGCTGCGTAATCTAAACAGACAGCAGCATGTAAAAATGTAAATATTTGCTATTGGTTAATACAGTCCTAAGTTACTGCTGGAGCCAGCTGCTTCGGTTTTTGTGCACAGGGACGTCTATGTGCAACCCGCTCCTCGTGGATTTCAGTAGAGAAATATTTTTAAGAAGCCATTATCTAAACTGCTGATGTAATAAGGCGCTGGTATATGAAATACACTTAATAACTCAACTTTAGTTATTTATTGTGAACGAGGGTGCATTCTCCTTGATTCCATTTCCCAGCGAAATATAAGTGGAGCTTTCATCATGAGTGCTTGAATTTATGGCAAGCAGACCAAGTGACATTAAGAAAGCCACACAATCCCTTCATTCAGGCTTTAATAAGGAAGCCAAGGAAAAATTATCCAAGCTGGTTTGCGGGTGACAGCACAAGAACTTTTTGGAGTCAGAAAGTTAGCACGGAGGCTCCCTGTCAGCCCATTAAAAAGCAAGGTTGGCATTCCCCGATATTGGAACCATGTGTGCAGAGGAATTTTTCTTCTGGTAAGACATTCCAAATATTGTCCCAGAGCCAAACACTTCGGTGTTAGACTAATTTAAGCAGTATGTTGGAATCAGCTCTCAGGACTTTGATCATATGGAGATCGTTTGTTACAAATTGAACTAACCCAGTCTCTATTTCTGGTGGATCAGAACTATGGATTTGTTGAATTAAATGCCTCATTTAATGCAGTTTGCACATGAAAAGAAAGCTGCACTCAGGAATCTGATAGTGAATTTTTCACCTAACCAACAGGTCTACTTTTTTATTACTTTTAAACCTAATCCATACTCAGTCCACACTGTTCTTAATAAGCCTGAGGCTGTTTAGAGTGAAGGTTTAAATCAGCTCATATGTTATGGGGGGAAAGCATCACTGAATTATCAAACCGTGTAATAAGGAACACATTTGAATCCAATTCAAGAAATAATTTTATGAAGAAAAATAAATTAGTCCTTGGTTGTTATTTACCATCCAAATAGTGCAGTGCTCTTTCATGACAACAGTGGAGGGAAAGCTGAAAAATGATTTTGCAGACATAGGATTTGTTTTCCTGCCTCTCACCGCTGTCCCCGTTTCTGCAGCTGAGCTATTGTGAGGGTTAAAAGTGCACAAAATAAAGCATTTCCACATATGGCTGCACCTTCTTTCCATTTCTTGAAGTTATAATGTCTTTAACTGTTGATAATGATATTATAAACTATCATTTAGTGAATTCTGAGTATATTAAATACATGAAACAAAGATGTGAGATTCCAGCTGGACCTTGATCAGAAAAGCCGAAATGTGACTCACTGGGACTGCAGATAGTGACGTGCAGGGCTCACGAGGGAGGCTGCGAACAGGTCGCTGCTATCACAAGAGAAGAAGACAAAAGAAGAAAAGTGGGATGAAACACAAAAATGGAAATTCAGATGGCTGAGTACTTTGCAGGAGAGCGGTGCGTGCAATCGTTGGTGCACTGCTACTCACTGGGCTGAGACAGTCAAGCGTGTCATTGTTCTCTGCCTCGAGGAATTCATGATTTACACTGTTTTCAACAGGTTTTCATATTCAGTCCCACGCAGTATAACAGCAGGACTCTGTTAGGTCCCAGGAACCCTCCTTTCCTGGTCCTGCAGGCAGCAAAGAGGAACAACTCGGGTACATGGAGGGGATTTCTGGAGCCTGCCTTACTGCTGTGCTGGTGAAGCAGAGCAATGCCATTCCCTGGCACAAGCAGGCTGTGTACACTCAGCCCTTGGTTACAGGCGCATCTGGCCACTGCAGCTGGAAGTGGGACAAAGCTTGGGAAAAGGATGAAAGAAAATCATGAACTCGTTGTCAGCCCAGAACAAGACTCTCCCAAATAATCAGGACCTTTGTTGGGTCTTAGGTACAGGAGAAGAAAATAGTGATGTGCAAGCAGAATGGCCATACCCTGAGCCTGAGCAGGGCAACACAGGGCCCAGACCAACCAGCCTGAGACCATGCTGGCCTCCATGGAGCCACCAAGAGCCCATCATCTCTTCTGTAAGCTCTGCCAGCACTGAGGCTGCCACAGCCAATGCGGGACACAAGAAAGCAACAGGGAAGCAGCAGGAAAGTGTGTCTTGAGCCCCAAATCTACACCTGGGTGAAGGATCTCCCTTGGGTTGTCCCTCCCCTCTCATTACACAAAGGGAGCAGAGTTCATTCTTCATAAAGAGAAGAGAAACTGTACTTCTAAATAAATAATAATAATAAAAACAATAAAAAACAGTTATAGAGCAGATACTGATTTATACACACACACATATATATTTTATTGGCAAATAAAGAAAGATCAGATCTTTAATGAAATCAGGATGGGTTTGGGACGTGAACTTGAGCTGAACTCCCCAGATTTTCATGGAACTTCAATTAAAAGAGTTTCAGAGGAGTTGTTGAAAGCCAAGCACTTGCCATCGAAAGCTTAATTTAAAATGAGAAGCATTTTTACACCACATTTCCCAGTGAGATTCCACCCCTGATCCTAATTATATATATATTTTTTGATAAGTTTTCTTCTTTTACTGATCAGCAGCGTAGCAATGTATATGGGTTCAGTTCCCAGCATACATAGTAGTTATACTGATAGCAGAGCCCATCGATATTCTGCAGAAAATTAACCTGCCCTTTCCACTGTGAAACCAGTGGTGAAACTTCAGTCAACTCCTGTTATCGTGAGCAATAGGTAAGGATTTAGAAGTCTGATAAATGCTAAGGCCAGCAAAAAAGTCTTTTTGGGGAGAGGAGTTAAATCTGGTCTCAGACAGCAGAACAGCACAAAATAAGATAAAATAGAGATAGTGGTTTAATCTAAGCTGCCTGTTCTCATACAATCTTAGTAATATGAGGCCGATACAAAGCCTCACTGTAGGGCCTTTCTGAATGCCAGAGAAGTCAGGCAACTCGGTCCTGGAGCACCGCTTTGAGACATCAGCTCTGCTTTCTTGGATGTGCCACAGTTCAATCTGAGAATCACTCTCTGGGGTGGGAAGGGAAGAGGAACTGTGGCTGAAATGAGACAGCAGAGCCTAAAGCATCAGTGTCCCAAAAGCACTGATGGAAACGATCTTGTTGTAAGCAGGTACTGGGAAAAACGTACTTGGAAACCATTTAAATAAATACTTTACAGGACATCATGGAACAGGAGAGATTTTGAAACAGATTTAACCAACAATGGATAGAAGTGCACCTAAATTAATGAAATTCAGTGCTGTGTCACAGACACAGCTACAGAGGCAGACCTGGTATGCTGAGGGCTCACCTCTGCCCAGATCACTGCAATGCATTGAACAGTTACATGCCCACAAGCTATAACAGGGCTGGTGGGTAAGGAGCAGGTACCCTACTTCCAAGGCTGAGCACGCAAGTGGCAACAATACAAAGACTGAAAGGTCTCCAATTAAAACATCAATTTCCCTTATTTCTTCTAGTTTGTATTTTACCCTGATTGTTTCTTCTGCAGTCCAAAGACTGCAGAGACTCCTTATTTACCCCACAGGGTTGGATCCTGCCCTGCAAAAACCCCACAGTGTGGGGAGAAGGGGCAGCCAGCTGCTCCCAGACCCGCTCTGTATGACTTAGGAGCAGTGAAGCTGCTCCCCCAGCCTCAAGCTGTGAGGCCTCCTGGTGCTGTTCAAATCCCAGCAACCTTGGAGAGCAGCACTGCTGCAGCCTGGCCACTCCATCAGCTCTGTTCCGTGGGTACCAGAGGCCCAAGCACAGGGACGTGCCACTGAAGCATGTGCCTGGAGCAGCGTTAGCACCCAGCCACACAGCTGGGGAGGGTTCAGGGAAGCAGGCTTGAGAGCTGCTGTCTCCTTGGACCTGCTGCTCCCAAAACGCCCAGGATTTCAAACGAGAACCTTCCAGAAGATGCATGCAGCCTGCTACAAGGCAATAAGAGAAATACCAAAGCAGACTTTTCTCTCTGCTCACACGCTCCACTCGCAGTTTCCTATTGTACAGAGACCCACGCTATTTAAAACTCTAGATCCAGTAAATCTTTTGTTTTTGTTAAATAACAAAGAAAATGGTTCCTCACAGTTTTATGGGAAGCCATCAATCTTTCCCAAAGCGACTTACAGTACTGAAGAAAATAAACATTGCTGCGTATGTAAAGCAGAGCAGAAAGGCTGCAGTCATGGGCAAAGCTCTGCTTTCTGTAGCAGCAGAAACATATTAAAGACAAATGTACTCCACTGAAAGTGACATAAATAAGTGGATTTCCCATCTGAAACATTGTTTTTAGCAAGAGAAGCTTTTAATCCCCTTAAGTTCATTTCTAATCTGTCTTGGAAGTGCTTGTCTAAAGAATATTACATTGATATAAAGGATTTAATTTATTAAAACTAAACAGCAGCCAGCATATTACTAAGGAATATCTTGTACGCAGTACTCTCCCAAATGAATAAAGCTGCTACAGGTAGAAAAAAAACGCACACACACTTTGGCACAGCATTCATTAAAATTTCACACATTGTGTTCCTGTGCTTTCCTGCTCGGTGTGCTTTTCCCAATAAAGCAAACACTTTAGAATTCATAATACCTCTTTATCCCATGTGCACAAGTGACCTCTTCTCCTTTATGCACCCAGCAAATGAGCAAGTACAAAAGGGAATAGAGTAAGCAGAAAACTAAACATGCCCTCTCCTACCCAAGAGCATAAAGGGAAGGCGAGCAGAGGTTCTCTGCAGGGTTCAGCGCAGCCCCTACCAGGATGCCAGTGCTCTCGCTACCCATCAGTTTTGGCTGGTGCACACTGTGTAGACAGCATCAATTATGCAGTTCATCAGTCAATTAATTTTATGGGATCTTTCTTAAAGTAGCGGTTGAGGGAAACAAAAGCTGCCTTCAAACTACATTAAAATCACTCGTTAGCCACAAGTCTGGCAGACTATTTAATAAGCCGCAAGAAGCCAACCACCAAATGACAAAATGGCCTTCTTGTCTTTCCCTGAACACGTGAAAATTTCTCCATGTTCCCAAAGCCCACCTGGAAGCATCTCCACGGCCTCCCCAGCAGGGCTCAGTGCACCCCAACTGGGGAAATGACATTACAGAATTTTTGTGAATGTGAATAACCAACGGTCTTAAAGGAAGATTTCGTCCACAAGGAACAACATACACATTCAGAATATGCTGTTATATACACAACATCTTTCCCGAACTGTACAGCTCAATACAGTATAGATTTTTGTTCCTGTGTCTTGCCAAAAGAGATGTTATTTATGGAGAAAATTCTACACCCCTATGCACAGCACATGCACTGCACCATATTGTACCTTATGCCCACTGATTTTTTTCTGAAGTCACAATGGAAGTGAAGAACATTTATGGAAATCAGATCAGCGTTTGGACAATAATTATTGCCCTGGGTCTTAAGTGAAATTATACATCACATAGTTTGTGCTCATTTAAAATAGCCAGCAGCCACATCACCTCCATGTTGAGCCCCACATACCTGAAGTCATATAGGGTCAGGGCTGGCCAGTGCTGGAAGGTCCCCAAAGAAAACCAGGAGGCAGGGGGAAGCATTATTCAGGGATTAAGGTTTTAAACCTGCAGAGAAAAGTATTCATGGAGAGACAGGATAGTAGCAGGTGTTGATTTTCACAAGCCAGTGAAACAAGGGCACTGATGCTGACTACACACCACCTAGCCAGCCTGACCAAAAAGAAGAGCCAACACTGCTTCTAGTTCTTGCTCTACTGGACTATGCTAAAGCACAGACTCCTCGCACTGCCACACACACCTCTGCTGCAGCCCCAGCATTACCAGCACGTGCTGAAGTGAGACCTTCCTGAGTTCTCAGAGAACAACATCCGTGAATCTGAGTCTTCTTCCAGAGAGACATCTTTGCAGTGATCTGTGCCCTTGTGCACACAGCAATACGGTTTCCAAGGGTTCATCTGTGTCCTGACCAAATTCTACCCACTGAAAAGGTCTGTGGCTATTTTCAAATCTTTCTACATAACTTGGATTGGATTTCACAGGTAAGGATCTTCCCAGGGGTGTTATGTAAGTGCACAGTTTAACAAAATAAACAAGGGTAATGGCAAGAAAAACCCCTCTCGTAGGAAAAAAATAATTACCACAGACAGTACAGGTTTCTGTCTAGTAGGAAATCCCTTTTCTTTCCTGCGTTCTTCCCATCATTTCAGGCAGTGCTGCAGCACAGTCAAGTGGTATCTACTGACATTTTTATTTTGGGTAAAAGCCCATGAAAATATTAAAGCATGAACAAGTCATCAAGTCAGTTTATGAATCAATATACAGATTTCCTTCATGCCCATAGCTGATTTCCATAACCATGAGCGTGCTGAAATCCTGTCTAGATGCCAAATCAATTTTTCTTATATATGAACATCACAGCTACTTGAGAAAGGGAATCCGTGCCAAAAACCTCACGCTCTTAACTAATTATTTCTGTGACTCCCCTCTTGCAAAGCACAATGACTGCCACATAAATACACACGGTGCTTATTAGGAGCAGGCACACTTCCCACAGGTTCAGATGGAGTGCAGCACCATCCCCGACAAGCTTGTCTGCCCAAACTGTGCAACCAGCCCTTGTCGCAAGGAATAGTTCTGCTTTTTCCAAGACTTACTGCCTCTGAAATCCTCGAGCTCTCCTTGTCTCATGCAGCACATGGGTGAATTCATCACGGTGTCCTTCTCTCACCCAGTCCGGAGCCGCTGTCAGTGGCAGTGATGTGAGAACAATGTTTCATGTAAATAATTTCCAAGTGGAGGTACTTGTTATTAATGCAGACAGTTCTGAAAGTAAAAGCAAACAGCATTTGGCAGCAAGAACTATTAATGAGAGCATCATTAGGGAATTCAGTCTGCAAACCACAAAGCGATTTGCAGGGCATCTTCTCACCAGGCGTCTCTGAGCAGATGTTGGACAAGCACCAGTGAAGCAGAGTAGGCGAAAAACAGGGTTAAAATACTGAGCTAATGCAGATGACAAAGGAGAGGGAGACAAGAGGCTGTCAGGACGGTGGGGCCAGCTGTGGAGTGGTATCAGCAGAATGAAAGTATCCTGGTGCAACCAACCACAGCAAAGTTGGGATGGCAGTGGGGATGGGTGACACTTGGTTCCAGCCAGGGGTCACTGTCAGGCTCTATGGGCTTCAGACATCATCACACCTCTGCCTGTGTGAGCGCCCCTGCACACGTGTGGGCTTCTGCGTATGTGCCAGGCACAAGGAGCAGCACCAAGGTGAGCTCTTCAAGGCCACCCTGCATCAGTAAGTGTTGTTTTATGTAGCGTGATGTAAGTGATGGACTAATGACTACTGTGGGGTGCCCTAGATACTTCTGCTTTGATATTTCCCCGTATTTCGACAGTTTCAGCCATTTGGAAAAAAAAAATTATAAACAGAGAATAGTCAGTATTAAGATAGATAGTATAATAAAATTATAACAGAGAAATAATAAGCACTGCTATTTTACAAACTGCCCAAAGCTTTAGAACAACAGAGATAAAAGGCCTGGGAGTGCAGAAGCAAAGCTCATCTCAGCAGGCCCTACGGGTGCCTGCAAACAGCTAGCTAAAAAGCCCCATCCATAGAAGGAAGTTTTTGAATGGAAAAGGGATTCTGCTCAAAAACTAACACTCCTCTCTTCCAAAGCATCTTCTGTTGTTGAAAAACAACACAAGACGGTGTCTATGTCAATAGTCACTGCTGTTAAGCACAGTGTCAGCCCTGCAGCCCTGCTACCGAAAGGCCGGGCACCCAGCTCCCCTTCCCCTTCTATTTCATTTGAGAAAGAACAGATTTTCATTACTTCCAGAAGTAGCAAGGACAAGAAAATGAAACATCCTACACAAATCTCTCCCAAATTACTGTGTACTGAAGTTACAAACTAGATGTATTATGCAAAAATCTAAAGAGGATGCTGTTAACACACTATCTGCAACTCTTAGAGAAAACCAATTCCTTTGTTAGCAAGACATGGGGAGCATCATGCAGTTGTTTTCACCCACGCATGTGACAGAAAGGGATGTCACCAAGGGGAGGCTGGCACCGGGAGGGGCGTTCAGTGCCTGAGCCTGGGCCACAGCTCAAGCATTCTACCTCTGTCCCCTAGTTCACATAACAGAACCCATGAACTCTGGCATCACAGCTTTGCCTTTCTAGCAGCAGAGCTGGGTACAGCAAGCAAAAAGTCATGACAACTGCTACCCAAACAAACAGGAGGAGCAAGGAAGCTATTACAGAGCTCTTGAGCTCCCACGTTTATTTTCAGTCATTTCCAATGTGTGTGCTGCTTTGCTCTCCCAGCGAGCAAGGACACTGTTGTGCTGTCACTGAACAACGCCCTGTCATTGAGCCGAGGCCATGGATGAAATGTGTGCTTATTAATCCTGTCCCCATAATTACAGATCATGGGAGAAAAGAGTGGAACCCGCCCCAGTGGAACTGCTGCACTCATAAGGACACAGGAAAAACGTGTGGAACAGCAGACCATACGAGTATTTCTAATTCAACTAAGCCATAAGGTGCTTTTTTTCCCCAGTAGTACCCACTGGATTTCACCAGCAATGAAGGCACAGTATAAATCCAGTATTTGGTCAGTAAGGCTGGAATTCTAACAAAAAGATGAAAGCAGTGCATTTATTAAAAATAAAGCGAGTTAGTCTTTACTTCATTAGCAAAACCAGATTTTACTTCAGCAAAAGGACCGAGCTTGGCTCCTGCACAGGAGTGAAGAGGTGCTGGAACCCTGGGCCTTTGGCTGCCCTTCATTTCAGCCTGCACAAGATGAACAGCCCACTGATCTTCAGCTGAGGACAGGAGGTGCTGCCAAAGGAGAACAACCATCCAGGACAGCAACCAACAACCAACCTCCGGGTTCTTAAGGTGCCTACAGCAAAGAGCAAAAGGAATCTTTCCCAACACCTGCGTGATCGCTGGGTGCGGCTGGGAGGTGTGAGAGCACTCCAGCACTGCAGCTCCAGAGGCTTCGCTCTGCAGGAATTGATACCAGATGACTCGGCCATACAAATGTGATACAGATCCCACCACGGACATGTGACTGCTTCCACCAAATTAGATACAGCACATGATCCACGGCCTGTGCCAGCTTCAGGCGGGATGTTGAAAGACAGACAATGAGGATGAATAGCCTTAAAGACAGAGCAGAGCAGTCAGCCACCACCTAGTCAATCAGCGATCTCTGAGGACTTAACCCGTGCAAAATGGTGAGCAAGCTCAGAGCTGCAGCGTTGGGATATACCGGACCAGAGCCCTGCATCGGGGGGCCAGAACGCTCCCTTTGGTAGCTGGAAACTCCAAGCCAGAGGAGCCGGTGCCGCACGCCAAGGCAGCAGATGATGTTGACAAGTCTGACCTTCTCACGGTGAAGAAAACAGTTACAAAACTTACACTGCCCTGCCTGCTCCACCTCTGGGACTCCGACTTCCACAATGCTGAAGAAAACCAAAACAATCGAGAAAAAAAAAAGCCCTGAAAAACCCCAGCAAACAGACCCCAAAGTCAAACCTTCTGCTGGTTCAATCCAGGCTATTTTTCATCCCACTTATCACTGCCACCAACGTTTTGCTTAGTCTTGAAGAAAACGTTGTCATTCCACAGTCAGATGTTTTTACATTTACATCCATCATCGCCTGATATATCCTGACCTTAGTTAAATCTTATGTTTTCTAAATTGTACTTTTATGTTGAGCAAGCCCTGAGGCTATGCTGTTAAAAGTTTACATTGAAAAATCATTTATAATTGGTTTGTTTGAGTTATGCCTGTTGCAAAGCCATCAGAAAGGGCAGTATTAATTAGCAATGGCTTACATATAGTCTAGACAATAAAAAAGTAAATCATTTTATCTTTTTAAAAAGCTTTTAGTATTTTACCAGTTACAAAAAATGATGTTGAATATATTAAAGAAAAAAAAAATCACAGAATGGCTTACAACAAATCTGCCTCATCTTATTAATCTATTTTTGCTTGAAATATTTTCATGATAAAAACACATTGCTCAAATAAAAATATGTTTATTATGAAATTGAGACAGCCAACAAAAAATAATCTTAATTAATTCCATTTGCTGTGCTTGGTTAGAGAATGAAACAATAAATTTTGGTTTATTGCTTAACGTCCTGCGTTTCACTATGAAAGATTTGTTTTCATTTCAGGTAAGTAATGATGACAATTGCACAGAATATTTAAATCCTGTGCACACCAAAAATCTTTCCCAAAACCTGCACGCATTGTCTTGGCCAGATTAAGGGGGCAGTTCATCTGGTACCATCCTGCAGGATGGATGGAGCCCTTCTTTCCAAATCTGACAGGACTTTGCTCAGTCTTATTAAACACGCATTAACTGATCACTGGAGTTGATTTTGTTTATTAATGACATCACTGTAAAGAGGCGTCGGAGTTTTGGATCATGACACTTTACAACAGATGATGTTATTTTAGTTCATAATTGGTGGTGACAAAGCCACAAAACAGTAATAGCGTCTGGTTAATGCCAAGAAAAACACAATAGCAGTCAAAGAATTTATCTTACATCTACTTTCATTTGGAAACAGATTGCTTTGTCATCCTTGAGGAGACTGACAATAGATCACAATTTCTGTATCAGTTTGGATCATAACTTTCTTTCCAACCAGGACCACATATGTTGCAGTTTATCCTTCTGTCACCTGATACCAGTAGGGTCAGCTTGGCGGGGGGCGAGGAGGAAGGGCTGACAATACAGAAATGACTGCAAGCAAAAGGCATTCTTCAGGCAGGGCTGATTCTGATCTCAGAGCAACCAAAGATCAGCGTGTATTCAAACAGATAGGGTTACTTTAAATAAATGTACAGTAGCAAAAATTCCAGGAAACCCTAAGGCAAACTGGAAAATAATCTGCTCCATTTCTTTGAAGAACTTTCCTATGTTGTACTGGAAGAGGAGAAGTATTTCTTCCCAACGCGCAGAAGAGCTGAAATGAGGGCAGGAGGATGACAAACCCCATGGCTTCACCCTGCCCAAAGACGACCATGAGCTCAAGAGAAATTCACTTCTTTCATCTCTCCCATT
Organism: Tetrao urogallus; assembly: GCF_951394365.1. Lineage (NCBI taxonomy): Eukaryota > Metazoa > Chordata > Aves > Galliformes > Phasianidae > Tetrao > Tetrao urogallus. The sequence continues at coordinate 15,407,225 of NC_136825.1, read as the reverse complement.
TTTCACTGACAAATGCAACAAACTGTAGGCAAACCAGGACCAGAAATACAAAGGTCCACCCTTCAGCTGTTTCTTGATCCCTTTTTTATTCTCACCTACCATCTTCTTTTCTTTCTTTATATCCCTATCCTTTCCCAACAGCTGCAGGCACACATTTTTGAAATAAATGAAGCTGATTGAGATCTTGCTGACACTGGCAAAATACGGATTCATGTCCGTATTTTGGATTCATGGAAGCCAGAGGAACTGTATCAGTATCAAACTGGTGCGAGCAAAAGTAGAATCAGGCCCAGTGGTATAAAGCTATGGAAACATATACATCCCAGCCTCCTCTTATTCACAGCAGTCGAACATTAACAAGGTGCCACTGGCTTTGGTGGAACTGTGCATGACACAGAAGCAATAGGCAATGCCAAGGGTGCATGTGTTGTTTGGCACAGCCTCTGCGCTGCCTGGGAACGCCGCTCCCTGCCCACAAGGTCCAGACCGTCTCCTGTGCTCCACCAAGGCTGCTCCTCCCCACATGCTGGGCACAGAGCTCCCGCTTCGCTTCAGGGCAGCACTGAGGTTCCTTCCATCTTTCTTTCCTTTCATCCTTCCGTCCTTCCATCCGTCCCCGCTTCCATCTTTCCAACCTTCCATCCCTCCCCTCCTTCCATCCCCACGCTCTCACACTTCCCCACTCAGCACATTTTCCCGTGAGTCACCGCTCTGAGTGCCAATTTGTGCCCAGCCTCACTGCCAGGCTAAGGAGCAATCACCACGGGCAGAGAGAGAGAAATATTTTACAGATTTGTAATTCGTTACAGCACTGGACATGTTCCAATGGGAGTCTACTGGAGGGTAGGAAAGAAGGGAGACATGTTCAGACTGTGGTCTAAAGCAGCACACCTGTAGAATTTGGGAGCATTTCTGCTCATTAAAACTCTTTTCTAGGTGTCTGGCCTGTGCCAAGAGACTCAAACACATAAACCCACAGTAATACCCCCTTGCCTGCATGATTCAGCTTTGTGTCATTTCAAGTTTGAACTGTAGATTTTAAGAGGGTCATTTCAACCATGCCCTAGTAGACAAACACTCATGAAACAAAAAAATTCCAGCATACTACAAACAAAAACTTACCTTAGATCTTCTTGGGCACGATACTTAAAGGACTTCTATGCATGTGAAGAAAAACACTTCAAGGATCCTTCTATTACAATTGTAGTCACACATTTACCTGGTCAGAGAATAGAGTTCTTGACTTTTCTCTTTTAAAAACTTGTAAAATATCATTTACAAGACTTCAGAGTCTTTGGTCAAGATCCAAAAAGCAGTACATATCACTGTATTAGTCAGAAACCAAAAGTTTAAGCAGAATTCAGTAAAACTGCGTCCTGTAAAAGAAATGATGACCATCTAGTAGGACCAGAGAGGCACAGCATCAGCCTCCAGCTGCCAGCCTGCATAACAGTTAACAAAAGTCTTGATGATATTTTTTTTTTTCCTATTTTCGAAATTCACAAAAAGCTTTAGTCTCCTCCTTTGTTTACAAGAACAGGCAATACGTGCACGATACATTCACAAAATGATTCACAATTATCCCATATACTCATTTTCCTTCTAATACTTTACCTGCTGCTATGAAACTACCCCTCCAGTTCTACCAGGAGGTTTCCAATGGGATGTGCTTTTCAATTTGTTCACAGTTATCCAGTGAACTGTAGGACTTATCACCAGTAATTATGCTCAGCAGTGAATGCGCTTTCAGAATAATAGCCAAGTTTGTATCCTAAAAGATAGAAAGGTTGAGGCTAAAGGAAGGGAAAAGAAAAAGCTGGAATTGAAAAGTAGATTCTCTTGCCTTGCCCAGGCTGTAGTGAAATGCACAGAGAATGGAAATAAGTCTCCCAGGAATATGTCAAACCAAGCAACATAAATGCAGTCTGAATGCACAAAGAGACAGTAGCAGTGCTGCTAACCTCCAATAGTCACAAGTCAGAAATGATGCCCTAGAAAACCAGGAGATGTTAAAGCTCAATAAATGTAAGGATTCATTTCATTTGTTTGTGAAGTTTATATTTGAAATTCATGTGTACAACCTTTTTTTCTATCCCCGCTGAAGCCCCAAAACTTTAAGCAATAGCTAAGCTCCTCATACAACTCCAGGAGCTGGAGAGTTCAGAGAAAGCATCAAACACTGAGAGCCTGAATTAGCAAACAGGACACATTTGGGAGACAGAACCAAAAAGGACATGAGACCCATGCCAGCACAGCTGGTAGGAGCGCACAGCCCTGCAGGAAGAACCCAGCAAGATGGATCGCCGGCCCAAAGCCAGCTGGGTGCACTTCTCCTGCCCCACAAAACCTGAGCAAGTTTCTCCTGCGCAAACACAGGGGAGTAACTACTTTCTGCTTGAAGGAGGTCATTTCTGAAGAGACATGTCCCACCTGTAACTTTACCTGTTGTGAATTGTGTTGGTTGCCTTACCAACATCATCACCCCTACAACCGGCAAATACACAAGTCTTGTGCAATAAAACCCACAGAGCAGCCAGAGCATTAGGATTAGCAGTCTTGGTCTTTCTGCCTTTCATTTAAAACCAGAAGAGATATATATATTTTTACTGAATGTCAGTCTATGTATTTCTTTTGATCGAGTTTCAGGAACCAGTGCTGTTTATTACAGTTCCTTCCCTGAAGGCAGCAGAGAAGCAAAAGAAGCTTGCTTCAGAAAGCCAGCCTTTGCAGAGAGCTGTGTTGGACAGGAAAAATGAGGAGCCATTGGGACAAACTTTTTTCCTATGCTGATGCAGCATCGTTGATTCCACAGGGGTCACAGTGCTGCAGTGAGTAAGATTTGCCTCTGAATTACAAAATCACAGCAGTGGTTATTGGCCTGCAAACCCCTCCAAACCTCTTTGAAAAAGAGCAGAAAAGGAAAAGGAAAAGCAGAAGACTTGAACGTTAAAAGGAAAGTTAACATGGGAAAACGCACCTCAACGCTTCTGGACCTATCCTCAACGCAAATGATATTCTGCTAGCTTAACTAGTTGATTAGCAATCTAACGAAGGAGAACAAACCATCGTCCAACACCACACTTCACACAAAAATGTGTAAACAAACTCAAACATAAGCAAATACAGAAATAAAATCAAAGCTCAGACATAAAAACACATTTGCCACTCAGCAGACCCCTTTCCAAGGAGTGTTTTCCATGGCAAGGCAGAGTTTCACTTCTGTTCTGGGGAAGGCATCTCTTATGCCCAGCCTCAAATGAATTAAGAATTGCAGTCCTGAGTGCAGCCTCCGTCCTTGAGGCTCTCCAGTGAGATAATGCCCTTAACTTTAAGCCTCCACGTGTGCAGTGCAGCCAAGATCGAGACTCTCTCAAGTTATTTTTGGATGGCAGCTCCCTGAGGCCTTCCACTGTAATGCCTTGGTATGGAAAAGCCTGGAATATCTGGTGACATCTCAGTCAACCTTCCCTGTTGCCCAACTTGTAAGGTACACCAGCAGGTCTCTTAGCAGCTCCCTTAGCAACAAACAATAGATAAACAGCCAATTAGCTATGAGGAATGTATCAGATTTTATTTTCTACATTAGGAGCCAATGTAAATGGGTCACTGGCCAGTAACTGTGCATTAACCAGCACCCTTCTAAGTTGGGAATTACACAGACCATGCAACCACAAGCATAAATATGTGCCTACCATGCTAAAAATAAGCTTTGTTTTCAATTAGTCAGTTTATGAAAGTATGACTTAAAAAAAAAAAAAAAAAAAAAGAAGAAGAAGAAGAGGCCTAAGATATTTTTCTTCCTTGTTTGTTTGCTTTTGGTTTTGTTGTTTGTTTGTGGTTTTTTTTTTTTTGAAAAAAAAAGAGCTCAAATTTAGGCTGCAAAACATCACCCTGACCTTTTTCCAGGGCTTTAAAACCTTGACAACTTCCACAGCACTTGGAGGTAGCTCAGTGCTTCTGAAAACCAGAACAGCCCTTTGAAATGTTAGGAACCTAACTGCCAGGCTCCAATTCTGGCAATTCTGGAGTGGTAAGTTTCAGAAAAGTGTAGTTTTCCTGAATTAAGGATGGACAATTACAGGCAAACCTTACTGGAGTTAGATACATAGTCAAAAGTCTGAAATGCTTTATGTCAGTAATAATTCAACAAACTGGACAGGCAAGAAGCATCAGCCATCAGAAGGCGCTTTAAAAAACACAGATGATTCTGTTTCTCTGTCTTTCCAAATGAAATTCTGAAATGCCATCAGTTTAAGGGTTCAGATGAGAAGATACCTTCATCCAAGGAAAAAAAATCCATTTCCCATGCACTAGATTCATGCGAAACTCTCATGTTGGAGGATATGCCCATTCTGCTCCCTGCTATAAATTGTACCCTGACAGTCCTGGTGATGGGATTGGAAGAGGGATGAGCACCACAGCATCTCATAAGACGGTCTGGCTCCTCAGAGCTCTTCCTGCAGATAAGATATAATTCGTGCTCCCCTCAGGCACCAAAGGCAATGTACCAGTGCAATAATCTTCTGAGTATCCCAACATTTACAAATAATTGTAAAGATCTGCTAATATGGTTTAGTTCAGCAACTCTACACAGTGCTGAGTGCTAACTGAAATGACAGCTAAGAGGGTATTAAACAGCCTTAAGGATGTCTTGAAGGAGAAGGCTTGTGAAGCAGTTATTCTAAGGAATGAGTACTGAGGAGCGTGTTGAGCATTTAATAATTGTAATAAAATCTCCAGCCCCGTGCTACGGAAGCCAGCGTTTAGGATTTTTGTAAAATTCCCTCGCCAATGGTACAGAACATGAGTGAAGTTAAGGAGTTTGTTAAATACTGTGTTTTTAAACTGATTTTTTGGTTAAATAATGAAAGTGTCAGTGCAATTGGTGAGTATAAATCTAAAACTGCCTTCAGAACACTTCTACAGATAGAAACACAACCGAACAGCTCTTCTGAAGGGCGGTGCTAATTACAGAGAAGTATGTTACACTTTCACACCGTTTACCCCTATTCTTCTCATCCTCCACAGATGACACATATTCTCCCTTGCAGCCACAAAATTACATAAACTTAAGAGATGAAAGAAGACAAGGTAGAGGTACACTCCAGACCCTTCCATGTACTTAATTATAGGGTAGAGTAAGAACAAGGCAACATTTGTCAGCACTAATAAATAGGTACTTTCCAACAGCCTGGGCAAGCAGAGGTTCTTGAGCTCACAGCTACCCATCCCCAGATCTGCCCACTGGCTCTCAGCAGTCACATACAAAGCAGGTGGCACTGACCGTTGTCAACAGGTTATACAGACACTCAAAGGGGTTAAAGAGCCCTACAGGACAAATTAAGGAGTCTCAATTAATAGAAGTTAGTTATTAGAACAACAATTATTTCAGCTACAGACTGTTCACATGAATTGAAGGGCAGGTGACCAAGAAGCCTAAAGGTTTGCAGCATGGCAGGAAACCAGAACAAAACCCAGCCGTATTGATTCGGATGTCCCCTGTGTTAATTCCACTGAAATTAATGACAGGAAGTGATCAAGGGAATACAGTTTTTGGTGTCCATTATGATGATGCTTTGTCTCCTCCCTCTCTCCTGTTCGGAGGCAGGGTGCTGTGAGGGATTCCTACCTCTCCCACCACGGTGAGCTGCCCAGCTGGGAGAAGCTATCTGGTGTCAGTTCTGGCCAGGAAAGCACTCAGGAAGGCACTGACATTCCAGAGCTGGTGCCTGCAGCTGCACTGTGAAGGCTGAAAGTCCCTGCCAACCCTCACAAGGTATTCAAGGTCATGCCCAAGCCCTCTGCGGAGCTGTGATCAGCTATGGTAACGCTCCTGAGATGTCTCAGCAGTGAAGGATATCCAAAGCTTCCTGACATTTGAAGTGCTTTTGAAGTTGATTAGGAGTTAAAGCAATAAGTATTATTAAATTTCTGTTTTGCTGCAGATTTCTTGAAGCTCATTGCTGAGTCTGCCTCAACTATCCCATTCGTACAACAGCGATACCATTAATTCTATCCCTTCCATGAGCATGGCAAGAGTACATCTATAAAAACACTAATAAGGGGATATTTAATTACTGAGATTATAAGTTTCTGTACTGCTTACAAGAAACCAAGAAAAAAGCATGATTTTCAGTTTCTTTTCTAGTTATTACTGAGTTTAAGTTTACCCTCCATAAAAATGTCAGTTTATATCCTTGCATTAAATTTTTCAGGCTTTTTCACATAGTGCGTATTCCTGAGAAAAATGCATAGCCTGCAACAACAAATGAGAGTCAGTGAAAAGAGAGTCACCCACATTTTATTGTTCTGGAAGTGGAAAATCTAAGCACATAAATCAAAGTGACCCTAAAGCAGTGACCAGCATGCCCTGAGCAGATCAACAGTGGTTTCATTGACCTCCAGACTCATACAGGGTCATATTTTCACACAGATGAACTGGTCTTGAACTGCTTTGCCATTGCATTGTGCACAAAGAAACCCCAGCTGAAATGTGTCTCTGCTTTCTGTTAGGGTAACCTGGATTGCTTCCCAAAATGAAAAATCAAGCCCACATTCAATTTTAAAAAGTGTTTCTCTGTTCTGCCATTTTTCATGACCCCTTTCTTCTAGCTGTGATCTTTAAAAAGTTTTGCGTGAATTTCTATTGGATACACACATCAAACAAACAAAACTACTCTCAGATTGTTAATAAGGCATATTCACTGTTTTTCCATCACACTTTCTCGTGCCTGTGAGACTCAGCCTATCCAGTAAGTGCATAAACTCTGGGCACCTCATTTGAAACCAGTAGGCTTTCCTCCTAATAGACATACATTTCTGTGTCTCTTGCATCACAGAAGTATTTCACAAATGTTGACATGATTAACCTTACAGTGTTGCAAGCAGGAGCAGAGAGGTGATTGTTCCCCTATATTCAGCACTAGTGAGGCCGCACCTCGAGTACTGTGTCCAGTTTTGGGCCCCTCACTGCAAGAAAGATATTGAGGCCCTGGAACGTGTTCAAAGGAGGGCAACAAAGCTGGTGAGGGGTCTGGAACACAGGCTGTATGAGGAGAGGCTGAAGGAGCTGGGAATGTTCAGCCTGGAGAAGAGGAGGCTCAGGGGAGACCTTATTGCTCTCTATAACTTCCTGAAGGGAGGTTGTAGTGAGCTGGGGGTCGGCCTCTTCTCTCGTGTCATCAGTGATAGGAGCAGAGGGAATGGCTTCAAGCTACGGCAGGGGAGATTCAGGCTGGACATTAGGAAGTATTACTTTTCAGAAAGGGTGGTCAGGCACTGGAATGGACTGCCAAGGGAGGTGGTGGAGTCACCGAGCCTGGGGGTGTTCAAGGAAAGGCTGGATGTTGTGCTGAGGGACATGGTTTAGTGGGAGCTACTGGGAATAGGTGAACGGTTGGACTGGATGATCTCTTAGGTCTTTTCCAACCTTGGCGATTCTATGATTCTATGATTAACCTTGCAGTTTTCCTGCCTGGTAGGAGGGAGCTCTGAGGCACTGACTATAAGCAAGAGGTTCGGCCCTCTTGCTGAAGGATATCACAAAGCTTACATGCCATTAGTTTTCCAAATATACTTGTATAATGTTCAACCAGTGTGTAAGCTGTGTTTGTCTCCCGGCATCAGATGGCATCCAAGCCTCTAGCTGGCTCTCGGCACAGGGATGAGTTTGGCCAAAAACAGCATTCTATGGCCATGCAGAACATCTGTGGCGCAGGCAGGAGCAGAATCCAAAGCAGCTCACTCCCAGTTTAATGCTTTAACCACAAACTCAGCCTCATGATTACGCTGGAGTGTCTCCCCACTCACTTTTGGGAGTGCTCCCAGGGTGGATGGAGAAGCGGGATTAGGGAGGCAAGATCAGGCAGAGCCAGGCTGTTGAGCAGTCTTGGCCCCCTCCCGGAGAGGTGGGGTCTATCCCTGTCCTATGGGCTTTCTGTGGCTTTTGTAAAATAACTACTTAATAAAAACAAGATGGCAGCTCTGGGGGGTGGCAGAACTATAAAAACAGTGGTAAGAATTGCCTTTGTCCTTCACAGTTCTATGTCTTATTTCTAATTTCAGTGCCGCCACTCATATTAATGACAAATGCATTGTGTTTTTGTTGCCTTCTTTTTTGCAATGGAAGTGACTTCCCTCTGTCAAAATCAATCAGCATATCAGTTTTAATCAGATAAAGCTTTTGGCTTTTCCTATCTAAATTGCCCTTCCCACAGTGCATTACACTACCTCAGAAAAGCATCAGCACTCCATCACAAAATAAATGTGTTGATACTTGATAGCTCATTTGAACATGATGGTATTTACATCTTTGTTGGTTAGATTTTCATTTAACACGAGTTACGGGTTCACATAGAAAATAAAAACAATACTTCTCTGTTCCTCTTGCCATTCATGTCTACTTTTGTTTCAGCCTAAAATAACACATTGCTGGAGGGTATTTTCTTAACACTGCCAAGCCTGAATGCAAGCCCTGTGGAAAATGTTTGTGTTGGGCTTGCCATGGTCCGGGCTAATAACAACGTGATGATGTATAGGTGAATTCCTGCTCCTTAAGTCCTCTGTGACATACGGATTAGGCCTGCCCTTATCTTCTAAGACATCTGGATGAGTGTCTGGGTTTTAATTTCACAATGAAATCACTGGGGACTAGAGTTATGTTATGTGCTTATGAACAAAGTGGAATATCCCTGGTAAGGGCAAGAGTGGATTACCTTAGATAACTCTACTTAAACCAGGGAACATTTGAGAATGTTGAAGAAAGGAAAGAGGTTCCACCAATAAAAACAAACACAGGCCTAAATTTGTGTTCTGTGTACTAAACATTTTAAAGCTCTTGGAGGTTGAAATATGACCACATGTAAATGGACTGATAAAGCTAAGGCGATTCTTGAAAGAACAGATCACGATTCCCAGAACAACTACCAGCACTAAATCCTAATGGGATGCATAAATCATTTGGAGACAGATTTATTCAGAAGATGCCACTTTAAAGTCAAAATACTCTGCTTTAATCACCAGAAATAGTATGTGCACGCTAACGTTTGCAGAAAATGCTCTAGGGCAATATGAAATTAGTATCCTAAAATTCCTCAATACATGCTTTTCCTAAAATGAAGATTTTTATCTATTCATGTCCATAAAACTGTCAGAAAAAAAAAAAAAAGAAAAAAAAAAAAAGACCTGTGAGAGCATAGAAGGGTCAGTCCTGCCTCGTACAGCACTGCCATGGTCAACACTAAAAACATCAAAGTTCCTATGACATTCGCATTTGGGGTCTGAGTGCTGCAGAGCTGAATAATCAGTTTGCCATCCCAAACCCTATGGTTCAGGGCTATTGCAGCTTCCTAGCTTTGCTATAGCCCTGAGACTGTTCCTTTTTTGCAGCCTCTGTGGAGAGGCATGGGAGAAGCAGGAGTGAGTCGGACTGGAAGCCCGAAGGCTCCAGGCTTGTGTTCCAGTATAGGCATCCTGCAAAGTGCTCCCCTTTGTGCATTTGAGACACAGAAGTGCTGAACAGTTGCAACTTAGGAAAAGTGAAGACACAACCAATAGCACTGGGAATAAAACTACCAAAATCTCTTCTTTTTTTAGCGTATTAGCTGCGTGTCTTCTGCTCTATTTATTAAGTTAAGAGCAACCCAAACATATTACAAGGTTCTAGTAAAACAGACAGATTAGTACACGCTTTGGAAGTTTTCAGTTAGTACAATGTTTTGGTTAATAAATATGCAACCAGTTACTTCATTTTAAATAAGTAACAGTGTAAGCCACGGAAGTGATTCTTTTCCCCTTTAAAGATCAACAGGGAACGCAACAGGCAAAAACCTGGCTCCACTGAAAAACATGGAAAAAATTGTGTTGATTTTGATGAGGTCAGAATTCCACCCAATATTTTTTCATTTTGCATTATCACCAGCAAATGAAATGTCTTTTTCTTCCTTACTCTAGTTAGTTACAGCTTCTCTTCCTCGACAGGAGAATATCTTAAAAATTAAGCGTCCGTACTGTTCCCATATAGACAAGTTGTTCTATTTATGCTAATCCAGTCATGAAAAGAGCTAAAAGAGACTTTCTTTTGATCCTCAGTTTAACAAGAGTTTTAATCAGTAAGAGATTCAACATAGACGTGATGCACTGTGAGTAATGCAAGTATATCAGTTTCTTTTCCAAGCATTTCACCTGCTTAGTTTGCTTAACAAGAAATCGAAACAGATCGTGTCCTTACTGTTCACATGTTAATTATAAAGGGGAAAGCTTCACGCAACCCAACTCCCACTACATTTGTGTAACTGCAGGCTGCTGATCACAACACTGCAAGGGAAAAAAGCTAACCTCACCTCGTGGTGCACCAGGGACACTGGCCCTGGAAAAATGAAGACAGGACAGAAGGCATCATTATATGCCTTTCCTCTGCGTTATCCTTAGTGTTTCTTAACATAGTAAAATATCTATAATCTCGCTAAGGAGAACCAGAGCAGCCTTAGCACAGATGTCCTGCTTGGCTAGAAGGCTCTTCACTAGATGGATACTGCTCTGATTCATCTGAGAGACACTAGAGATGGTTGAGACATTTTTCTTTTCATTTTGTGTCCTGGATAAGACCCACAACAGCTGCTGAGGGTTGCAATTAATCTCACACAATTAGTTGCCACCATCAGCACTCCTGCAGCTCCTCCAGCGGTGATTACGTCTCTGTGCTGCAGGTGGAAGCATCCCTACAGGACAGCCCAACCTAACAACCAAAACCAGTGGCAAATGCTGGAGCAGTCTCCAGCTGTGCCATTCGAGCAAACAGCTGGGTGACAGCCACATCTCCGAGTCACACATGCAACACTGGCAGCTGCTGCCAAATGGAACCTGAGTCCTAAGATCACAGGAGAGGTTTTAGTGTGTGGATAGCAGCCAGGTCAAGGCAGGTAGTGCTTGAAGTTTCCAGGCTCAACCTCACACCTTCTAGAAGACAGTGGGCTGGAGAGAAGGGGCTTCCTCGGCTTTGACAAGCCAACGGGTGTGCTCGGGGAGAAGGCAGAGCTCCAGCTTGCCAGAGGAAAGCAGGAACGCTTCCAAACCCAAGCAGGCCTGCGTCCCCCATCTCTACCGACCACAAGCAGAGTGAGCCAGCATGTCAGCAGCGCTCAGATGAAGGCACAGGTCTGGGAACAACAGAGGTTCCCCACCCACCCTCAGCTTTCCCCCCTGAGTGCGTGCGGCCCACCTCAGCAGCACAGCCCCTGCTCTGCGGCTGCTGCGTGCTCGGGCCAGCCAACACATGTGCACCTGGCGGGGACAATCCTGCAATCATTTACTCAGGCGCAGGGGTTGCACACAAGTAATGAGCTGCTAGCACCCAGCATGTTAGACAATATGCTGACAATGTCATAACATTATTTCATCCCTCTTAAAAGATAAGACCCAGCCTGTTCGAACCTGCTCGGGTCATTATCCTGTTACCACAAGATCCCCTGTCGCTATCCAGTTTGGAGTATGTAAAGCTATAATTTGCCCTGAAATGAATTATGTATTGTTTACAGCTTACCATTAAATCACGATGAGCAAAACCAAGCATCTAGGATGCCCCTTTCAAAGTCTTCCAGATGTGTTTAAATGTACACAGAAACAAAAGTCTTGATGCAATCGTGTTGCAAGGAGGCTGAAGTGGGGTTGGCTAATTTTCACACTAACTTACTTAAAAGCAAGAAGGAAAACAGTGAAGATCTTTATACGTGCCATCAAAAAGCCTGACTGCAAGTGGTTCCAATTTGCTTTAGTAATTAAATTGAAAGGAGTTTAAGGGTTTTTCACCCAGGTCATTTACTACTTCGGAATTTTACTGCTTGCTTTGCAAAGAAAACAAACTGGAATGAGTCACTAGTGAGTATAAAGAGTGGATGAACACTGCTAAACAAACCAAACAGTGAGCTCAAGTGGATATAGAAAACACCAGTCAGAATTCTAAATATGGATCTGAGAATAGTGTAAAAGGATTAGACGTCTTTGTCACATGAAGAGCGAGCCTGCATGCCAGCATGCCTTTCCAGTGCAAGCAGCAACTGATCAAAGTAACATCTACCAGTTTGTAAATATGCTAATCTTCATGTTTACACAAAAGTGTCAGCACTTGCTTTACATCACAAAGAGCCTCATACAGTTGAAGATTAATTACTTCCAACACTGAGATAGTGTGTAAATACTGGTTTCACCAGAACCCCACCTTTAGCTGTATTTGCACAGCTCAGCAGAGGTGTATGTTGCTAAGACAGATAATTCAGGGATGCTTACAAAGTGTCAGTTACCTCCAGCTCTATGCAGATAGACAGACTTTTGACAAGTGTTTGTGGTGCTTACGTGGAACAGGGATTAGACAGGTCTAGGCTCCATGCTGTAAGTGCTGGATGAAAAAAGATTTCTGCCTTTGTGTACTAACTTTAGTTCTGAATAGCCATATCACTCCCGGACCTGATTAGGGCCTTCAGCTTTTACACCTACCTGGGATAAAATAATTAAAAGCTACTTTTCTCACTCACTGGGTTACTATCACTTTCCTACATTCTAATTGATAAGAGTCATCTCACTGCCTCCCAACCTCTTCACAGCCTTCAGGTCAGCTTGCTAAGTGCCCTGACTTCTGCCTAGAGGGGGTAAAAACCACACTAGGGACACAAACACACTATTTTCTAATAAAGAATTTCAAGAACCTTCAACCATGCTATACAACAAGCAGAATAGTTACAAAGCACACTGATACGGTGAGAGCAGTATGTGATGTTCCCTCTTCTGCACTGTTGCAACAGGGAACAGCTGTAGGATGAAGCCAACATAAGGCTGGATTTCCAGGCCTCAGGTGCTTCTCCCATGGCGTGTAAGATCTCTTTAACAGATATTGTGCATTTTTATTTCCTTTACTGTTGGCCAAAAAAAAAAAAAAAAAAAAAAAAGTGGTGGCAGTTCTAATAGTAAAGGAACACCAGCGATAATTTTTAAAAATTGCACTGCTTTCAAATGGGGCTTCTCAGTTCTCTTCACCTCTCCTTCTCTGCTAGAGCTCAGCACAACAACTGCCACAAGAACGTCACACTTGCCCATAAATACTATCACATTTGTTTCCTATTCCAAGCTACAAGGAAAAAAAAAGTGGGATGTAGGATGTTGGCAAACACTAGCATTACAAGATTGCCAGAGTAAACAAGAGTGAATAGATGGGGATAATTTGGGGATTTAAAGAAAAGAGAATCAAAAGCAGCGCTTAGAAAGGCAGAGAGAAATGGCTTCCATGTGAAATACCAAACTGGAATAGAATTTCTTCCAGTTAAATGCTCAACACTGTTTCACATGAGTGCTTGCTGGCCAACCCAACAGAGCTTGTGTTCTCCTCCTTCGGGTGCACGTAATGAGATGGCATTGGCACTGAGGGCGCTTCAAGCAATAGGTGAGCCAGTGGGAGGACATATGGGCCACTCTGTTCACAGTGCCTGGCCCCACAAGAACACCAGCCCCACAAGGACACCAGCCTGGGGCATAGGCCACAGGCAGTGCAACCAGCAGCAAGGCATCGAGACTGCTGCTGCTGCGGTTACATCAACATGCTCCATCTCACGTTTGCACAGGGCAACACGATCATCAGATTAATTGCTAATTACAGTGGATTGCTGTTAAGGAGGTTCACAGCAATAATAATAATAAAAAGACTAAACAGAGCATTATTAGCATAGTTAATTATATGACCATTGGCGAGATTATTGATGAAGATACGAAATGCTGTTGAACAAGAAAGATATGTTTGACATTGCTTAAGAGAGGCTCTGTTATTGCTTCATATCTTTTTGGATTTTTCTAATCATTTCATCTATGTTCTAAAAGTGCAAAAAAACAGTAATTATCTCTGTTTGATCTTTGACTAACAATTGTTTATGGATCTAATGGAACAATAACATTTCCAGAAGGTAAGTAAACCTCGTAATCTTTATCAGCATAAAACCTTCAGTCACGCTGGACCAAGTTATGGGAATCTGTCATGTGATGAAAGCAGACAATAGTAATTTATTGGTTTAGTCATAATCCTTTCAGTAGTCCAGATTGGTGTTGCAAATTTGTTAAAAATCTGCTACCATTCACTGAGCAACAGTACAGCACCTGCAGCAATAACACGGGTGGGGAATGTAAGCACCCTGTGTGCATGTGTGGCATGAGTTAGACAAGGCCACAGCAAAGCAGCTGAGAACCGTATTGCACAAACCAGAGGGAGATGCCTGTCCTCCCACAGTGTGCATGTAATTTAATCTCCAAATCGAGGTTCAGCTCAACTTTGCAAACGCTAAAAATGTACAAACGAGCATTCTTTACTCAGCAGTTACTTCTTACGTTCTGCAGAGCTCCTGCACAAGGACACCAGCACCAAGCAGTCACACACCCACGTGGAGTGCACATACATGAATAAGCACTGTTTCTTCTTTAGTTTTTCTTTGTGCACTTGGCAAAACACAGCTCACTGCTCAGTTAGCCAGTTGGCCTATGTTTAACATGGCAACTTCAAGAATAAATATTAGTATTTTTTAATCATCTCATTTGGCAGAGGACCCAAGGAGCAGCTGCTGTATGTACAGCTACCTTTAATTCACATTCTGAAATATGCTGCATCTGACTGTCCCCCTTCAAAAATGCCCCAGGAGGTAAAGCCCTGCTGGAATCTGACTCAGGAGTTGGTACAGTCACATACTGTCATTGCAAGGGCGATGGAGTTATGACTAAATGGTATAAATCGTTTTTTCAGAGCAACCAACCAACATCCCAGATGCTCCAGGAAATACAGCAGAGTATAGGTGGTTGCATTAGCATGCATTGCCCCCATTGCTGTTTGGTTATGTTCTGGTCACTTAATGTTAGTCATTATATTTTACGAACCTCACCCATGGAAACTAACATGCAAGCTGAAATTTAGGACTCCTGACCTTTAACACAAAATGACCATAGGTGTTCCCACAGCTGTTAAATAAACCTGTGTTTATGGAGTCATAAATGTAGTGCAGGTGAGGTTTTCAGTGATGTAATAACAACTTCCATCACCGCACAGTTTGTCATTTATACAGCAGCGTACCATCGCTGGTGAATATTGTTTTACAATAACAGCACAGGTTCCTTGGATTAAATCACTCTTTCTTCATTTATGAGTCATTTGACCTTTAACCTTTCCGAGGAAGATCAAACCACTTCTGAAGGCCCCACTCTTTTAACTGAGGAGCAAAACAGTTGGTTAGATAGCTAAGGAGGTTGGTATGTGCCCCCAGGGTTTCACAAACAACTGTCCCAGATCTTTTATAAGATAATCTTAACATAATCATGTAGCCACAAATTGTCGTGTAAATTCCCAATTAAAAACACCAAATAGGTGCCATAAATCATGACACAACTGCCACCTTCTCAGGACTGAAATACAGTTTGCAAAGGAGTAGAGAAGCTCTTGTTTGTGCTTGTTTCAGCTCTCAACAGGCCAACAACAAAACAGGGCAACAACTTCTGATTTACAAGAAAGTGACAAAGACATGGGACAAGTGAAACTGCTGAGAACTTCACCTAAGCAGCAGTAAAGACCACAGCACTGAGAGCACCTGTCCTCCCTCTGTCCTCCCTCCAGGAATACGCAAGTAAAAATGAGAACGCGTGTTGGCAGGCTCCCACACTCCGGGCCCAATTCACATTACATTGTAGCACACTCCTGTTGGAAGGACTGATGGCAATTTGAGATTTTATTTTTTTTAAATGGCAGCTTAATTGCAGTATAAAACGTTAGACAAATAAATAGTCATTAAAGCATCTGATTCATGGTTGATTGGCTGCTTTCCACAAACTTTAGCAAAGCTGGGACCAGATGTGAATTGCAGACAGCATCCAAATCTTTGCACAGGAGAGCACCCTGAGTGCTGCTGCACCAAACTACCAGGAGCATCCCAGAGGGTGCAGCATGTTTCCAGCTCATCACACCAGCCTTGATCTGAGACTGTTCTTCTCCTGCCATCATCAAAAGTCAATCTCCATTTCCTTTGTAAAGATCGCTGTGCCAGTAACATAAACTATTTCAAGGCAAAGCTTTTGTACTAGGAGGCTCGACTGCCTTCATATGCACACAAACACTGTATATGTGTTCCCCTGTAACATTTTCCCCCGCTATGGCAGCCAGAAGCATGATCAGAGTAAGTTTTATAGGTCATGTATAAACAATTAAAAACTTTTAAAGCATTTTGTAAATGTCTCAACCAGTTGCTGTCAACAAGCAATCAACAAATGCAGGAGTTTTTCTCCTCCTACTTCACACTTTCCATATTTCTCAACACTTGCCAGAATGTTGTGGTGACAGATGCAGACAATTGATGCTTCACTAAATGCGTCCTCAATATCTATAATCTCCTTTAATATATATCATTAAGTCAGGCCATTCCCTTGTTATTGTATTGCTAGCACATCATGATCAGGAAGGAGCTATTTATTGCTCTGAGAATTTGACTCCCTTACCCAACCGGTCAGGTGTCAAAATTGTACTTGCCTATCCATTCTACCTTCTGTTCCCTCCAGTATCTAATGTAGAAAGGACTAAAGTGAGTACTTGCAATCGTAAGTACAACATTCTTCCCAAATACTTCTCCATACTACTGAAATCCAAGCGTCTGCAAACAGAAAGTTATGCAAATGAATGGGGATCATCTGATTAAATCCCTCCTCTAATCAACTTTCTCAAGTGGAAAATACAGTGATGTTTGTGTTTGTGAGTTACAAAAAAGTGGAAAATACAGTGATGTAATGTTTGTGAGTTACACGGGAGTTGAATCCTCTGAACCTCAGATATTTCTGTACAGAAGAGTTTGGAGATTTTAAAGGGAACACCTTCCTGTGTGCTATCAGTAAAAATCTGCACTTGGGATACAGGATAGAAAGAGAATGCACTGGCAGAAACATGGAGCAGACAGTAAAAAGAGTCTTACATTGATGAAACAGCATCTTGGAGTGATAAGCAAGACCACATCATTCAGCCTGAGTAACCTGGCTTGAAGCAGAGCCTGGGCAGTCAGCTACTTCTCCTACCACAGATTTAACTGAGTCAGAGTGATCCCACAGAGTCAGCACTGGACCACAGGCTCTAAGCAAATATTTCTGGATGGAGCAGCGTGCGGTGAGGAAATGCTTGCACGTCTATCTAGGGTCCACATCTCACAAAGAAAAAACAGATCTGGCCAGAGGCTCCCTTGCTGTGACACAGCAAGAGTTAATGGTTCATCACAGCCTGAGTGACCTGTCCTGATAACCTACTGCTCAACAGGGCAGCATTTTATTGGGCGCAAAGCAATCCTCAGGCTAATGTAAGATGTTGAATTAATCAGAAATGCTCCCACGTGCAGCATGGCCAGCTCAACTGCTTGCTCCAAGCCATTTTCCTTTCCGAAGGTTGTGTACACTACTGTCACAACCACCCGTTTCACTCTTCCAGGCGTGGAGGATGTTAGCACAAGAGCTTCTTTCCTTATCTCCATGCATCTGTGCTCCTTTTTTTCCTCTTTTTCCTTTTGATTCATTTTGCTCTTTTTTTAGGCCAGCTGTCAACTGACCAGAAAGTGACACCAACAACCTCTCTGTCTTCCCACCATGAGCAATAATGGAATCCCTGTGGGAACAATAGTCACACTTCACCCTATCTAGCATGTCTGCCCAGCACTATGGCCAAATCTATTAACATTCCCAATGCATTTTTTCCTGCAGAAATACCTCTAAAAGTCTCGTCATCTTTCCTTTGGATACATCCTCTCAGATTTGGAATCTGGTTTTAGACAGGTCATGCAGACCCAGCCAGAGATAGAAGGGGAGCAACAACACCTCACACAACTCTCCTTGTCCTTATCCCCAGAGAAGGTTAGGCACCAAGTACAGCCACACTAACAAGAACTGAAGGCAGAGAAAAAGCAAACGTTATTTCTTCCTTTTTACTGATTTTCAAGAAGACAGATAACTGTGAGAGCCCTCAGCCAGATGTGCCAGGCAAAAAATGGTGCGAGAGAGAAGCCCTTACATGATTCTCCAGGTTTAGGATACAGAACAGTTCACCTTCTGTAACACTGTTAGTTTCTTCACAACAAGGTATTTCACAGAGCTGCTGAACTCTAAGATACATCTCCCAGCCAGTTCTCAGCTTGCACTGCTGTAAGTCTCACGTAGCTCACCATGCCTATCATCACCCTGGCACAGCCCCCCAGACTCGGTATCTGAAGGTCATGGTGTGACACCCAGCCTGCTTCATTTGGAAGGCATTTTTCAGATGCACATACCATGCCAACTGAGTACTATGCTTTAGGCCACAGGGAACATCTAGAATCATGCCAATGACAATCAATAGCAGATGCCTGAAGTGCGAGCCTTGCTCATCTGAACTACACCGATATTTATACAAGCTCTCCAAGCCTTCTGCAAAGTGTATGGAGTTCAGCTGTCTCCGAACCACAAAGACTGCTCTGGGACTGACTTCATTTTCAGCTGCTATTACATCCTGAGTAGGAACCAGAGAGGTTTGCTCCTAGCATCTTAAATTTGGTACAGACTGTAGGAATGATCCTTCTACAGGAATAGAAGAAGCTGGGACACAGGCTGTGATAAGGAAGGCAGTCAGATCTGGGCTATTTCTTTTTTTTCCTTCTTTTTTTTAACAAATGCCACAACATCCTCTCCTGTTCCCCAGACAGTCCTGAGAGAAGGCAATTCATCTTGCAAGGGAAGGCCAGCAAGTTCACTGACCTAACTAAGAAGCATACCATAGGAGCCCTAGAACACGTACAGACAGCCTTTTCAATTTCAAGTAAACACATGTGCCCTTGTTTAGGATTTCCTATCCACTGTGTCCTCCTGTCAAATTCAATGCATTAACCTTTGCCCACGTTCAGCGGGCTTTAAGTCCATATGTCCTATATCACCACAGCAGTCCACTGTAAGTCTGAATATTCTTGCTGGCAATCGCTGCTAAAACCATGACAGAATTTATACAAACATAAAATGGAGGCATGCAGGAGCAATTTTCTCCCTTGTCTTGTACAAAGCTACCAGCAGATGTGATAGAAACAAAGCAACCAGGTCCAGCTGGCCAACCAAAAAAGGCTGGGAAAGGAGAGAAAGTGTTATCCAATCCAAGTCCCACTGATATCTGTTTGTGTGTTTGGTTTTTTTTAATCATCAGCTGTTACTAAAATTTCTAGACCAGCAATATTCAGGACCTGATTTACATTTATTATGGAGATAAACACTATGAAAACAAGCACGGCAACAGCATATTGCTCTTCAGCTCTTGTTTTTTTGATAAGCCACTGCCATTGTGAAATCGTATCCAACTGCTCATGAAACTCTGGCAAACTGAAACTGGATCCTTTTGCCCGAGCCCCGTAACACAGAACCTTGTGCCAGATGACTGTATTTCTTGCATGCGTAAAATTCGCTTCAATCAGTTGACAGAAGGTTTGGGGTTTTCCAAATGTTGTGGACCTGGTTGAGATTATTGAGATCCTCAACTATAGGAGTGTTGAGTTACTGCTCTTTTAAAGCACGCTTCCTCTGACAACAAAATGTAATTAAGGAGGCCATCTCTGTCATGTTACAGTCTCTTTTTAGAAGGTCTGGAAGAATGCAAAAAGGGCAGAGGAAAAGTTGCTTAACTTTCTTAAAAATAAATGTCCCTAACATTTTTACATCTTCCCTTTGGTTCGTATTGGTCACACAGATGAAACAATTGAAAGGAGAAAAGGTCACAGCAAAGCACTGAATTTTCTATGCTTTATAGTGCAACTAAAGTTTCCTAATGTATTAGCATGGGAAAGGCACACCCAGTGATAGGAGAGAAGAAGATGGATGGATTTCAGATTCTCGATAGGCTGTTCAGAAGAGAAACTTAAATATCTTTGAGAATCAAGCGCACGCAAAGAAACACACGCAAATTGTCCCTCACACTTTCTGTAAAACAAAGAAAATCCAGATTCAAGCCTTCCATCCATAATTCAACACACATGCAGTATCATTCTGAAAGTTCATTTCATTTCATCTTTCTGGACAGTGGCAAAAGGTGAGGTTTTTTTTCTCCCAACACCGTATTTCACAAAAAATGGTAAAGGATATTTACATTAGGTCTCCAAGTATTCATAACACAACTGATTCCACAAATTGCACTGATTCAGCCAAAAATAAATGCATTGTGTTGTGTGTCCAACCAAAATTGCTCAAAACCTTAAGTCCTGAATATACAAATCCTCTATGGCAAAAGTGCAACCAAAAAGAATCCATTAAAATCATTTGAAAAATGAAAACTTGAGAAATTTGTATCCATTTGTGAACAATTCCTGAGCACAGAATGAGGCACAATTCATGGAATGAATTATTCTTTGTGAATTATTGGCCCAGTATTATCCTCGTAACCAAGAAGACACATAATTTACATTTCTTTTATAGGCGATAGTAGCTAATTGATGTCCTGGTGTGATATGGAATGAAGCACAGTCATATAAATAAATTGTTTCCTAAATTCTTCACAAAAACACATTAATATCTTAGACACGATGCAATTGTATGCAGTGAACGCTGCTAAGACAGTAATCGTGTCATCAAGAGTTAATTTATTCTCAGCAAGTCCATGTAATGCAGATATTAATCTCCTGGAGCACCCACTGTTGTTCAGGGTTAAAACATTCACAGTCTCTAAAACAAACAAGTCTCTCATACACAGCTGTTCTTGAGTAGCCAAGCAGAGCTGCTGCCTGACGAGCATTAGTCACTTAGCAGCCTTCTTAGAAGGGAGTCGAGCAATGCAGAGCACACAGTGCACGTGAACGTGCTTGCATTTCCATACATTGTCCTGCTACCTCACAGTTACTGAGCTATGGGTGCATATAGATTCCTCAAAACTGAGCAATGTGACTCCTGGCAAGTAGCAGGGCTACCCTGAGGCTCAGAAGAAACGCTTTTTAAAGACACTTTATACATAAACGTCAGTTAAACCAAACAAATCACTTTCTAAATCCAACTTCCTCGTCTACTGCCTTAGCTTGCATCGTACGCTCAACGATGGAAAAAATATACAGACCTGACCCAGAGCAAGGATTGTGCAGAGCGGGATGCTGCCACCGCTCGAATAACACCCGCATGACCCCGGCCACATCCAGTGTGAAAAAGCGCGCAGGAACAAAAGCAGCCCCTGAACAGGTGGCCACCACAAGCCCCACATGCCTCCATGCCTTCAGACAAGGCTTGGGTAACCCCACCTGCACCGTGTTTCATGCAGCTGCACGCAGGGCAGCGGGACCCCTGCATCCCACCCTGCATTCTCCATGCTGGCGCCTCTGGGGAAAGCTGCAAATGAGAAAATTTGATACACTTCCTTTACATGTTTGGTTTTGTTTTTTTCTTTCTTTCTCTCCAGTTGGCTGCCTTTAATATGGGCTCAGCACAACCGCTTTATGATATCTTCATCAGCCGCTTGAAAGCTCTGGGTCAGAAGCTTGGAGATTTGAAGGTAGAACTGTGCTAATTGACTGAATGGCCCTTTTGACCACAGTCAATTTCTGCTAATTAGAAAAAAGAATAATTAGCTAATGTTGGTGAAGAACTTTGAAGATGAATAAGCTATGAGAAAAGCACTTGGCATTATTAGTAGGGGAAAAAGTTTGATCCCTTTTTAAATCTGTATTTAAGTAGCTCAAAGTGATTTTAAAAGGACCAAATGTAATAGCTAACCACCAGAAGGCTAATACGGTGTCTTTTGGGAAATTACACTTTATATTATACAATTAAGTGTTACACAATTGCTTTAAGAACTCCTCCTTGGAATTTTCCATTTAATTCCGGTCAGCGTGCTCTTTCTATGTCATCGAATCCTTCCTCTTACCCACCTAATTTGTACAGGTAAATTATAATTACTCTAAAATAATAATGGCAATGGTTAGACAAGCAAATGCGAGCACGCATCTGAGAAACCCTGTATTATCAAACAGCCTTGTACACATGACTCAAGCACGTTGTTTTCCATTCACCGGATGCGCCATCTACTTCCATCCCTTTGCAGAACAGCACTGTAAACACTATCACAGTGTGGATGCGAGAGGCCACGTCCTGAACTGGTTAGATCAGCACATGCCCATTCTTTACGACAGTCTAAGGAGATGATTATGCCACTTAGAAGTGGTGTGAAAACGGCAAAGCAAAAGATGAAGCTATCCTTTCTTCTTGCTGAATTCTGGGGGTATTCGGTATGAAACCTCTGTAATAAAGCATGGTGTACACTGTCCAGGAATGAAACATTGCTGGGGCCACAAAGGAGAGTGCTCCTTGGATAGAAACAGCCCCTTTTTATTTCCAGCTCCTGTACAAAATTGTGCGGGATGTTCCTATATCACTTGTGCCACCATTATTACAGAGCCTGCTCCCACCTGGGTCAGCTTCCCAGTCCTTCCGCTCCGGCTGCATGACCAGAATTCCAGCATGAGTAACACGCTGTACTTCTCCCAGAGGCCTATACTTTGGCTTACCAAACCAGCCACTCCTAAGAGACACCTCTGGAGCACAAGGTACATGTTTGCACATATTAACGCATGTTGCTTTTCTCCCCTCCCATCTAAAACTGCCACTCAGAACTAATTTAGTCCCTGTTAGCTGGAATGATAAATGGAAGATACTTCTGGCAACCTTCATACCTGGTTTCCTCCTTGGCCCCTGCTCTACCTTGTAAAACTCAAGCTGAAACTACCAACCCACCCTCATTACTATTCTACTGCCAAAAACCACCTGCATAGTTTATGTATGTGCTCAAGAGAAGAAAGAAGTGAAAAAAGCTTTGAATCTTTGTGTTGATTCCTATCCTGCTATGTAGGCACACAAGACAAAGCCCTCAGGTCTGGCATACAAAAAAAACCATACAATTTTGTGCAAGAGTAAGCTAAACAAGGCATCATGACATGAAGAATCAAGCCTTAAGACCTTCTTGGCATCCTGAATTCAAGTAAAAGCGAGAGGAACAACACTTCTTTCTGGGACAGTACGCTGGATTGATGTACCATGCTGTGTGGGCTCAGAACCATGAAAGCAGAGCTCCTGTCTGCATCATACATTCATAAGAACTAACTACACTTTTTGGTTAAAAAAGAAAAAAGAAACTGCTGGCATATCTGGCTCCTTGTGACCTACTTAGGACTACTGAACTGGTCTTTGAGATGCCTTATTGAAGTGGAAAGATGAATATGCGTATATACCTATATATGTATGAATATATTTGTGAACATATATATATATATTCATACACAGTTATCTTTTTTTGTTTGCTTTTTTAAAGCAGTGAGTTGTAGGTGAGTTCAGGAACAAATATTTTCAAGCAAAATCTGCCTCAAGCTTTAAACAGATGATTATAACTTTAAAGAAGGTTGACAGTCTGCCAGACAAGGCAAGTCAAATCACAGGGGATCAGCATGAAGGACCTGTTGTTCTCACAAACTCAAAGTTTAGTTTCAAGGAACTGCAACCATGACAAATCATGAGTTTGTGGATGTCAGTACACCAGGGATGGGTCATTCTCATGTACTACTGATCCCTGGGGTACGGAAAGCCTAGAGGGAAGGTACCTGAGTGACATTTTAGCTTTCATGTCAAAAGAGAGGACAGCAAGCTGCTGCACGGTTTGGCTGCGAGGAGCCTGTAAAGCCTTAGCAATTCTGCTGCACATCCTCCCAGCTGCTGGTATGGCTCTGGCAGTGAACTCACCCAAAGGAGTGGGACAAGAATACTGCATCAGGCAAAAACCACTTATTTTACCAAATATCCAAGATTTTCTCTGTGCTTTTCTTCCCCAGCCTTTTCTTTTTTTCTGTTCTGTAGTCATAGCTAGAAATGACACAGACATAATTTCCTAGCTCAAAAGTATAACAACAAAAGAGTAATACTCCCAACTAGTCTACTAGGAACAAGTCTGTTTCTTAGAAGTAGGAAAAAAGCCTACAAAACATACGAAGCATGTGAATTAACTAGAGCCAGTGTCTCCAGAACCACTGAAAGCAAAGGAAGATCCAAGGAAACACTGATATTTATATACCTGGGGTTTTCTATCAGATCTTGCAATGTGACAACAACACATGTCAGTGTCAGCACAGGTCCTGCTGGCAACACCTTGAAAACTGCGTGGAGGTATAGAAAATAAACAGCACTAGCTGTGATTTCCATGATAAAATACGAATGTAAGGAAAGCCTCTTGGGATCCATAATCTGGAATTGTCGCGGGATACAGATTGTCTGTCTTTCTGATAAAAGATGTCAGTTCCTTTTCTGGGTTTTAAGCAGAAAGAAGCGCTTGTGATTACTAGGCTGGCTGTGTACCACGAGGGCTGTCGACAGAATCACTACACACAGTGGATGTGTCCACTTTACCTATCAACGTTCCTAAAATTTCTGTATCAAAGGAACACCGCAGACCAGTCTGAACCATAGAAAACCCATTTCCCCAGCTCTAGAACTTCTAATTTCGCTCAGCACACGCAGTGGAAGGCTGGAATTTCCCGCTAGCCATACTGATCAAAAAGCTTCAACTAGGTTAACCCACATTAAGCACTCGTAGTTTTATAAAGCAGCTGATTAATTAATCTTGATGAAAGATTGGGTTGCTGTTGCTGTCTTGCAGAGCTGGGAGCTCACTCTGTGAGGTGCACGATGCTACGTCAGGAAAGGCTGTGTGCCCCGAGCCAGCACAGTCAGCTCCTCTGTGGGAAGCACTGCCAGGCTGTCAGAAGGGGAGCCCAGGCTGCAGAGTGCTGCCTTTAAAACTAATTAAGAAGAAATGCATTCCACACTGAGAATTATTATACTCAAGTACTATTTAATACTCCAAAGAAGGCCAAAGACTAAAATATTGACCTTCCCGCTGCCAGCATCAGTTCTACTGCCAGCCCAGTGAACGGAGAAGTAAATCCTACACAAAACAGGCCTGTTGCTCAATGTTAATTTTCAAGTGTAGGAATGAAAAATGTTTTTCCAAGTGCCAGTAATAAAACAGAGCTCTCTGAAAATGAATCTCTGGGCTGAATCAGCAGCAATTTTGTACCCCACAGCCTGGTTGGTAAAAGCTCCTGGCTGGCACAGCACCAGCACATCCCTACTAAAGAAGGCTAATGGGACCGTGTTGTTTGGAGACATCACTCCAAAGCTTGAGATGAGTTCCCCAAGTGCTGGAAGCGAATGAATCTAAATGACAATATTCTCCTAATATCAGATATCCTGCTAAAACAAAGCAAAATGGATGGCAAACGTGCTCTTGTTTGCCCAACTGCAACTGCATAGCTCTCAGCCACTCCACTCCCCAGATTTCCTAATGCCCTCAGCCCAGTACAAACTGGCTTGCTCTCCAGTTTCTCACACAAAACCAAGTGCATGTCCACACACTAAAGCCCAGCCCGTCTCACACAGGCCCGGTGAGTCATCCATACCCACACCAGCTTCATGTGCATCACTACCCAGGGACACGACTGCTTTCCCTCTGCATTGGTTCTGACCCATAGCAACTCTGCTCACATCACAGCAGAGCCGTACATGGCTATCCACGAGAAGGAGCTTTTATCCCTCAGAACCACAGCCGCAAGCCTGAAAGTGTGGATTTCTTCAAGAAATGCTTCCAGAACACCATTTCCACCCACACTGCTGCTCGTGACTCACATACATTTCACTACCAAGTGTGGGAGAAGTGCCTCAGCCCGGCCCGTTCATGCTGCACTCCTCCTGCAGTGCTCTGCTGCACCAGCAGTCAGCACAGAGCCCGCATTTACCCTGACACACGCAGCCCTACAGGCCGTCACACAGCAACATGCTCAGCCAAAAACTCTTCCTCATTCTCATTATGTCTTGAACAGTCATCCACAAAAAGACAAAATACCCAGTTTGTAACAATCATCTGCCTCTCACTGCAGATTGCCAATGAGAGGACGAAAAGAGAAAGGAAACTCAAACACAAATGGAGACTTGCTGACACAGAAGAAAAGAAATCCCTTTCATGGGCAAGAATAAGAGTTGGAGCTTGTGAAAATGTGAGTGTTGCTGACAGCTTTGGCTTACAAGCCATGCCAATGCTGTCAACACACATCACAGATACAATCACGGATCAATATTCGTGATATTTCGTGAGCTGTGTCCTCTTCTCTCTTTCCTGCATCTCCACCCACTTCTGAACTTTCCTCTCACCCCTTCCCTAGAGCACACCTGCTCAAAGCCCAGCATGTAATCTATGTTGATGAGCAAGTAATTTTATTAATCAACCCAGGAAGCTGGGGAGTGCAACATTTCTCAGGCAATTTCCTTCACCAGATCTCTGCCTTTCAGCTGATTTTCTGTATGTTGTGATGTTAAATGAGTACTGAGAAACACAGTGAAGGGACAAGTCAACCTCAATGGATAGTGGATGCGTCTTGTGCAAAGCAGACAGCTCCCAACAGTTACATTTAAACCACTGAAGTAGAAATACTCTTTCATTTACTTCAGAGGACTTAGGATCAAATCCGTAGGCTTCAGTAACTTTGCAATGTTAAAAAACTCAGTTTTGCAGAATCAGTGACTGAACTATCAATCACAGAACCATAGAACACTGTGATGTCCGCTCCCACTTTGTTATTTATCCAAGTTTGATAAAAATATCATATCAGATCACGTGTTTTTTCTTGTTTATTTTTCTTTTTTTTTTTTTCTTTTTTTTTAACATAGAATGTGATTATGCCAAAAGGGCAAATGGCCAGTTTAGCTGACTTGAGCCTTTGATCCTCATGAGTTACATGTCTCTTCAGCAAGGTTCTCATTTGAAGTGCTTTCAGCACCTGATTTATTAACAGTCGGGTGGAGTTAGGCTGTTTTGCAATTCCTGAGAAGCTGATAATAAATCTGATGTTCGTATCGCAGGTGGTGCTGATATTTTAGCTGGATTGCAAAAAAAGTTCGTAAACTGAAACAAATGTTCCAATATTGATGCCTCCATCCTGGAGTCCAGAAAGCAGCTTGCGAAGGCTGCTCTGATGGACATTCTGCCTTTCAGAGATTTCCTCTCTGATTACACTACAATTCAATCTTTCAAATGTCTTCCCTTCATATAATACTCATAAATTTTATTTTAATAAAAATAAGTGTCTAAAAGGCATAAACAAAAAAAAAAAAAAAAAAAATCCCCCAAAACCCTTAATTCTTCTTTCAAACCTTTAGCACATTTTGTTTAAACCAGACGTTTCCTCGACTTGCCATTGCGATGAAAGGAAACCCAATATCCCCTCTGCTTTCCAGCGCAGAGCCGCAGAAACAAGGAATGACAGAGGAAGAGCAAGAACCATCTTAACTGGGAGGTGATTATTACAGCTATAAGAGAGGGAGTGAGGACACATGCTGATGGTGGGAGCTCATGTATTTGAACATTCCTACTACCTTTTTTCTCACAGTCTAACATAATTGTAGACTGCATCAGTGTGATTCAATACCCAGCTGAAACAAAGTCAAATAAACCCCACCCACCTGTTAGGCAACATTCTGCAAATCCCATATTAATGTCACGTTCCTAATTATATTTCACTTCTCTTGTTACATTTTTGCTATGATCCTGTCTTCATTGAAAGCAGCTTTCATCTTAAACACAGTTTTTTCCTTTCTCATCTCTCCATTTACCCACCCCAACCACCATTCATTACACACAAACAGCTCATAGTTCCAATTTTCATGGATAATCTTCCTTCCAGACCATTTACAGCACAACATTAATTATTTGTTTTCTTTTGGGTTGACTCGTCCTTCACTCTCTCAAGCTGCACTTAGTTTATAAAGCCACCAGAAATGGTGTGATACACTTAATCAAGAGCTGGAACAAAGCAAAAACATCCTTCTGCTTCTTCTACAAATTGCCATGCTGTCTTTAATGTGAAAGTAACATCAGGCAAAAAAGACAATGTATATTATCAATAAATATTTCATTCCTTTATCCAGATGTCTCCTACTCAATCACACAAACACTGGATCCTCCACATATCCAGCTGCCCGGTCCGCAAAGGACCCAAGCCTGTGCTTTAAATTACGCAGCTACTACAAGGATCTCATCTATAAACAAGTCAGGCACTTATTAGAAAAAGGTTGACAGTCCTTCAATACACATTTCAACAGAATCTTTCTCTTTTGGGGCACTGGTGATTTCCTTCTTCAGCATCAGCGTGCTTTTATTTTGAGAGTAAATACAGCACAAACACAAAAGCAGGAGGCACGACTGACCAGAATCACCACTTCTGTTGAAGAAGCAGAGTCCCTGTTTCCAACTTTTCGCACTCTTCCCTCCAGTCTTTGTCCCACTCTGTGCTCAAGGAATCAGAGAAAAGTTAATTTTTTTTTCTTCTTTTTCTGCATAAACAGTGCTGTGTGGATGTGCCTGTAATGTGAAACACAACCTTTGTTATGAAGGCATGGGATCATTTTCTGAGCACAATGCTTAAATGGAAAATAGAGCGCTTGGGAAAGCCGGTCCAAATTCCCTTTCTCGGTCATAGCCTGCTGATGTACAATTCAGACCGAAGGAGAGGAGACCTTCTCCTGCTCCATGGCCATAAATCTTTTCTCAGCGTTGCTGGAAAGGGCTCTGTGGCTTACATAGGTGAGACAGCTGTGAGGAAATACAGGGGATTTGCTATGGGAGAGCTTGTCTGGTTTCCTGCCTGCAAAAAGATAAGACTTCAAGCTGATGGGCATCTCACTGCACAGATGGCAATGAAACCATTATGTGCTCCTTCCATGCTCATCTCCGCTGTGCCAGAAACACAGGAAGAGATACAATCAACCAGTACGTGACCTCTTACATTTATTTGTCCTAAATCTTTTTCATTTTGGTTTGGTTTTGCTTTGGTAGCTAACCCCATCTCCATGGGTAGTCAAGATACTGAAGGCATATACTAATGTTGAGCTCTTCTCTTCTTAGCACTAAGCCATAGCTAAACCTCTTCTTTCCACTTTGCAAAGCTCCATGTAGTTGAGGGTTTGAGAAATCTTAAATCTTATTCTCAGTAATCACTAATGGGTTCCAGGCTAAGAATGTCAGCCTCACTGATTTGGCAAAAATTTTACCTTACACCAGCGATTTCCTTCCCAGCTGTCATCATCTTGTTACCCAGAAGCTGCATTAATCTATTATAGCTGATTTCAGAAGCAGATAATTTGTGCCTCTGTATCGACGCCCAGATGCCAAAATAAGGCCAAAGCGTTCCCAATGAGTAAACCCTGCTTGCATCTGCAAATCTGTGACCAACCAGCCCTTCCAGAACGTGTTAGTACAGCCCCTGACCTGCTGTGACTGGCACCAACCTTTCATAGCTGCAAGGGACCAAGATTGTAGGCAAAGATTATTCAGATAAACACGTCCTGGCTTCAATCCGAACACAGCTGTAGGGACGTGACACAGAGTTACAAAGGCACCAGTCTCCTTCCCTCAGCTCTCCTGTGCAAGAAAGCCTCTGGAGACTGGTTTGCTCTGGCTTCAGGAAGGATTTGCACCAACAGAAACAGAGCCAGCAATCCACCATGAAAACGTACACCTCCTCTACAACCTGTATGCCTGTGATTGTGCAAATGCAGACCCTGGAATATAATATAGGTGATTTACCACTTCCCATGCTTTGCAATCCAGCTGGGAGCAGGAAGGCAGCTTTGGCTGAAATTGCAGCTGAATTCACAAACTCCAAATTTTTTTTTTTTTTTTTTTTTTTTTAAAGGGAGTCATAGTTACACAATTTTCCCTGTTTTGTTAACAGTTGTAAAGAGAGGTGGCAATGCTTGGAAGTGTTTGAGAGCTGACATGACAGAATGCAACAGCTTTTCAGTGTCTCAGTGGTCGACTGTGTAAATTAGTAGCTAGTCCATTTTACAAATGTATATTATTTACCCAGCAGATGCTGTTACGGTCTCTAGTGTAAATTCATAATTAGACTACGTACTGCTTTGTGAAAATCCTTTAATAACAAAGGTGCCACTGGGTGCTGAAATAATTAAATCAACCCAATTGAAACAACACTAGTTCGCCGCTTCGACTCGGGTGATATAATATTACACATTCCTGTAAAAACAGCCAGAGAAATCGAGAATGATCAGCTACAAACATCAGATACAAGGGATAATGTTACCCGTTCAGTAGCCTTCAGTTTGGCATGAGTCTAGTGTCACAGTTGAAAAAGTTGCAGCCAACATACCAACAGCACAGACAAAGAACAGATGATCCATCTCCTCTGCCATCTATCATGTGCAGCATTGCCAACTCCAGGGCTTTACCAGCACTGACATTTAAAACAAAGTATGTGTCAACCATATTAAATAATATACCAAGCTGTGTGTTATTAAGTGTGGGGTAATTTGACCACAGCAATTAAACTGAGATTAAAGAATGATAAAGGCAACGTTATACGCGCTGTTCAGTGGGGTTTTTGGAACATATGGAGTCCTGAATATTTCCAAGTGTGAAAGCCACATCAGATATTAAGGCGCACGTCAGTCATAATCAACATCCTCCTTCTGCACCCTCCCTCCTCCCCTTCCCCCCCGTGAGATGGTGCTTTCACACGGCGATAGCTTTTATTCTGCACATATTCAACAAAGGAGATGTCTTCTGACTCGAGGCTCCAGGCTGCAGCCCAAGGGATGTGTTTGCAAAGCAATAGTTTAACATGGTAGCACGCTAAAAACACACAATTTGTCAGACTCTTTTGCAAGGCAAGCAGTGAGCAGGCAAGGCACAGTCACTGTGCACACAAGGCCACATGCTCACGGGCAAACAGTTGATTTTCAGACCTGGTGAAATAACAACATCCTCCTTCTCAAAAGGTTTTCTGATTGGACTCCAATGGGGATTTTGCACATAGCCATCTTTTCTGCACACATGAAAGTGAGTGCATTCTGTCCAGTTCAGGCCAGTCAAATCCATAGAAAGCTAAAACGTAAAGGGCACAAGGCAGCTCATCAGCAATCTGCTCTCACACCGTGTCTGCAGGCATTTCCCCTTCCAACAGGGCAGCCAGACAGAGAAGCAGTCAAGACCCCAGGTCTACAACAGCCAACAAAGGGGGCTTTGGAAAATGAGAGCTGGAATTTCCTATCTGCACTCATATTCCTGGAAGTATTTTATTATTTAGAAGAAAAGACAAACTTATCATTCAAGGTGAGCTCGCATTCCTCAATTACACAGTTACCAATCATGCTGTGAATACGCTCTCAGATAAGTGGGGGGACAGACTTGCTTAGCAACTGCAGTAAGTGTGGGTCAATTATAACACACCTCGCTTTAATGCGCACAAATAAAAATCCTAATAAAACGATTGAAGCTCATAATCCATTTATAAACAATGTCTCTTACAGTGATCCTGATGGAGAGCCACCACAGCACTCCCCATAGATATCGTAGCCTTCCTTCTTTAATATTTCCAGCTGGCTGCCTCTGGGACATCTTTGAAAATTTCAGGTAAACAACACTTCTCTAATATTTGCTCATCTCAAACCTGAACGATTCTGGCATAGGAAACAGAGGCTTTTAAATATCCATCTGTAGTTTAAAAGCCAACTTTCCCTGAAAAAAATATCTGGAAGAGTAAATAAAATTTTAAAAATAACCACAGCACAAAAGGAAAACAAAGCGAAACATACATGCAAAGGAACAAGTAGACTGAGACGAAAGATCCTCAATTTGGAAATGTCTGAAGGATTTTAAAATATTCCCAGAACTCAAGGAATCAACAAATCATATAATAATAAAAATATCATCCCGAAAATTACTGAGATGTGAAACATTCCACTATTGCTAAAAAAACAAAACAAAACAGGCAGCATACTCAGATCTGATAGGATGCTGACATTGCTAACAATGTAAACTGCTTACCTACTATTTGAAGGTTTTTATGCATATGAAAAAGCAGGCAATTCTTGCATACCTTTCCCTACTTGCTTATCTGTAAGCACATAAGTAGTTCCATTGCAATCAGTGAGGCTGCTCAGATTCTTAAAGCTAAGCGCAAGTTTTATTCAAAAGGAAAAAGAGAAAGGAAAGGAAAAAATGAAGCTTACTGAAACGCAGAAGTTAGACCCGCTGCAGTGAACCTTTGGGATCACTGTTTGTCACTGTTTCAAAATGTTAATAAAATTATTAAAATTATAGATCTGTATGCCATCATATCCTTATCCAATGTACAACACAAAATGCCTTTGCTTTCCATCTTTTGTTAACCTCATTGCCTTCAGTGTAATGCTAATAAAGTTCTTTGTCTAATGATGTCCATTTAATTTCCTGAATTCAATTTCTATTCTCTGGATCTCTGAATACAACCCCAGTACTGCACACCATTCTACTATCCCTGAACGAGATTTCCAACACCCTAATGCACTGGAAGAGGAGCCTAATGCACAGCAACACGTATTTACCTCTAGTGAAGACTCAACCATTGTAAGAGGAGAGCACATAGGCCAAAGCCCTGTGGACACAGAAATTGCTGCAGTCTGAGTCCAACATCAGGCAACTTCTTTCTATTCTGAAAGTTCCTTCTTGGCATAGCCTGATTCTACAGCGCTACAATCAGTGTTACCAGTAAGATACCAGTTGTTACATCTTCTTAAAAGGAAACACAGATGGAAGAAACGGTCTCAGAAGCAGCCTCACCTTCACCCAGGAGAATTTCCAACACCTCCGTGGATGTCGGAGCCCTGTTGCTGGGGCTCAGCCTGCAGCACTAGGGCCACTGCAGGGCCACAAAGGCCAAGACAGCAAGGACGTATTATGGGGTATCTGCCGCCTGCCCATCTTTCAAGATCAGGGCTGCGATTTTTATTCTGCTCCATTTCAAACTATTTGTCCACCCTTGCTGTCTGCCTCTAGCACCTGTATGAGCCCATACTTTTTACTGTTGCTGTTCCTATGCCGTGGCCCATGAGAATCAAGTAGAATATAGGAAAATAAATCAAAATTTAAAATACTGCACTCAAAAAAATATTCTCTCAACTGTAATAACTCTCACTGCACCTTCTTTTTAATAACTGAGCTATAAACCCCTCAATAATGAGGCTTGTAATGGAAAAGTTGAGCCTCCCTTTACTGCTGCGGCCTGAACTTGCTTCTATAATCAGCTATTTTTATCAGTTACTTCATTCCACCTTAGAGAAATGACCGCTGGCAGAACAAGTCGTGTTTCATTACAGACACTCCGGTGTGATCCTTTCACTAAGATCCAGAAGAAAGAAAGCAAGAGAAAGAAAGAGCAAAACGATGAGAGGTTCGGAGGGAAGAGAGATGTACCTCACTGCTTCCCTGAGAAAGCCACCAGTTTCCGTTCAGAGCCCACATGATTCCACACCCAAACAGCACCTCACTACCAGCAGCCAGTCTTTTCCTGAAAGGCCTTTAAGAAATACAGGGTGAAATGCAAAACAGAAATAACTTATACCTATTTTCCTCCCTCAAAACTAACATCTCCAAAGGTTTATTAACAAAATGCCATTAACAAGCATTATCCTGCAGGTGCAACCTCCCTATCCTTACTGTAGTCAGTAAAAACTAGAGCCCTTTCTACAAAAATCTTGTGTTTCAAGAAGCACTTTCACTTCACAGCAACACAATGGTATTGCTCAACAGCAAGATACAATAAAGAGAACCCACAAAACACTTCCAATAGGCTGTATGACTAATTATTGAAATGTGCAGACATAATCCTTCAGCCTTGAAAAAGTGCAAGTATTTGTAAATATAATTATGAAGGGCACATGGTTTCAACATGATGACAAACAATATTAAACTTGCAAAAGGAAGGAGATTCAAAGAGGTTTTTTTCCCACACACAGAAGTTGTACATTGTTTTCCTTGCTAGCATCCCAAGTAGCATCGTGCATATGCAGTTAATCATGTCTTTGTTTATATACACACATTACAATTACATTTGAGTTTTCCAAACTCTTGCATGTTTAAATGAGAACCATAATGCTGTCCAAAGGACAGAGCCAAAGCTCTCCTGCAAGGAGAGAAAACACAAATCCCATGCAACTTTTTTCAGCTACAACGTGGGAAGGCATTAATTATACAGCTTTATAACCTCAATCCCTCAAAAAAACTTTCTAACCCTGTTCCTTCAAAAAATTCAGAATTTAGTCCACGTGCCCCTCAAAATACTTAGAAATCCTAAAATCTTTCTTGATCCTTTACTGTAAGGAGTTTCCTCCTGACTTGAACAGAGCCAACGTAACAGACACAAAGCAAATTCTGTCCTTGGTCTTTGCGTACTGATTGCAACACACTGATTCCAATTTTCAGTGACCAAAAGCTAACAAGATTCACGTCTCTTAAAGGCAAGCACTCATCTTTCTCAGTGCTTCCTCATTACGCTTTTGTAGCCCAAAGGTGCTGGGAATGTAGGGAAGAACAGCAAAGGGATGTGAAGTAAAAATGAGGTGGCCATTTTATACATTCACTCTCTATCATACTCCCTGCTCCACTTCTCTCATACCCTCAGGAAAGACCTCAAGAAAGATTCCAGCCAGGAAACATGCCTTCATAAGAGGAGAATGAACTTCTCACACACTCATGCTGATAGGACATATATCAGAGTACTGATCTGGTCCAGGTAAAAACAAACAAACAAACAAAATAAGAAAGAAAAAATAACAGGAACACTTCTCCCCTTCCCCTTCCCCCCAAGAAACGGCGTAAATTAATGATACAAGAAGGGCTATGCAGCCCCATTAATAAAGGGTGAACGTGAGCCACTGTCCCAGCTTTGCAGTATGAGCATCATACCCTTGGCTACAAGGCAAATATAGCACAGGCATATTCTGGGGTAAGAGCAATAAAGCAGGAGAGTAGAATAGCATCACTCTTAGTTTTTGTGGTTACAGAACAAGTACGAGAGCCTTCATAAAACTGTATGATTTTATTAAGCAGAAAAAAAAATCTCTATGTTGATGTAGAAGAGCAATCCCTGCAAGTGACTGAAGTAGAGCTCTACCTTATTCTTTTTTACCTTCTTTTTGTTTTTTTTATGGTTTTAATTTGCTCGTTCTTTATGTTCGTTGGCACCACTGCTAAAATGTATCTTTACAACCTATTGTCTTCGGTAAGATTATATCAATAGCTCCAGATGGACCACTTTTAAAAATAAATTCTGATTTCCCTTATCACTGACAGGAATCACATTTACATATTCTCCTGGTGGAACTGATAATGCAGCAGATGATTAATGTGCCTCGATGTACTGATACCTGTAGACTGTTTGATCAATGTCTCGCAAAGGCAAGTGTCTTTCATTCAGTACACTCAGAGTCCAGAAACACCCTGTGATTAATGTAACTAAATGTTTGGGGTCAGTTGAAGCTATAGTTCCTGTTCCTGATTCAATATCAAACTAAAGATAGGTCACAAGAGAGTGGATTAGTCATGTGAAGAAAAAGTCTGAGCGTGCAACTTCAAACTACCTCCTTAAGGAAAGCTAGCAAAGAGTTCTAGCATTTTTTACTTACTACTGCAGTCATCTGTACCATTAGTCACCTTGCTGTTAAACAGCACAGCCCAACATGCTATGCCTTTTAATGCCAGGATATCACCAGAATAAAAACCAACGGGTTTGATTCAGTTTCTGTCACTGAAGTTTGGATTTATTCAGATTTATTTATGGCAGTTAGTGAACCATGAAAATCCAAGTCTCTGAAGTTATTCCCCAAAAAAAGTGCTACTCAGTGTCAGAAGATAACAAAATGCCTAATGAATACTAAACCTTTCACTAGTTGTACTTGGCCTGTTCTTACAACAGCTGTTTGCTGGCTCATTAGAAATGGAAGATGTAAGAAGCACGGGGTCTTGCTGAGGGATGGCTTTGCCTTCCACTCATATTTTTTTATTCTTCTCAAATGCGTAGGAACAATTAAAGCCATACAGCCAAAAAGGGGGGGGGAAGTCACCTCTTGCCACTGTGATGGTTTTCCTGTCTTCACCTCATTCCTATCATACTCTGACTAGAAGGCATGGAAGCAGGCCAAGGAAAGAGACTTGGTGAATTCCATCAGCTAGCTCCCTAGCAGGGAACTTGGTTGCCTTAGATTGCCTCCATATACGCAGATGACATGCCTCATCTCTCCACCTTACGGGACAAGTTTTCTCTGAATTGTCTGTACCAGCTATAGAAGGCATGTAGACACTTCAGTGCCCACAACAGTCCCAAGAGAAAGGCTGTTGAAGCACAGGTGAGGAAATACATCATTCAGGAATTGCTGCTTCTTTTCACACGTCCTCAGAAGTTCCACAGCAAACCCTATGTCTCAAATGCACATCTCTGTCAGTAAAGCCCAACTTGCTTCCTGCTGAAATTCCCACCCGATGAGAGCTTCACCCGCTTACTCTCTCTTTTGAGCAGCTCACAGGTTTACATTTTGTATGAAAGACAACGACAATCCTGGCACCAAGTTTACTCTGAACTGTAACGCTTCAGGAAAGCAAGCATTTCTGAGTCCACATCTTAGAACCCCAATGAAGTGATGCACAGGTCTTTATTACCCTCTTTTTCTAATGTTTTCCTTAAACACAGCTTAATATGCCACTTCATAATTACACTGAGGACTTAAAGCACTATAACTGACGACAGCTTTCAACTTAAAGAAACTAATAGAGGTTCTAAGATTGCATTTATTATTCAGGAAATACCAAAGACTAATAGAGGTATCCTTAATAAGAATGTAGCAGCAAAAGTTAATGCACGAAAAATAACTATTGCAAAAAGTATTATCAATAATTTCAGAAATAATGTACATGCATAATGAATGAATTTTGCCCAGGGGTAATAGCTTCTTGCATCTTGGCCTGATTTAGTATGGAGAAACTCTGCATTATAATGAAAGGCAGAATTATCACACAGTGTAACTGCTAGCTTTATCACTGCTCGGTAGGATCCTAAAACTGTCATCAAAATGTTAAAATTACACTCACTTAAATGATCTCTATAATACAAAACTACGTGCACGTGGATTTATTGCCCTTAAAATAATGTGAACAACTTTACCATCGCTGGTTTGTAAAACGTTAATTATTTTGCTGAAGAGATGTATCAGAATGAAACAAGAAGGCACTTTAAGAGAGTGCCTAGGTTTGGGGAAGAGACAACACCAAATTTGCTGCCTTGATTTTGAGCACTGTATGAAATATTTCTCATTATAAAGGTTTGTTTTTTCCTGTTTAATTTTTCCAGTATTTTTGTAAATAACACCAGCTTGGGCTACGAACGCATAAAGGGTTTTTCATTTCTGAGAGCTAGATTTGATTTGTTGGCTTTTTTAAATGCCACAGTAAGAAGTGAAACGTGAATTTCTTGCTTTGGGAAGAGGTTGAAGTTATACAGTGCAATTGATCCCTGAGGAACGAGTTAAGAACACCACTCTATTTAAGAGTGATTCTGTCTGAACAAACCCAAATCAAATGGAATAATAAAAGGGTGCTGCTTTATAGACAGAATAAACATATTGGGAGCACAAGTGAATGTTATGTACACACTGTTACACTTAAGTTTAGTATAAATAATATATGCTGAGCACAAACAATTACATCTCTAGTGAGGCTCCGCTACCGTGTTAGAGATTTTATTGCACATGGCCAGTATACCTGCTTTCCATCATCAAATAGCATTGCATTGGACACAATGGAAGTCCCATTAATGCACAATATAGGCGTGTTTTAAATTATGTGGGCCCAGAGTGGATTACATAAAATACCAATACTGTGATGTTCATCACAACCTTTCTCCTTACACTTCACAGGTTTCACCAACATTATTTAATTAAAACTATTCGGTACAAAGAGCAAAACTAACCTGGTCCTAACTGGAGAGACTCCAATGTTGTCCTTTAGGGTTCTGATCCTGCAAGGATCCCCCTACTCTTTCACGTTCATTTTAAGGTCTCTGGTTTGAAAAACAGAGATTTTCATAACCCATAACTCAACAAACACAATTGGCTGCAGAGACAAAGAGCAGAACAGAAATAACTGCTCACACTAAGTGCATTCCACTGTCTTTTGTGTTAATAAAATTAAGTAGCTTTATAATGCTCACAAACCTACAATGCAATACCGAAATGTTCCTGTAAAACTCAGGTACAGGGTACCTGACCCACAGGCCACAAGGATCTCTAGTTTTTCCAATCAATCTCAAATAGTTTTCACTTCTTTGCCTTGTTTCTATAGAACCAGAGCTGCTGCAAATCCACAAATAGGTTGTAAATGATCCTCAACTCCATCCTAATCCAAACAGGATTCATCTAATATCCTCTTATAGGAAATATTTCAGCACCAAAACAAAAACAGTTCTGCTGCAACTCATTACATTTTTGTTTCATTTTTAAACAAAATGCTCAATTCTGCAAAATCCAACTACACTTCTCTTAAAATCAAAGAAAAAAAAAAAAAGATAAGCATCTCCGCTGCATTCATCTCGGGCAAATTAGTTTCCTCAAGAGCACATGAGTGTATTGGGAGAAACACTTGGAAATGATTGCTGAAGAGGAAGGTTGCATGGGGTACATCTTCTGAGACATTGAAGAATGGAAGCAAATGGGAGTGAATGAACAAATTAATGATTAAGGAAGATGTTTTTTATTTATTTATTCTGGAAGCTCTGTCCAGCTTGGCCTCCCAAGGTTCGAGCAATCTTTCACTGTCAACACCTGCCACAAGATTGATTCAATTAAGATTAGCGGCACTAGAGAAAAAAGTGGCATGGTTTACTTTTGATTAGTATTGTCTTTCCTCCCATCTCATAGTGGCCGTGACCCCTACAACCAAGATAGCATAAATATATTCGACGATGAAAGTAAATCATTTGTCCAGTATAAGCACAACAGGATGCAAATTTAATTGCCACTTATATTTCAGGTGCTTACAAAAGCATCTTTGCGAGGATCCTCCCATTTCACATATTGAATTTAATTTACTTATAGTTAACTCTCACTCATATCTAACGAGCAGCACTGGTGTAGTTCTGGAAACGGGGCACAGTGCTGAATACAATTTTCAGCAGGAAGCAATGTAATTCCCAATATAATTACCTTTGATGGTGGATTAGTTTCTATCCCTCTTGCATCTTTAGTGCTGTAAGAGTGTATAAATGACACTTAGTTT
Source organism: Tetrao urogallus (assembly GCF_951394365.1). Taxonomy (NCBI): domain Eukaryota; kingdom Metazoa; phylum Chordata; class Aves; order Galliformes; family Phasianidae; genus Tetrao; species Tetrao urogallus. Next base: position 15,368,056 of record NC_136825.1, on the reverse strand, counting down.
CCATATCACACATTAGCAGGTAGATTACATTTGAAAATTAGCAAGACAGTCGAGGTTTTTGTCTCCCTGCTGTCACCAGCTTGGCCTACATTTTCTGCTGGTACAAATGGGATAAACTGTCTTGAAAACAAATAGAATGAGACATGGTTAACATAGATGAGAATTTGATTAGAAGCCTGCTTGTTTGGGCTTTTTTAATTACACCTGAACGAAGAAGAAAACTAATTCCTACATTATCAATTCGAAACAAAAATATTATGGCATTTTTCCTATTTTTCATGGTCTGTTAGGACACAGGAAGATGCTATCACTTTAAACAGACAGGTATCCTACGCTTCATGGGGACAGAGATAATAACAGGTAAGATTACACCATTTTCTAGCGTGCTTACATTTTTATCACTGTATTAAGAGGCCCTTCTCAGTTGAAGAGGATGTACAATGCTGGAACTGTTTCTAAATTAATTAATTCATATTTTAATAGGGAGCTGTTGGAGAGGGTCCAGAGGAGGGCCACGAAGATGATGAGGGGGCTGGAGCACCTCCCCTATGAAGACAGGCTGAGGGAGCTGGGCTTGTTCAGCCTGGAGAAAAGAAGGCTGTGGGGTGACCTCATTGCAGCCTTTCAATACCTAAAGGGAGCCTACAGACAGGAGGGGAATCAACTCTTTGAAAGGGTTGATAACTGCAGGAGAAGGGGAAATAAGTTTTAAGTTGAGGGAGGGGAGATTTAGGTTGGATGTCAGGGGGAAATTCTTTACAGAGAGAATGGTGAGGTGCTGGAACAGCTGCTCAGAGAGGTTGTAGATGTCCTGTCCCTGGAGGTGTTCAAGGCCAGGATAGATGGGGCCCTGGGCAGCCTGGTCTAGCGTTGAATGGGAAGGTTGGTGGTCCTGCATGTGGCAGGGGGGTTGGAGATTCACGATCCTTGAGGTCCCTTCCAACCCTGGCCATTCCGTGATAATTTGTTGTCTAATATATTAATTTTAAAAAACAAACAAACAACACCACAAAGAACAAAACCTCACCTCTTGCTACCTTCTTATAATACAAAACCTTGGTGGGCCAGTATTAACAAACATATCTTTTAGGAACACCGTGTTGGGCAGCAAAGGTGTGGCCAACCATCAGGGCAGCTTCTCTGGGCTTCTGCTGAGATTTCAATCATGGCACACAGGTTTCTCATTAAAGGGTACTTACTTGCATTCCTGGTGTTTTATAGCCACACAGATAAATCACAAGTTTTTTTGCTGATACACCTTGGGCAGGATCCTTGTCTGGATCCACACCAAATAATGCTGGTTAACAGCTGATGGGTAAAGGACAGGAACAGAGCCTTTTATCTTTGCCCCAAATTCATATTCCTAACCAGTCTCAGCAGGGAGTGTAATGAAATCAGAAGTCTCAGTTCGGTCCCTGGTGGCATTAGTTCGCATTATAAAATCATTACACATCATTTGACAATGTTGTGCACTGTTAGCATAGAGAAGAACTTGTTCTGTGTCTCGAGGGGGGGGCCAATCCCTGCAGAAAAGAGTGGGTCTGTGTGTGATGAGGAGGTGCAGCAAGGAGTGCAGCTGGCTGGTTGATAATGAGCACTTTGATGTTGAGTATTTTCAGTCCCTTAACACTCATCAAGACCAATATTTGTCAGAATAGAAAGAGGGGAAAAAAGTCAAATTGTTGTTTTCTAAAAGGGCAACTGAGTAACATTTACCTAGTACAAGTTTAAAGAGAAATTCAGATGCTGGAAAATACATGGAATCTATTAAAACACCTTTGTCTTGTTATTCAAAACATCTTTGACTACTGCTATTCTAGAACTTTAATGTAGAAACGTGTCTATTTCTTTTCTCTTTTTCCCTTTTAAAGGCAGATTTCCAGTATAGCATCTGATCTCATAGACTCATCACCATGATCCTCTCCAAAGGCCCTGAAGACAATGGATCCTTCCATGTCACGTAAAGGAGTTGATGTTTGCAGACCTGGGGTCTAAGTATACATCTGGGGGTGTCAGAAAGCAAAAAAAAAAACATGCCTCAGTTCAGAGCATCCCCAGAGGGCAGGGGGCTGTTTGTAGCCCGCTTACATAGCTTGCAACAGCATATCTTTAATTACTAGGAAGAAATCCTATTGTTAAATGTAGTTGAAGAACTAAGTCCCTTTGTAGGCCACAGAACACGTTCTTTCTCAAGTGAGATGAGCTGCAATCGTAATTGGAATATAAAGAAGCAAGAACAAATCACTAAGCAGTTAATTAGCTCTGCAATTTTAGTTAAAAGCTATGTTGGCTTTTCAGTCATGGAAAAACCACCATTCCCAGGAGCACGGCTGGAACAACCAGGACAGCTGTTAGAAAACCTCACAGTCACCTAGAGCACCGAGACTGCTTTAGAAAGAGTGGAAAGTCAGATCTTTCTCATGTCTCGATCCCATGAGAATTGATGTAAGCCAGGATCAGAACTGCCCCACCTGAGCCATGAGCTCCTACCCTCTACCCTGCTCCTCCAGTGAGCTGCATTGAGGAAGAACATGAGGTCAGGACCATACTGCAAAGAGGAGGACAAGAAAGCACAGCAGCCCAGCCAGCAACATCACTGCCTTACTGAACGATGTCTTGTACCATCTTGGCCTGGTTTTGCAGTAGCATCACAGTAATAAGTGCCATCCAGCAGACTGTAATGCCAGTGGCCACACTCAGTGCCAGAAGAGGGAACTTAGGGTTGGAAAGCACAAGCGTAGGCTTCACCAACAACCATCAGCATGGAACCCACAAAACCCACGGTTCAGGATGCTGAATCCCATTAGCTTCCAGATTCGGAGGCATTTCATTCATGCAAGTTGCACTTCCTTCCATGGCATACAGTTCTCAAGATCTTGTTTTATCTGGGGCTTTTGTCTCATTTGCATGCCATGTTTTACCTTCATTTTTAGGCTAATATTCTGGCGCACCACTTGCACCGACACAACAAAACCACGAGGAGCAAGACCACTGGAGCTCCTTTAGGTATCTATCAGAAGGTTCATCTGCTGTTCACCTCAATGTAAATACTTTCAAAACAAAATTAGAGAAACAGGTTAAAGACTGCTCCGAAATTCCGGGCTTCTGCTTTCAATTGGTCTGCAGCAGCTGCAGCCGGTGGGGGAGGGAGGAGCGGGTCCTGGAAATATCTGGCTTCATTCACCATTCACTCTTAAACGGTGTAACAGTTTTATGGCCTTTCCCTAATGATCACCCATTGTGTGGTGGATTGCCAATCAAGGATCACTTAATGACAAAACAGAATAATTTAACCCCTATTCAAATGACAATGCGCAGAATTGCCCACGTAAATGTCTCGACACAACAGAGAAAGACCAAGTTTTTCAGCCGAATGAGGCAAATAACATTAACGAGCTATTACCCCCTATCTCCTCCTCGCCAGTCACAAAAGGCTGACCTCTGAACTTTGAACTTTCCCTTTGACTGATCCCGACCGTTCTAACAGCGCTGCTGGCCGCTTAAGGCTGCAGGTGTAGCCACTTACAGCTCCCATAAAACGGGCAGGCGACGAGGGAGGAGGAGCTCGGGCTCGCAGGAACCGACCCCAAGGAATGAGCAAGGCCATTCCAAAGGGCTGCGTTCCCAAAAGCTTCCAAAATCGAGCCCGCATCGCTGCTGCGGCCGTAGAGGATGCAGGGCAGCAAGGCACTACCCCGCAGGTCCCATCTGCTCTGTGCTTTTATGTTAACTGAAACCAAGTCAAGGTAAGCACAAAAACAAGTGACGCAGAATGTAACTAACTCAGATTCCCAAAATTGTTGTATGACTCCTGTGGTCACTTCCTAAGCACGCTCAAACGATTCCATTTCACTGGGTTTCATGGAAGCTGAATTCAAAAGGCAAAGTGGTAAAACACACTGACTGGAATCAGATCTAAGATTTGCACAGAAGGTTTTGCCTTCTAAGAGCACAACTGTATTGTGATGTACAAGGTCAGAAATAAGCCACCTGTGTTCTACATCAAAGCGTCAAAATTGTGAGCAGTTTAATGAGGAGAAAGGTGCAGGGTACTTTTCTAGCAATAAATTCCAAGGGAAGATGAACATTGTTGTAGATACACGGCAGCTACCAAAATATCCTATTATGTAACATTTTAGCTAAGTGGTCTGAAACAGCAACTAACCTGAGATAGAAATGAGTTGGAATGGCCACTGACCTTCGACAAACTTGAACTGAATTTGAAAATTTGAAACCTTTATTACTTTAAAAACCCTCTTATTTACCTTTTTTTTTTTTTTTTCCCTAATGCTGCCCCAAAAGCAGACTGCAGATACTGCACTAGCATTATCCTTAATGTAATTAGCAGAGTTGAGGGAAGAGTTTTTTTAGTTCTGAAAGTTTATAAAGAAATCAACACTTACTCTGTAGGGTCAGTTGTAGAATGGACACGTGGGACAGATCAACATACAACATGTATGATGAACTGTTTTCTTTCAGACAGAAGAAATGGAAGGAAAGTATAGAGAAACACTCAACACTGCAAATCACCACCAGCTCCAACTCATGAGACGTAAGCCCCTCTCCCTCCTCCAGAGCCCTGTCCCTCGCCCTGGAATCCCACACTTGGGTTACCTCACCTCCCTGCTACCAACCACCACCACCGACTGCGGACCCTGTGGAGTGATGCTCCACAAAGGCACGTATCGGTGCAGATGGCTCTGACATCCTCTTATCTCAGGCCCTTTTGCTGACGGCATTTGTCACCAGTTCAAAAAACTTATTATAGCGAACACCTCCGCTTAAATTTACAGATTCGTTTTAATTAATGGGGGAAAATGCATTTATCTACACCACGCAGCGTCCGGGTTTCAAGCGTTTGTTATCTCCGGTGTGAAATTCAGGCTGACAACAATTAACGCTTCCCACACCGCAGTGCAGTGTTGCTCCAAGGGGAGCAGGCATGGGGCTGTGGGAAGGAAGGGGGGCTGTGGGAAGGGGCTGCAGGAGCAGGGCCGGGCAGCAGCCGGTGCCGTCAGCTCACTGCCTGCGCTCCCTCCTAACGAGAGCTGTGCCTAAAGGAGTGTACAGAGCACAGCTGTCCCGGCTCTGGGATTTGGGTCCGTGTGACCAATGCAGCATCTGAGAGTTAAATTAATGGCCAAGAGTTTAATTGTGAGTAAACAATACCACATTAAGGAGCAGTAAACACAGCAGTAGGCACTGAAAGACCGAGTATTCAATCACAGATGTGGCTGCTTCGGTGCTTCCATTAATAGCCTCCGTCTGTACCTTCTGACTGTGCTTTTGGCACCGTTACTCATTTAGAAGGGCAGTTTTCCCCTCCTGCTTCCACTTCACACTCACAGCCCGCCCGAGCAGGCTCCCACCATCACCACCACACTGAGCCCAACACTGCTGCATCCTTGGCATGCCAGGCCCCTAGCACACACATAGAGAGGAGCAAGCAGAAGCTCCAGGGACTTGAGCAGACAGCTTCAAGGGCTTGTTAAATACTTGTGTTGCTTTAAAAAAAAAAAAGATGACCTGCTCATTCATTTAAAATTATGTGCACTGACATGCACACACAGCTGGGCACAGACAATTTGGGACTTGGCCATTTAACCACAGCCTGAGCTTTCTGCAGATAAGTCTGCAGGACTCAGAGCATCCAGCACTGGGTTCCTTGTGCCTCAGCATCCTCTTTCATGGCCCAGGAGGCGCCCTGACCCAGGTGGTGGGACTTGTGGCCATGAGCTGCAGGTCCTTTGATGGCACAGCGCACAACAGCTGGCTGGAAGCGTATGAGGGGAGATACCAAATTCTTGTCCATCGTTTTGTTTCTCTGGTTTCCCTTTACTCCCATTCTCATTGCTTATTGATTTTTGTTTCCAACTGACATATGAGCCACAGTCTATATTAAGACAACAGCAGCTGAAGCATCAGTAAAGTCAACATCACTATATACCATTCAGAAATCCACTGTTTGATATGCAGCCTTACCCCTATGAGAAACACCCTAGGAAAATGCAGCCACTTCCTAAGGGAAAACAGTACCAGGTGGGTGGGCTTCAGAAAAACACCTCTCCACATGATGTCCAGAAGGGGAATCCCTTTCAAAAACAGTGAGATGAATGAGCTGTCATCAACCCACTTCATACCCTGCTTTGCAGGATGCATAAAATGGGCATAGGACAGTTCTGATTTGTTCTACACAAGATAAAAACACACAAAAAGTGATTGATGCAAAGAAACTGGAAGCACGGTAAGCTACTTGAAGCACTTCTAGAAGCAATGATCTACTAGAGTAGCTCAGTCATGTGCATCTTCTAGTTGCTGAAAGACTAACCACCACTTTAAAACAATTTAAATCCCTATATATTGTGAGTATAAGCTTTTAATTAATTTGCTATATTACACGTATCAACAGCTAGACAGAACTGGAGCTTAACAGCAACTTATCTTCAATCTGCTTTTGAAGCCAGCAAGTATTTCTTCATTTCCCCCTGCTTGTGACTCACTACAATACAAATAGAAGCAACGGAGCCAAAACCAGCGCTGGCATTGACATCACAAAGGTATGACCTGGCATAAACTGACGGCACTGACACTGCTTGTGCCAAAAACGAACACACATGTGCCTTTACTTGCAGCATTCTGCAATTAGAACAATTTAATGTAATTATGAACGAGCTCAAGGGACTCCCACTTTCACATGAAATGACACAGGCAACAGGTCCTCAAGAGTGCCATGCCACGACCCTCCCCTCGAGATGAGAGGAAAGGAGCTGTGCTGTCCCTCCAAAGGCCATGAACTGTGCAGAGCCCAGCACAGAGGTCCTACACTGAGCTCACAGGTCCTCAGGAGCCTCAGCTTTACGCTGGCAGCAGCTCCCTGCTCACATACACAGCACAGAGGCAGCAAGGATCCATGGGGCTTCTCTTCTTCCAGGAACACTCACACCAACACTGCTAGCACACCGGTGTGTGCGTGTTTATTTTTTAATATGCATATATAAACAAAAAGAGAACAAAAGGAACATATGAGGCAATAAAGGACTTCCTTGCTTATTCCGCCCAGGCTTTTCTGTTGAGATTGTTACCAGGAATATGACTGGGGTTTTGTGCCAGTGAGCACCAGCACCACCTACTTTCACTCAATTGTTGCATCAGCATTACAAATAGTGACGAATCACAGCCCAGGCACTCTTAGTCTAGGTTTGTCATGAGCAAGTAAACCAGGAATCCCTTCTTTTGCCACTCAGCCCCACACAAGAATTAAGGCAGCAAAAATCCAAAATCAAAAAGCACAAACCCGAAGAATGGTTCCAGAAGGGCAGAAATCTTCAACAGAGATGTACATGAGAAGAGGCAGCCTCTCGGAGACAGGTCCATACTGCGTTCTCCAGTTTGCTCAGTCTTTCCTCTGATTAATTTCATTAGCTCTTCACTTTTTAATGAGCGTAATCCCACAACTCCCCAAGCGCGCACACTCCACCAGCCTGTCCCTGGAAATTATCTCCCCCTGCCTATTATAAAAGGTCTCACAAACAAACAGGCTGCTCCACACTTTACACACACATCCATGTAACTCACACCATTTGCCAATTTGCCATAGGGCAAAACACTCTAAGCTCCCTTTATTTGCCTCGCTGCTGAGTGATCCCAGCCCCAGTGCCTGAGAGTCAAGCGGCGAGTTGTGGGGAGAAGCCATGCAGCAGAGCTGCCATCTTGCTAACCAGCTTTAATTTAGCCGTCTCACAGCTTCATAAGTAAATAAAGACTTACTTAGTGTCAGAAATATCAGTGTTTGGCTGCGGAGCTAAAGAAGTATGGTAATTAAAAGAATGCCACAAGTCAGGCTCTGCACAATCCTAACAGATTGCAGGGTTTGCCTTTTTGAACCTCTCAGCACGTTTAGAAACTTGAGTAAAACAACAAAAGGTGTTAATAGCTTTAAGGGGAGCACCATGCTGATAGATTACCCATTACGGTTATCCACTCACAGCGAAATGGCAAATAGGTTTGATCAATTCGATTTTAATGTAAAGTGGGACTTGAAAAAACAGCAACGAGCAAAGAGAAGACCTTTTGTTGCTAATGTGTCTGAAAAAAGCACTTAATTGAGGTCATAATAATATTAGCAGTTATCACCATCAATAATTCAGCCTTATTTATTACTACACGGTAAAGTTCTGTCAAACGGGAGCCGCTCAGGCTTTGTTCTACATGTTAACATGAAGCTAGCTGTTGGATGATTGGTATATATTTCACCAGCTGCTCAAAACTGCGGGACGGCGAGAACTAATGATACTCCTTCTTGGTCCGTGCATTACACAATAGTTAATTTGCTGTATGCAGAAATATATGTTACAAATATAATAGTCCCACATAAAGTATGCGTAATAAAAAAGGCATTATATCTGAAACAGTGACTGACTAATCTTGCCTGAGCTATCTGTCATAAGGAAAACAATTTCAATTCCTGCATGATTTAGTGCTCCTGCAGCTGGAGAAACATAAATTCTGCCTCTTCACACAGTTCTAGTCACCTGTGATTAGTTATCTTTAAAAAATCTAAATGAACGTATAATTGTACAATTATAGATGCTAACTCCAGTGTTAAAATTTAAAATGTATTAGTCTCGTAAAATGCCTCATTAATCTCCATGTCTTAAAGGACACACTTGTCCTGTAATGAGCCAAATGCAGGAAACGTGTGATGGTCGATGGGAGGATTTGAGCTCCTAAGTATTTCTTTAAACCTTAGAATCATTTATGTTCCTACCAAGTCTGTTTACCAAACACAAAATAGCTGTCGGTGACGAAGTTAGCAGTAGCTTTCTCGTCATTTACTATGGAAATAAGCTGTTTTGAAGAGATTCGTTTTTCCTTATACACGATATTCATGAATTTATAACAGCCATATAATTACCAACTAGAACTGCAACCGGAAAGGTTGGGCAGAATATTGATCTCTTCCCATCTGCTAATGGCTGCTGCTCCCTTGCACTGATTGCAGGAAGCCTCCTATTAGGTTTTTACTGTGTTCCTTGAAGGGAGGAAAAAAAAAAAAAAAGGATCATAGGGGCACGTGTGAAAAACAAAGCTTGTCCCACTTAGAGACTGCCAGGCTTTGGCGTTTGGCAGTGCCAGTTAGGCGGCCCGCGTTTGGGGTGGAGCAGCAGGGTGGCTGGGAGGGCAGGGGATGCGCATAGGGCGGTGATGGATGCAATCCCCGAGCAGGAGGGGGCCAGCAGCCCCTCGGAGAGCTAATCCACTTGGCAGCAGTGAGATGGCTCCGTGAACAGCTAAAGCAGGCTGACACAATGGCCTGCGAGGTATTAAAATGTAGGAATTAAAAACTGTTAAATTGCACAGAGGGATTCTTAACCTCAGCCCTTTGGCAACAGAGTGATGTTTCTTCCCTTTTCTTCGCTCTCGCCCCTTCTTGTAAGCACCATACATGTTTGATTTATTGCTTTCCAGATGCCTCACCGATCAGACATCACTAATTCTGGATGCTAGTTCCTTGCTGTACACAAACGCCGTTAATGACAGCTATAAACCGTCTGAAGGACTGCCTCAAAAATAACCTCGCCTCCTGCTCCTCGCCCAGCTCCATTCAATGGCCATCCTGGCTGCATCACACAAAAGCACATCTGGATTCACAGACCTGAACCTCTGCACTTGGGGCTGTGCAGTCTCCCACAGATTTGAATAAGAAAGGTGAGGATCTGTGTTTCTAAATGGACAAGCTAGTGTTCAAAACCATTTTCAACCTGGGCCACTGTTTGCCCTACAGCTTACTGCCCTACAGCTTACGTGGACGTGCTTCCTCTTTTTCTTTCCCTGAAGCATGTGTTCTCCTCGGGCTAAAGCCTGGGAAATGCCAACAACCGGACATCACTGGTGCAGGGCTGCCAGAAGAGGCTTCTCCCCTTGCTGGTGGTTTGGTTGGGTTTTGTGGCTTTTAAACAGCATGACATTTTAAATAATTTTATTGGAGCATTAATGCTGCTTTTTAATGAACAATGCTTTATAGAACTACTGATATGGAATTAACGTAAGTTTACCTCTGAATGCAAGTTGCTGGATTTTTTTTTTTTTCTATTTTACTATCCATTACTTCATTAAATCAACACTGAGAAAGACTAGCCTTGCCAAATTTCTCACTGCACATTCAACTGTTTGCCCATGACAGTATTTGAATGCGCTTATTATTTCTAGTAAAGCCCTTATCATTTTCACTGTGAAATTTAAATCACCCTGATCCAACTCTTCTTAGCTAAAGTCAGCTTTATCAACCACTAGAGATGTGGGATTTTAAAAAGATCTGAGTAAATTCACATTGTTTGGATAAACTCATTCAGGGGGTTCAGCAAATGAAAGCTGAAATAGATATGTATTCCAAGGAGGCTAGGGGCTGCTCAAAACAAAGAAAAGAAAAAAAAGAAAGAAAAAAAGAAGTTAATGGTATCAGTATCTTTTTAATGAGGGCTTTCCCAACCCAGGGTTTGCAATGGTATTTCTGTGCTTCCACAGCAATTCAGGTGAGAAGCTGAAAAATAAAAATAAAACAAAGCTGTTTGCACAAAAGGAATTGTGTTCCCTACCATCTCCTGATATGCTGTCCGGTCGGCGTTGCTCTATCAAAAGCGTTAAGGACCGCATTTATGCATTATCCCACAGTTTAAGTAACTGCGTATCATGTATATTTAAAACCATCTCTCTGTAGTTTTAATTATCTCAGTCTGCAGGGACAAAATGCAGCTCCCATGCCTGAGACCGAAATGAAAGTGCTGCACGCTGACAGCTAAGATGTCTGTCCTAGCTTGTTGAGATTTCCTGTAAAATTTGCATTGAAAAGGCAGCTTTAAATATACTTAAAATAAAAAGAGCATTTGCATCTAATTTGCTACACTTGCAGTATTAAAGTTTTATCTGAATAAAGACATGTCAAATGGATTTATATAGTTAAGCTGATAGCTTTTAAAGTCAACACAGTAACATCAGCTAAATTCAACAAAGTAATGGCAGCAGCTAATGGCATTTATTAGTTTATCATCATTTACTTAAAAACCATAACGCAGATCATTTTATTTTCACATTACTGTTTGTGATTCTTTGACTCAGTTTGCATTGATTCCACAAATTATGGCAGAAACTGACATTTATCTAACAGTTTTCCAAGCTATGAATGTTGGCTTTAGTAGGAAGCAATTGAACTCTCGCCACACAATGGTTTCAGCTATGCTAGAAACAACCATCTTCAAATAAACACATTTGGCAACCATTTTAGAACATGATTGTTGCTTGTCTGAGGATGACAGAAGGGTTTTTGTTACTGATAAGGCTCTTATTACAAACCACTGCCTAAGTAATCTACAGCTTGATCAAAAGAACTGCTAAACACATTCATCCCCAACCTAGCAAAGCACTGATTAGGTTTTGTTTTCAATATATGCATAATAGCAAGCAAGGCTTTTCACAGCGCTTCTCTTCTTCAGAAGGCAAAAGACCCTCCCTCGTCAAAAGGATCACTGCTGTTTACATACAGGGAAATTGAGGCAGAGAGAATCCAAATCATACCCCATGCTGCAGTGGGACTCAAAGCACAATGTTGCAAATCCCAGCTCAGTGGGATTATTTTTTACTTATGTTTTACTGCCACCTTATGCTCCTGTTGATTTCAAAGTGTCATCATCACTTGACCGGACCTCAGTGGAGCTACTTGCCAAAAGCACATGCTTATGATAAACACTGGTGAAGAGGACTAAGAAGAGCAGACAAGACACCGTAAAGCCCATGGGAAAATGCAAGGCTTATGAAAAATACTCTCAACTCTGCTACAGTGCCCTGTTTCTCCATCTGTTTAATAGTAATTACTCAGTACTAAAAGCTTACCAGGAAATACTAAGCAACGTTTTATTGCCACCATAAAAACTAGGCACCCACACAGTTTGATTTGTAAATATTTTGGGTGCGGACATCTACATGTCATCACTCAGTTTTATAACCGCACTTGAAAATGACATCAGAAGTTTCCAATCATGAGATTTACTCTCCTTCTCAGTGATATCTATGTCTGTTCCTCAGTTGAAATAAAAACACAACTGAGGCTGGAGATAGGATTGATTTTCAGAGCTATGCATGGAGGTCAAAATTCTTGCTAATGGGAGGCCCATGTCTAATTCCCCGTGACATATCCTAAACCCTTAATTCCAAAGAGATCACCAGCTTCTTTTTTTTTTTTTTTTTTTGTAGTAAGGCCATATTCCCAAGAAAAAAGTGACAATCAAGTCACATTTGGCAAGAATTTGAGATGATCATGCTTTCTTCATGCCATTTATTACGATTCTCCATTCCAATAGGCTTTGTTGCAGTGTGTCCTCACCCTGAACTCTGGCTTCTATTTCTGTACACATCTGTAATTCCCTGGCCCTGGGCTGGAGAGCACAAACCTCTGGCTCACCAGAACAGCCTGATACAGCTGGAGCAATGGATCCTGAGGCACAGCCATCCTTCTTGAATCGCCATCTCACAGCTGGCCAGCTTTCTTTTGGGCAACGAGGAGCAAGATGGAACTAAACATTGCATTACCTTCCTCTGGAGCCCAGTTTGACCTCATTAAATTCAATAGCAATTCTGTTCTTACTTTAACAGCAGCTGAATTGAGCATTTCTAAGGTTTTATTTTATTGAATATTACTAATGAAGAGTATCACAAAAAGCTGAGTAAAAATGTTCTTTTGCTTCCTGTATAAACTGTCTTCCTTTGGCTCAAGGAGCATAGCTGCAACATACTAAAAATGCATACCAAATCTTATGGCTATTTCACTCATGCCAAACAAAATGACAATCCCAGAAGCTTCCACTGTGCCAGAGAGACCAGATGTTTCCTCCTCAGGGCTGGAGGGGAGATTGAGCCTCTAGCAAGACTCGTCCCAAGGAGAATATTGTAGTAAAAGTCACCTGAAACAAAAGCCTAGATCCAGGTAGCTACAGTACTGTGAACTGCATCAACATGTAAGAGCTAGGACAGCCGAAGGGAGGAGGGTTATATTCAAAGTCTGACACAGAAAAAGAAACCTCTTGATTTTCATCCAAATGCAAATAGAAAACCAACGCAGCTGCTGAGGAACTGGTTCCTGCCAGCTCCACCTGAGAAACAGGGCATTTTGCTCAGCAGTATTCAGCGCTTCCATGTGGCTTTGAGGTACAGCCCCTAAGCAGTTCAGTTTGACCTGAAAACCTGAGGGCATGTGAGAATTTTCCCATCCCTGATCACAGACGGGCTGGAGGAGCTGCTCTGAGCTCCGATCCCTCTATGGCAACATGAAGTGCAGCAACTTCACCAGGTTCACATCCTTTTAGCTGCATCTCGCTGTGTTACGGCGAGCTTGCCTTTTATTTCATTCTTATTATACTTCAGACAGCTCATTCATAACTTGTGCTAGCAGTAGTCATCCTCCACTTTCATTCTAACCCCCAGAGGCCATTCCTACTCCACATGGGTATGAAATAGCATCACCCCAGCTGGTGTCTGTTCACCAGCAGGCATGATAATGTCAACAGGGCCACGAATTCAACTGATGCAAATTATCCCAAATTAGTTTACTTTAGTGGAGCTCTTGGTGTTTTGTGATTGCGTGCAGAGCAAAAATCCACCATTTCAAGCTTCATTATGAAACAAGCACATTAGCAGAAAGCATGGAAAGTCTCAGATTTTCCCTTTAGTGATCCTGACGTTCATGTGCACCAAGAAAGTAGTGGAGAATCTCTTGTAAAAATCACCAAATACATTTAATAGCTAAAAGCTAGGCATTCTTTAACAATTCAAAAAACAAAACCAAAAAACCCTACTCATCAACCAGGAAGGAGAAGAACTGGTTTGTCATTATACCATCACTGAGAGACAGAAGGCAACAGAAACACAAAGTTCTCAGGCCTGGAGACAGCATAGGCTAGGGAAAAGGAAAAAAAACAGCAAATGGGCAAGTACAGCCATGTTACAATACATTACATATAAGTATGGAAAAATACACTTATTGACTGTTGCAGTCTATTCTTTGCTCACCCTTGGCAACCCTGTTAGTCACTGCACATCACCTTCCAACAGTGGGAAACACTTGTAATGGGGACTCACTTTTCAGTACCTGCAATGGAGAGAGCTTATATGAGCAGAGCCTGCCACGGGCTCCTCCTGCTCCCTGACCATGTGCAGTAGGTGCACAGAACACCATAATTCCAAACACCAAAGGCAAACTGCTGCAGCCTGAATCAATTGCAAAGGCTTTAACTCTGCACTCACAGAAAATGTTCTTCACATTATCCTTAATCTTTTCTTTTTTTCAGCCTCTGCCTATGCATCACCCCAGTCTGCTCCAGTACACGTGTGTCTCCCAATAACCACACTTGGCTTAAGCTTGAAAAAAGACCTTTAACACTGCCTGACCTCAGCACAAGAAGCAGAATCCCATTTCCTCTCAAAACAGTTATGGAGATGGAAGATGCTACAACTTTACCCACTATAGCAGCACACGCTCATCGAAACCTGGAGAAGGGCCCATGTAATGAGAATAATGCATGACAGGAGGACATAAACTAATCAAGGCAGCTGCAGTTGTGATAGCATTTCTACAAGAAGGTCATATTACCTCGTTAGATGTGAAGATTGTCGCAGAACAAAAGCATCTCCTTTCACAGGAGCTGGAAGTCCTCTACAGATTACTTGTAACTTTCTGAAAAGAAACCAATAGAAATATTGTGAATACACTCCTTCTATGGCAAAGAAATTAACTCAGTACATAGAACTGTATTTCACTGAAGATTTTAACAAAATGAGTTCTTGGAAAGCTTCTCTTGAAGGACACTGGCAAATTCTGTAGCCTTTATAACAATCAGTTCACTGGGTGATAGTTAGATGAGTTTTTTATTGGGCTAAGTTCCATTACACTCCCAAAGTGAGTTACCAGAAGTGATTACACTTGTGCTTGCCTATTAAAAAAAAAAGAAAATCTTAGTATCTCTATTTCCAAAAACAGTACCCACCCTGGATCCTCCCCTCACAGAAATCTTGAAGCTGGGGTAAACAGCTCTTCTTCCTTCTTTCCTTTCTAGCCTATTAATGACAAGCTTGCCCTCTTTTTACAGTCAAACTTTTGCCAACAACAAAACCTTTGTGAGATTTAAAGGAATGAATATGCAAACTACACAACCTCCAAGCCGCTAAAAAGGAAGAATAACAATAGAATGATAATTAAAGCATTACCATTCACTTTGTGGACTGATTGCATGCTCCCCTCTCCCTTCAGAGCCTCTGCCTTTCATTTAGAGTTGAGGGAGCAACAGAAATCTCTTGGCCTGGGCTGCTCATCACTAAGGCCTAAGACTTACATATGTTCTGTCCATGGCTCTTGGGCTCCCATGTATACATTTACTGAAGAATGATTACTGCATTACATTTTTGAATACCAAAGATTCAGGTCTTGATAAAATGTCTTACTTGCTTATCGCCAAGCAATGGCCAAGTATAAAAGGAAAAAAAAAAAAAGAGGAAAAAACCTATCTTCAGTGATCTGCTAATCAGTCTTCCCTACTACAGTCTATTCTATTGTCTACATTTGAGATAATGAATATTAAAATTGCACAATTCATCCCACAGGGTGTTATTCAAATTATACAGAGCACAACTGCATCCCTTTTCTTTGCTGTTGAAATTCTGCTTTCTTTAGGATGGAAACACAGGAAATATGGATGAGCAGAACAGAAAGCTGTACAGCAAAAGAGGAGAAACAAGCAACAAAATAGCAGGGCAAACCCTTAATCCTTCAGAAAAATGAAAAAGCTGTAGGAGCTCTGCAGCCTAACTTGTTATCATCAGCCACTGTGCTCCAAATCAAACATGTCTGCCTGCAAACCACAGCCAGTCAACTGCAGGCAACACAGCGAGTTGCAAAAACAGCGCGCAGGTTCCTGAAGTTTTCACATATATTTTAATATTTGTGCAAGGCAGAAAGAGGTATTTTATACCCAGATGAAGAGGACAAGCACATGCTTGCATGCTCAGACCCAAAAGGCAATCCTTCCTCTACAATATGCAACCCTGGAGAGGCCAAAGGCACAGTCAGCCTAGTTGGGTAGCCAGCCTGTCTGGGAACTTGGTGTTTGGATACTAGAATTGTCTGCTCTCTGAAAGGCAGGGTGTGACCAGGGGTTTCACTGTACTTAATTTTTAAAATAAAATTTCTTTAGAATGGCAAAAAAATTCACACAGACAGCAAGTTTGTACAGAACTTTTGAAAGTGATCCAGTTCCTAGAAATTAGTGGCAAAACTGCTAAAGGGTTTGGTGAGAGAAGGAGCAGGCAAAGAAGGTGGGTACACCTGCACCCCACGGCTGCAACCCAGCTCAGCACCCCTTCCTTCTCATCCAGAACAGCTCCATACAGGGCAAAATCCATCGTTTGAAAGAAGTGGGAAAATACAGCACATTGTGTTAAGTTCCCTCCTTTTCAAAGATATACTGTACAGGTCATAACTTATCCTTTTTAATAAAAAAGAAATAAATTTACCTTTTGAGTGTCATTTCTGACCACTGCTGCCTGTTTGCTAAAGCCACAGGGCTTCACAGCAGACAGCCTGATGGAATTCCAGTTCACAGCTTAATTTTCCTCCTGATAAAAGAGACAAAAAGTTCCTTTCAGTAAAAATAAAATTTAATACGGTCCGCAAATTTGATATATTACAACCTCTGACCTCAGCTTAATTGTTCACAAAGGGCTAACGGTACCGCTGGCAAGTAAATGACTTCTACAGAGTGTTGCAACCCTGATAGCTCAAGAGAAGGGGAGCAGCCGCCTGACAGATAATCAAAATTTCTAATGTGAACCATAGTGAGAGAGGTTATTCAGAGCACACCCAGAACGCAGGAGCCGTCCACAGCTGCCACTGTAGCTCCTTAAGATGAGAAATGCTCAACCATCATCCTCACTCAACTTTGTTGAGCAACGGCCTGGGATTTACAGAGACACTGCTAGAATTCCTTGGAGGCTAAGTCTGCCCCCAGTTCTATGGCCCTGAAGAACTTTTCTTAGAGCTTGACAAGGAACCAAGGGAAAAACAAAGAAAAGGTCCTCCGTGGGCTGCAGCATTTCAGGATAACCCTACTCCTGCAGGCTGCAGTTCCTGCACAGAACAGCCTCCTCCTCCAGCACAGGTCCTCCCTGGGCTGCAGAAGGGACAGCTGCTCTTGCATGGTCCTGTCCAAAAAGCTCCTAAAGTTCTTGTTGTATTGGGAGCATACAAAGAAAACTACTTGAAGCTCAGAGGGAGCGATCAGTAAGTTAGTTTAGCTCACTGTCTATATTTGATTGCACAAAAACAGGAAAATTACCTGGCTGTCCCAGCTGCTGGTTTAGTAGCTAAAGGAAAGCTGGTTCAGGGGTGTATGCAGGTGCACTTATCTGAGGCAAACTCAAACCAGTACCACTCTTGTCCCTCTAGGACATCCAGAAGCAATTGACAACAAAATATTTACTCCCTGTCAGTCTGGGTAGGAATTTGGAGCCAGAGAGTATCACAAAAAGAGCTGTATTAAAAATATAGCAGCAATAAGCGTGCATGTCTGTGGAGCACCTGAAGCACTGAACTGTGCACACATTTACACCCCAGCAGGCACAGGTCATTAACACATGTAGTTACACAGAATGTACTGAACGCAGTTTCCTCCTTCCCCTCCTGATTCAGCACAGGCTCAGTGACAGCAAATATCTCCCATCAAGCACCTGCAGCCCCAAATCACGGATAGGCAAACTTACAGCTGCATTTGTGCTGCTGCAGCCTTTCTGGGATAAACTGCTGTGGCTGCCACACGCACAGGGCAGCACCACCATCCCAACACACTAAGTGTTATGCAGCACCAACCAGCTCCTTGTTTGGCTTCCTGATAACAAGTAGAAGAGATGTGAAACTACTCCTGTCCCAGCACTGGGAAGACAGCTGGGCTACCTGCATCTGCTGACCAATGAGAAAGAACACCGCAGGATGAAAGTATCTGCAGATCACCAGTTTCTTCCTAAATTAGTGACGCTGAAGTATCCAGCAGATGATATTTCTATTGGTTGTCTCAGTAGCACCGGAAAGCAACTACCAAAGCCTTCAGAAGTTCATATTTCAATTTTAAATCTGAGGCTATTTTAGCTAATGTCCCCAAGGCAACCGTCTGGTCAAATGTCAGAGTTTATGCTGCTGAATGAAATCTCTCTGTTTATGAGATCTCTGTAGTTTGGGAAGCAAGTTAGACTCCAACTTGAGCTTCTAAGATTATACTGGGCTGTGGATATCTTATTTTTTCTCTACTCTGCTTGGAACATATCTGAATCTTCCCATGTTCCTACAAATTATTGAAAGTCTCTTCATGTTTGAATCTCAGCTGGATTGTTGAGGGATTTTCCCTCGCTAATTCATTTATTAAAAAAAAAAAAAAAAAAGAAGAAGAATCTTTCCACTAAGGCTGTTTTTCTGTATGCTTTCAAGTCTAGGATCTTATAAATTCATCATTTTGGCTTTTGTTTTGTTTGTTTTTAAGCAAAACATTGCCTGATCTCTTAAGACTAATGCCAAGTTTCATTTCAGCTTTTTGATCCCAAGGATTCCCCCCCACTTCCTGTTCATCCCTCTGAGCTCCATAGGTCCTTGTGTTTTGTTGTTGCTACATTTTCCCCCATCACTGCATTACTTGTACCCCAGCCTGGTTCCTTTCTTTTGGTACAAGCACTGTGAGCATACCTGTTGCTGCAGACTTCTCTGACAACTAGTTTACATTTGAGCAATGCATTATGCTGTGCTGACTGCACACTAGTGACCACTGCATTTGGAGCTTTACACATCAATTTGCATGCCCTGAAGGCATTTTTTTGATGGGCAAAGTTTAAAAAGAGCTTTTTCAACCATCACACCAGGGCACTCAGTCCTCCGCCACAACTGAGTCATTAAACCTTTATGCCATTCTTCCTAGCAGTGAGCTCGTACTCATGTTTATTCTAGTTTGGGGTGCCTGTATTCCTGAGCATCCAGGTCACAACACCCACAGGGTAGTACCAGATGTCATGTACCATTAATTCCACATGCAAAAGCTTGTTATTTTGAAGAGCTCAAAGCAGATAGGCAGATAGATAAAAACAGTAGAAATGTGGTTGGTTTTTTTTTCCAAGTCTGGTCTTGATAGAAGACTTCTACTTGACCAAAGGGGTTGGACTGCTGTACTACATGGAAAAACAGCGCTTACATTTATGCCTGTCACCATTATCAATGTGCCTGTTGCAGAGGGCTTTCCTGCCAAAGCATTTAACATGCTCTGTGCTTTATTTTGTCAATGTATAAAGGCCATGCTAGAGCAGGCTGTATTGAACGCTGCCTTTTAGAGGAGTGAATTTAAATTACACACTTGCCTAATTAAAAGGTGCCTCTTTAAACGCAGAAAAGAGAGCATCCCCCTTTCTGCTTTCACAAAAGGCAGAATTTAAGACTCCCTCCTCACCTCCACGTTTCCACTGCCCTCTGGCAGTGCTGCATGGCTGTGGTGGCACCCGCATCGCACACCCTTGAGAGCCCCCACCACTCTGCTGGCAACTGCAGCACATGCCTGAAAGAAGACAAAGCAAAAGGAGTAGTTTAGTTGCAAGAAAGAGAGCAGTAAGGCTCACGCTGTTATCTCTCCTCTACTGAAGGTTTTACTTTTTTAGCTTTGTTCTTCTCCTATGTGCTACATTCTCTCCATCCTTGAGAAAGCAATAGGTACCAGATGCTGACAAGATAACACAGAGCTAAGCCTAGAAGTTATATTTTCAAATCTTTCACAAAATAAGCACCTGTACTTTCTCCACTTATGTCTGAGCTTCTCTGTTACCTTCTAGTATCTTTTTTTTCAATTACTGGCTGATACCCAAGTAAGTGAAAGCATTTCAGTCCCATCCCATCTCTAGGTTCAAAGAAAGAAAAAAAAAAAAAGAAGAAAGAAACAGTGTAAGGTTGATCACACACTTGTTAATAAGTCAAAGCCGGATTCAAGTGTTTGTGTGAGGTAGAATTATCTCATTCTTTTTGTCTGTGTCTTTCTGTGATCTACCAGTCAAGTATGTGATTGGATTTCAGCTCAACAAAACCTTAAATTACACACCTATTGTGCCTGAGCTAAGCCTAGTTTCACAGCACTGGAGAAGGCTCCTCACTGCTCTTTTGGCACTGTTCGATCTGGCTTCTGCTATCATCCGCAGGTTGATGAATGAGTAATAGGATTAGAAAGTCTCATCTCCGCAATGCTGTAATTGTCACATTTGGTGAATTGACAAAGGGCTCGGGTGATGGAGAGCTGCCCCGTAACGAGAAGTCACACGTTCAACCTGCACTCTCTCCAGCCAACATGAAGGGAATGGGAGGGATAAAAAGAATCCCTCCAGCTCTCCATTTGCTCAACGTGCACAGGTACCACGTGCTCTAAATTAACCTTTCATGCGTGGAAGGCAGAGCACTTTGCCTCTTAAAGGACCTTGTCTCAGCACAAGATGATATACTTGCTGATTGTTTGGCTGGGGCAGGAGGTTAGAAAGTCTAGGAGGACCGGGAGCAGATTTTCCCATTCTCTCCTGGAATCTTTAATTCAGAAGACCTGAGCAGAGATGTCTCCAGGCCAGCAGAAGAGCTCCTGGCAATGCAGTGCACCGCAGCTGAGATCCCAGCTGGCGTGGAGGATGGGTGGACACAGGCGACCACAGTGCTCTCTGCGGGCCCACCGCTAATAGCTATGGTGTGTTACAGCACAGCTGAAGTTCTCAAAGGCTCCCATATCAAGTCCCATTCCAGAAGAGCAGGTTTACAGGCCCCAGTAAGAAGCACTGGGACCTGCCTGCTTAAATAGCTATGCATACACTGCACTGAAAGGCCTGGCAGCAGAGACCCAGCAGAACAGACAGCTAAAACCTGCCAACTGCCTGTTTCTTTTATTTACTTTTTTTGTTTTAATTTCCACTGCCTACAAGCACTGGCAACACCCCTGTTTCCAAAGAGAAGAATGGAAATTAAAAAACTGCATTTGGGCAGTTCTGTGTTGTGAAGCACTGCCTTCTCCTGAGAAATGGCTTCACGCCGTGCATACAAATCAACAGGGAACTTTATTCCTGCCCACCTTTCACTACAAAAGGCTATCAAAAGCCAGCATCGCTCCTGCTAAAGGAACGTGTCCCCAAACGCTCTACAGATGTAGCATGTGAGGTCAACATTCACCATCCCCTTTCTCTGTCAGTGTGAGTTTCATTTTAATTACAAGAGCATGTTTTGCACATTGTAAAATTACCCCTGGCTCTGACCACCATAAGAAAAGGAACATTTAGCTCAGGAAACAGTAGCTGACCCTGTCTGCTCTCTTTCTTCCTTGGCATCAGCTTGGACTATTAACACCTTATGTGTGTTGCCTGTGCGTCCCACATATGTGCGCTCTACATCCATTTCATGCAGTACCTGCCCTAAGTGCATACTAAAAGCTTCCTACTGGGAATTCTCTGCTTTGACTCCTCTTCTTGGCATCTCGCTTAGTTATTGAACTCATCTGCTTGACAGAGAAACCTTTCTGCGTGCTAGAAGCTTTGTCCTTGGGAAGCTGTGACATTAGACTTAAACACATAGAGGCCTTTTTCACCTCGCAGTTAACTCCTTAATTATTCATTCCCAACAGAGGAAATCAGGAGAAACCTTGGCAGCCAATGTAAACATTTTGTGGTGGAAGGCAATTCTTTTCCTTCCTGAGAGCACAGTATGACCATGATAGTTCCTCTTCTAAAAATCAATGGATTTTGCACAATTTTATTTTATTTTTTTTCCACAGGGAGGGAGAGAGGCACAGACTGTGGCAGAGCAAAAAGCCCCATTTGACAG
Source organism: Tetrao urogallus (assembly GCF_951394365.1). Taxonomy (NCBI): domain Eukaryota; kingdom Metazoa; phylum Chordata; class Aves; order Galliformes; family Phasianidae; genus Tetrao; species Tetrao urogallus. The sequence continues at coordinate 15,346,146 of NC_136825.1, read as the reverse complement.
TGACTATTTTGCTCCAAGAATCACTTGCCAACTGAAAGCAGAGATCCAGTCCTTGGAAGCACATTTCACCTAAAATGTTCCCTTTGTCCCACACCAGAACAGAGCAGCCACCCTGAGAGCGCTCAGCAGCACCAGATGAGAGCACCCAGCGGCTGCTTTGCAGATCTTCCCCCTGGTGTGGCAGCAGCTCCAAAGCTCTGCATCAGGCCCCGTCTCACTGCCGGAGCACTTTTCCCATTTCCCATACAGGATCTGAAGCAGCCGCCTTTTGGAGTGCTCAGTTCTTAACGGCAATAGATGCCCTGTGCAAATAATTTGCAGAACCAGCACTACAGACAACATTTTGGCAGTCTCGCTGTAACCTTAACTGAAACACACAACGTTGGCCTGCTCCCAGGAGCCATCAGTGGGAAGCACACACAGCAATGGGCCACCCACTTACTGTTTTCTTAGAGAAAGTTTGCCAACAGTGATATGCAGCTTGCACCACCTTCCTGAAACATTTCCACACTCGCACAGGGCTGCCCTCAGCAACACCTCTGCTTTCAACCTGCCCTGCTCCACCTCCTGCTCCTGCCACGCAGCCCGATCTCCTCCTCACGTTGCTTCCTCTTTCTTCATCACCTTTTCTTGGCTTTGTGCCTTGTTTCTTGCTGTTCCTAATGCCTGGGACAACCTCTGATTAATGTTCAGCAAACAGCCTCCTCCACAGATCAGACTGCACCCAAGCGTGCTCTGTTTTCTCCTGTTCAGCACTATCCCTACTGATGCCCTTACATCCTCCCTGAGCAAGGGCCCCAACCTCAAGCTGACTGAGCAGCACCATCAGATCCTATGAGGGGACTGGGCTGCTCGCTGTGCCGTCCCACTGCAGCTTTCTGTGAGCAGCCAGAGGGGCAACTCATGGATGCAATCCAGTCAGCAATACCATCCATAGAGTGAGAATCTTTCTAGAGCATGTAGCTATTCCCTAGCTCTGTTCAAAGCACAAAAACATGGGCTAGCAAGGGGGTAGGGATGGCCCCACACCACCTCTCTCTGTTCCCACCTGCTTTAGATTAAGGCCTGAATGCAGAAACAGAAGAGATCAAGATGTGATGCTGCTCATGGCCAAATGGAGGTGGTCACCAGGACAGCCTAGTTGGATGTAAGTTGCTATATCTGCACTGCAGCCTTTGGAAAAATCCACCTCTAGGACTCAGTCATTGGTAAGGCAACATTACAACAGGGAACTGTAAGAAAATTTTAGTCTGATTACTAACAAATACATTTTTAGCTCTTTTAGGCTACTTCATATATTCAACCTCTCTCTGGCTAAGAAAGGCTTTGCTCTTTGAGAAAAGATAAGCTAAAATGGAAAGTGGTTGGGTGACTTCTCACTATATTAAATTCAGCCTTTTCAGGACCGGCAAGGTTCCCAGCGTTACGCTGTTTTTGTATTAAAATCTAATTCTGAAAGTTTGACAAAGCGCACATTTAACACAGGTCAGCAGTATATTGACAGGATGTTAATTTTAAATTGTGTCAGCATTTCCTGTCTTGAGTGTTAATGTCAATTAGCACCTTGCTGCATAACCTCCAAGTCCCCCCTTATTACGGGAAAGTAGCAAAGCAGGCAGCAAAAGCACTTCTATTCAAAACACCACTCACTATCAGCCAAACAAAGAGCTGTCATAACAAAACCTGTGAGGTGAAAGTGCCTAAGCTGCTATGGATTTGAGGTTAGAAGCCTTAGTCTTTTTCCTTATTCTTGATATTAAAAGTGTAAGCGTGTCAACTTGGAGCGAAAGGCTAATTACTTCGAGGCTCTTTGAAAAGTGCGTTACCATTCAGAATCTCTAAGCCTGACATAAAGCCCTTGGCTTCAGATTGCACAGCGTGTAGCTCACTGTAGGTCACCCGTGAGTATCCTTAACGCACTGAAATACGCAGTCCTGTTCCTGGAAACGTGAGCGCTCCTGCATGCCTGCTTTTTTCAGCACTTCACATGTGCTGTGCAAAACAGACATCTTACAGCCTGCATCAGTGAGACCCGGCTCTCTCTCTGGCTAATTCACGCCCCTTTTCCAAAAGCACTCTATGAGGGCTTCATGACAAGCTTCACCCATTCTCATGCTGCACTATGGTCTGACCACAGCTCACCATGTGTGTACGTGAAGGTCCAGTTGCACACAGACCTGGGCTGGGTACCTTTTCTTGCTCCTCTCTGTTACATCCACCAGCGTAGATGCCCAGGCTAAATTCTGGCTTTCCTTAGGTCAAACAAAAGCTGTGCCATGAATTCACTCCATCTTGCATAGAATACAAATGTGCTCCCAGAATGACAGCACAAGTCTCAGGACATATAGCCTAAATTCTGAAGAAAGCTGGCTGGTATTGCACTCTTTTGTGAGAATGGAATTTTAATGGGAGAGAGAAAATGTTGCAGTCTTTCTAGCCAGCTCTTATTCCAGGCCTTGAGGACTGTTCAGCCAAAATATTAAGATGGGGATTTTCATCAGTAACTCACTGTAAAGCCCAATGCTGAATGTCTGGGAGCAGAGCTCCCACCAAAGACCATGGGTGCTCAAATTCTGAACAATGGTTCAAACACGAGCTCTCTCCCAGTGCTGGGAATCAGTTCCAAGTGTAAATGCCCAACAAGGAGCTTTTGGAGGGCAACTCATCTCCTACCTTTGTTTCTTTTGAGCATGGACTTGGAGGTGTGGCCAGGCACCGTGTGGTAAACCTTGAGATCTGGTGCAGAGATGAGACAGGCATCATGCACAGACATCGAGCCCAGTGCTTACACTCTGCCAGATTCTAAACAAATTGGCCAAACAAATTAATGCCACACACCCTAAATTGGCTGAACAAATTAATGCAACACGCCCTTTGCACAAGGGTGCCTTTGAAGGCCAAGGACCGTGCATGTTGCAGCGAGATGTGTTCTCCTGAATAGGCTGTTCCAAACAAATCTGTTCTGCGAGAATAGAAACAGCATATTATAGTTTCAAGTTAGAGCAGGGCTTTCGCTCGAGAGCTTTTCAGACACCAATACTGTGTGTTGACATTTAATTACTAAACTCTTAAAACAAATTTGTATGAGCAAATGCTCCTCAATCATTTCATAATAACACAACCAGTGTTTCTTGGCAGTTAGAACAAAACCAGAAACATGTTGAAATCGCACACACAATGCCTTGTTCTGACACGGGAAGAGGTGCCAGACTGAGCAGTGTGAACCCTCCAGGCTGTGGGAGCTGACGGGATTCAGGAACTGAGTACTGCAGCTCTGCTCCCAGGGGCTGGCAGAAAATCAGCCCCAGCAGGTTCACTGGGAGGTTGCAGTTTACCAAATTTCATTCTCCAAACAACTCTCCCTCCTCCAGCGAAAGGTCCTATCATCCGCTGAGGCCCAAAGCTCACAGTGGAAGATTACAGAGGGCGCTTTCATGAGGCTGTTGCTGAGACCCAGCAGCCTGGCAGGGCAGCAGGCATTGCCTTCAGTTGCTGCGTGAGCGTGGTGTACCTACATCAGTGGAGTATTTCCTTCCACTTTCAGCGTGATCCACTTCAAAGTTTTGCACATCTCTGCTACTGAGCTGTAGGGTTGAACGCCAGTTCCAGCCAATGTGTAAAACTCACAGCTTAGCTTTATCACTCTCCTCTGGTACAAGGTCTGTGTCACTGCAGCAGAACACTGCACCCTGGAGCAGGTCTTCAAGTCCTTCTCGTTCTCATGGTATCTATTATGTCCTCATCCTCTTTTCACATTCTTCAGGACAGTGTCTATGACTTAATTTTCTTAATTTTGGTTCTTGATAAAGAACGAAAAATCTCCATGCAATATATTCCATCTGCTTAGCTATACAGTCTCTCCTTTCCGTGGGACTTTTGTGAAAATTAATGTTAGAAGGATGTTAAAGAAACGAGTCCATTTCTGATGAGACAGACTATCACTGTAATTGCTTTGCAAGTACAAATTTCAACTTTGGTTTGCTGTGTTTCTCCAGGACCAGTCCTCATGGACATCTTACTCACAGTCTGCCAGCTAGAAGGCCCCTTTCCCCTGAATTTAATGTGAAATAATTGCGGAATTGTGACACCAGGATCCACTGGAGCTGCTCCTCCCCAGTTCCCCCTTCACTCCTTGCACTTCCACTCACCTACTCAGGGTACCTTGATTCTTCTCTTCACTCACTGTTGCACTCTGATCTCCTTACAACTTTCTTTCCCTTCACGCAACCTAACTATTCCCCATGCATCTTCTTTCATGTGCCCGTGCCCACTGATGACCCACTTCATTACTGCAGCACATCCCTCCTTCCTGTTTCTACAGATGTGTTCCATCTCTCCTAAGTAAAGCCAGGAAGTGGACACACGAGTGAAAAATCCATCTACACAGCCAGCTGCTAGAAGCACATCAGTTTCAGTGCTGCAGGACCAGAAGCGAGTCTGATACACAAGATCTCTTTTTGAAGATTCAAGTGGAAAGTGCTATTTTGGGGAGAAACTTGAGCTGAAATGTCCTCCTGGCCACTCAGGCTTTAAAAACAGTCCAAGCTTACATCTCAAACTCACTATGCCTTGAGAAATGCTAAGATTGTCCCAGCACATTGCCCTCCTCTCTAATTAGGAGCCACCTATTGTGTTCCATTTTTCTCTCTGAAAATTGCCACAGCAACCTTGCTATCAGCTCAGTATCTTACCGTTAGCAACGAGGGCAAGTATGTGGTGTCCTTGACTTGTCAGCTAGAAATGCCTGGCCCCCATTCTCTCTGGGGAGCGAGCCTATAAGCTCTGTAATGCATTTAACCTCTATCACCTCGGAGAGTAAGAGTCTCCACAAGCAGTTTGCTGCTGCCCCACCCGAGCTAACTCATTTACCTTATTTTTTCTTACAGTGTTCAATAAATCACACTCCACCCTCTAAAAATTATTATGGTTAATATATGACTTGCTAAAGAGATGCAATACACATAACTAAGTTATAGCTTTAATCTCATAACACAGAACATTAATAAATGTTGCAAGGCTCTGAATTAATAGCCTGACTTGTATTTACGTATTTAGACATGCTTGTATTTGTATACTTCTCTTACCATTAATTACAACATATAGACCAGATTTTAATCTCCATGTCAAAGGGAAAAAAACACACCCAAAAAACATAACTGCCATTGCAAAGCATCAAAAGAAATGCAGTACTTTGTTAAAATTACTAATTCCTATTGGAAAACAATGAGCAGCTGGTTTTCTACAAGCAAGAATTTGATTTGAGTTTGTTTAGCTTTCATTTCAATAGCCTGATTTTTAAAGACAACTGTGTTCTTTCTCTAGTCCTGAAAGTGCTATTAAATTTGATGAAGGCCATATCCCTCGGTTAGATAGTTGGTTCAATAACAATCCAGCTGCCCAAACACAAATGCTTAAAGTAAGACCAATTGTTTGAGCACAGGCTGAAGATGTGCAAGACCAGCGCTGGGCAAATACTTGAAAATTCCTCATAACATTCATTCCCATTGTTTTATTTGTTTGCTTTACCAAATATTCAAAGAACAAACCAGGAATCTTCACCCTAGCATGAAAAGTGAGGAGGAGCACAGAGAACACATTTCAAATTTGGCAACCCAAAAACACTCAGCAGAAAATGGCATTATTCTGGACAGACAATTTCTACACACAAACCAAGAAAACATGAAGTGTCATGAGACTTACCTTAATTGAGTTAAGCCTCGGAGAAATGATGGTTGCTGCCGTTTGGAAACCACAAGTTTGAAAATGAATGCGTCTAAAAGAAAAACAAAGCACAAGATTAAAAAGCCAGCCCAATAATCTTGAAGTTCTCTGAATTATTCACAGCATCAAATAATTTTCATAATTACCATAGGGAATGTAAAAGCCTTGACAATGGAAGCTATGGTCCTGCCACAATCCAGGACTGTGGTACATTCTTATTAAACCTCACCTGGAGTCCAAGAAACTGCGTGCTGGTGGCAGCACCCATAGCATGGACCCCTTCGCTGCATCAAACCTACGTTTCAAACATTTGGTGCCAAGTTTTCACTACTGCGGAGTTTTCCCACACATTTCTCAGAAGCATCACCAGCTGGGGAGCTGACTTGGGCCATGGCAAGGAAGACAATATTCTGCTGGTCTTCCCAAGGGAAGGTATAATTTTTAGGGGGGGAAAAAAAAAAAAAAAAGTAACATTTCACATTTTTCACTGCATCTTCCTGGATTTTGTCAGTTTAACTTCATTAAAGCTGCAAACCTCTTGGCCAGGTGAGCTTGCTTGAGAACCCCAATTAACATGTAGGCAAAGGAGGTCTCCGTTAGGGCTCACAGAAGTGTACAAAAGCCTCAAGCATGCTCCAGAGTCAAAAAACACACAAAAGCATATCTAATCTATAATCTTTGGGAAATTTATAACCAAATTCTTGATTTTTTTGTGCATACAGAGGAAGAGTGATGATCCTAGCTTTTGCATGTCATCACCAGCAATACTGACTGTGAATTTTTAATGAAACTGTGCTATTTATTAAATCAGCTTCAACCAATTTACACAACATTGCCTATTAACCACTGGTTGACTTGGAAGTGCCAGTAAATGAATAAACTAGATTTTAAAGGAAAATGTAATGACGTGCTCTGACAACATCACTGACAGTTCAAGGATAATGATCTGCATCAGATCCTACTTTAAAGCATGCGGCCCAAGGAGGAAAGGTTTAGTGGCTGAAATTCACCCTGTTCCATCAGATACATTGGTCCATAGCATAGAATTCTTCTAAAACCACTCTGGGTGTTTATGACCTGTCGTTGGGTAATACCCACATACATCTCAAGTAACCATGTCCATACTCATAACCACCTATAGAGCTCTCCTTGGAGCACCCTCTGACCACACATCTGCTGTCTTGAAGCAGATCACAACAATATGGGGATGGGGAAGCTGAGAATGACAATTTCCTGAAACAAATGAGACAAGCAGTACAGGCCAAATCACCACAGGACCTTAATCACAAAAATTATTGTATAACATGGCTTAACAGAGCAGGTTGCTACCAAACCCACATAGTCCTTAAGACTTCAGGAAAGACTGATGCACAAAGATAGGTGGAAATGGAGCTTCTAGGCCTCTATTGAAAAGAATGTCAAAGCAAGAAAGATAACTTGCGAGTTAAAGCTTTTCCTTCCTCCCAAACTGGCAGGTTCAGTCATATAAATCCCTAAAACAACAGCAGGACTATTAAGAATGACATCCTTTTTGAGAATCAGAAATAAGGCACTGGCATTTTCCAGTTCAGTGTCCTTATTGAGGAAAGAAAATATCCTATCTATGCACCTCCACTTTCTAAAAAAGAAAAAAAAAAAAAAAAAAAAGACCTCTTCCAATGCTGAAGTGGCCAGTAAATGAACTCTATGTTCCCAATCTTCTTTTTTTCAACTGCCACGATTCAGAAGAAGGTGAATTGCTATTGAGCCAGTTTACAAGACTAGACAGAAAGGATTCTCTGCTTAATACGGAAATGCCTAATGACCGATTATAAGGCAAACAGCATTAATGAGCAGGTCATTTGTCTCTAAATGAAGGGATCATAACCCAGAGGGTTTTATTTGAACCAGCCTTTGCTCTTTAAGAGGTTTTCATTTCAGGTGAGAATTGGTACTAAAATTACAAACTAAAGATGACAGAACACATTGGGAGTATATTTGCAAGCCAATCAGCTACTGAAAGGAAGAACCTTTGTGCACTGTATCCATGGCTTCTGGAAGGCTCAGGGCACCCCAAATAATTTACATAGCATGTCTGGGAACATTCCTTGCACACCCTGGACAAAGGGAAGCTGAAGCTTAGACGATGGAGTCCTATAGTCAGGGCTGAGGGTGGAGAATGGCAAACCTGCCAATTAAAAGCTATACAGAAGATGACACTTGAGGGAAAGAGAGGTCTGCATGGAATGTGACCACAGTGACGGCCAATATGCAGTGGAAACAAAGACCTAACAGACTTGCTTTGCAAACAAAATACATTTACAAGTCAATTTGTAGTTGTTGGACTTACTTCAGTTATTGAGCATATTTAATTTCAAATGGTGAAAAATGCATCTCCCATGTCTACTGATAGATAGGGTTTCCCCCAGATGAAATTCTGCTGTTAACAGTCTCTGTAGGTCAGAACAAAACCTGCAACTTGAACCATCCTGTATATTTAGTAAATTTAAATGAGCCCTGGATGCTATGAAACTCCTGTAGGCAGGTAAAGCATTTATCAAGTAGTGGTTCTTGTTCAGATCTTACCCTCTTCAATTCCTCCTCTCCGTTAATGCTGAACTGTTTGTCCACCAGCTGCACTGATAATTTAGGCCTAAATAATTGGGTATATTGAGCAAATAAGATGACAACCCAACATTAAGCTCACACAGCTCTTCAAGGGTTTCATCTTTACCCTGCTAGTAAATGCCAGTGGAAAGTAGAGGAAAACATAGTATTTCCGTGTGGCATGCTACTCATGCAAACTCTTCCCTGCCAGCCCTGTTCAGTCTGCATAGTATAAGCCACAACTGCTTAATTATCACGTGTTCTGCCAAAGGTGCAGTCAAGGGTGTTTATAAGGAAATGGAGATGGTAAGCCAAATTTCATTTGCAGATCAGACACACCTGCTAGCAAACAAAGCCAAGGTTTTAGGTACCGATGAGATCAGTAGTTCTGTCCTCCAGGGAAGGCGGCTGCACCTCAAAAATTAATGAGTAATTTTTCAAATTGATGTTGTAAGTTAAACTAGTTATTTTCACAATTAAGTGCTTTACCAAGCATTTAGGAAACAGCAGCTTCTCATTGGACAACCAGTTCTGAGGTCCAACTGGTGAAGATACAATGCAAACCCAAGGTTACATAAAATCTTCTTAGCCACTCCATGAATACCATTGGCAAGTAAAGTAAGGATACATCTTTGCAGTGCAGGGAGAGGACATTCCATGCTACAAGGGCACTGCAGTCCAAACTGGGTAGTTCCCCGGACCACAGTGATTATTCTGCTTGCTTCTACAAAGCCAATCTTTACATTACAAATCCTACTAATAATTATTAGTTATTTTCTCCCTAAGCCCTGCAGTGGTATACTATAATAATCAATACTTCCATGCTACACTGATGGAGGAAAAGAATGAGGCAACACACAAGATTGACATTGAAATCAACCACTGCAAATACAAACTAGGCCACCTATCTCCTGGCCAGTCTCCTTGCCCCCAAGGGCCCGTCCTTGCCAACCTTTCCTAAGCCAAACTCGCCCAGAGCCCACTGCCAGGCCAGCCAGGATTCCTTGCAACGCACTGTACAGGCCAGCACAGATGCCAAGGAAAATGCAACATTTCTTTTGGCAGTTGAAGACAGGGAGTTGATGAACTGAACTCACGATACACTGCATGAGTTTGGGTAAGGTTTTCTTTCTTGCCTAGGTTTACTACCGTATATCAGCTCTTACATACAGGCTGATCCTGTAGTCCTGATGCTAAGCTTAAGGCCAAGGAGAACTGCAAAAGATGTACTTTATACAAAACAGACGCAATGTTCTGCTGCATCTCCTGCAACCAGAGAAGTGTGTATCCATACTGGAAACCAGCTGAAGTAGAACTATTCCTTCACCAGACTAAATACTAACTTTGTTGTTACTGTTTCCTGTGCTGTTTATAACAGGAAAGCTTCTGTTGTGTTTTGCTTGGATTTTCTTCTGCCTTTTGTTCATCCATATAGCAAAGAAAACACAAAGTTTAAGCTGATGCGATTTGGAGCAGACCCAAAGTTTCATGTTAAAAAAAAAAAAACAAAAACAAAAAACACTGAAAACACTGAAAACAAATACAGCCCTGGCAGACAGAAATGAAGGGCCAGCTATCCCTGTTATGCTGAAGACATTCACTTTTATTACATTACATATGATACAAGTCCTAGCCGTCAAAATCCTCAGGAGCACCTAAACAGATAATAAACAATCAGTGAAAGACTTATGGCTACATGTTTTTCATAGTATTGGAAATCACCTGGGAACCATATTTTAATGGAAAATACAGCTTGATGGAGACAAGCTTCAAAGATTTATGAAGAAACTGCAGCACAAATCAAGTGGAGGGTTTAGCTTTCCAAAATGATATGGAAGTGCTAGAAAATAGTACCAAAAGGGAAAAAAAAGAAGAAAGGACGAAGAAGGACAAGCAAAGAGGGAAGAAAGAAGCGCCCTTCTAATGATTTATGCTGCAGGGAAGGAATATGCCTACTTGTGATCCTGTTACCCTTACTGCTCCTTGTGATTGTTATTCTTCCTCTAAGAGAAGCGGTCATGTTACTTACTGACAGAAAGTTACACCTCTTCAATGTGATTTGTCCACTTAAAAGAACATTTATCATGTTGCCAGTTTATAAATCATTTAGGCCAACGAGATTAAGGCTATAGGAAGCCAGCACCCCTAACTGATTCTCATGCCAGATAATTCACAGACCCGCATTTGTTTACACTAAACCTTATCAGCCAAAACAGCAGAGCCTGATGCCAGCTAAATGCCGGTTCCATGGTCTGCAGGAGATCCCAGGACAAGGTGCAGAGCTAGCAGAGCCCTGCCCTGACTGCAGCCATGCCTGCACCCTGCCAGCCTCCAACAGGGCGTCCCTAGGATGAGCAGCTCTTCCTCCACACGTTAGAGGATCAGGGCCTCTGCACAGCAATGGGACAGAAACCAAAGAGATTCCATCTCCACCCACATATTGCAAATACCTTGTACAGGAGAAAGGGAAAAATGTATTCTCATTGGTAAAAAAAACAGACATTACCCCTTGCTGAATGCACATGGACATGAACCACTCCACTTTCTTCGCTCTGCGCTCAGCATCAATTCCAGTAAGCTGAAGTTGTCAAACCTGAGATAGCCTTTTGTTCAATTCAAACTCTTTAAACGTTAAAGGAGGCTGAAATACCAGCTGGGACACACGATCCAGCACTGTCTACAGTTACCAGCAGGCCACAGCTCCGGGAGCCACGCAGATCTGTACACAGTGAGGCTGCCCAACCGCATCTGAAAGGTGGGGTGTTAATTCAGCTGGGGATGAAGCCCCAGGCCCACACTTCTTATACTGCAAGGAAATAAAAAAAACAACTAAGCATTATAGAAGGGCAAGCTCTGGATCCAGAGGATTTCAAACTAACTGATAAGCAATTAATAACTGTAAGCCAGATGATCTTGACACATGTGGCATAGCGCAAGGGAAGAGGAGCTACAGGAAAAGTCTTGGCCACCTGAAGTCCATTGTGAGTTTCGAAATCCAGCTCTATTATTTCATAAAACAGGCAGACATCTGCAGAATCTTGACATCTGAAACTCCTAAACACTGTCTTTTTCTGTGAGAAATTTATTACAAAGTGAATTATTCTTAATCCAAAGTAGAGGTGACAAGTTACAGGACAGAAACCATCCTATTCCCTTTGAAGATTTGGGATGCCGGTCACCACAGAGCAGCACAGGCTTTGCTTCTGCTTTGCTACAGGCCTGGGGACCAAAGCACTGTGCTACAACTCAGAGTGGGTCTTTCAGCGATGCCTTCAGCAGGTCATCCTGCAGCAAATGCATCCACAACTGGGGTCTGCACCTCTTCCAACCACTGCGCTGCCCTCCTTTCCACATCCTGTTACTTTACTGTCACCCTTTGGCCTCCTGTAGGCTCCTCTAACTACAGACTGTGGAATTCAGCCCTATGGTCTTGGTGTCATTTTTAAAACGCCCAGTACTCAAATCCAACATGCCCAAAGTTTTTCAAAGGTACGGTGACTGCTTCCTGAGGAGATGGCTGTGCACAGATACTTGCCTACATTTGGCCACCTGTGTGAAGAGACCAAGAGTCCAAGACTCAGCAAGGTTAGGAAGAAGCCTGAGGTACTCAGATGACCCTTCAGAAGGAGCCACTGGCTTCTGGACAAGCTGCACTAGGTGCCATGAGTACGTCTTCTCAGGAGCGCTTGATACAAATGCTTTGGCTCTGCCCCTTGGCTATTAAAGAGTATTGGCATGGGTATCAGGATATTTACTCTTTGAGTTTAACCATGAAAAGAAGAATAATAACTGAACCAAGATAATTATCTGCAGAGTGAGTGAAAGGAACACAGATAGCTTAAAAAGAAAGCTTCCCTTTAATGAGAACAACCCTTGCCGAGTGCTGCTCTGACAGCAGCAGCACCCCTTGCTCAGCAGAGGGACACCAGGATCACCACGGAGGAGGAAGCAGCCAGTCATCAAAACACATGCATAAAGTGTTTGTTGTTTCAATGTTTTCTGTACCATCTGTGAAAACAAAGGCAAAATGGTTTGTAGGATGGACCTATGCCCCGTCACCACATACTGCTGGTGACAGACCCTGGAAGAAAACTTCTGGCAGCGTGAACTCAAGCAGACCCGATCTAGCACAGAAAACCATATCCAGGGGTGAGCGTACATCTGATATGACACCTGAAAGGAGATACTGGAGACTAGGGTGAGGACAAAGTACAGCTCCTCTCTAATTATGACTCCAGGGCACTCACAAACCATGCAACGTCAACAGGAGCCACCAGAGACCTGTTCCTCCAAAACCCGCTCCCGTCACCCCACATGCTGAAACATACAGATTTAGAGATTCAGAGACTTTGCCTGTAATTACTGTTCTTTGATTCTGCAGAGCATGAATCAGCTGTACAGGCCATACAAATACAACGAGACAAGAAGAAAAGCCCCTGGGCAGCATTTGACAAAACTGTCTCAGAACCCCTCTCTGGGGAAGGCTTTCTGTGTGGATGTACCAAAAAAGCCTGCTAAACAAGGTTGTAAAAATGTAGGTGTTTGAGCAACAAATTCACTGATTGACAGCCTTTGTATCATTCTGTAGAGAACAGCTTGCAATTTTTACAGTGTAGAAGGAGAAAAAAAAAAAGACTGTTCTAACAAGTTTTATGCCAAAAGCAAAACTTCTGAATTGAGAACTCTTTGAATTTAATGCATCATTAAAGATCTTCTTGAACACCAAAGACTTAACGGCACTTCTGACCAGAACCAGAGCACATTGCAGGTTCCAGGACGGGAACTCCATTCTCTCTGAACTGCCCTGCTGCTCTCCCTCACTATGAGGTACTTCCTTACTTCTCTCTCTGAACTCCACTGGCTTCACATCGGCTCCTCTGTGCTCTCATCAGCTAAGAGCAGAACTGAACCCTGGAGTTTAGCAGTTCAAATTCCTTTCAAAGAAATGTCAGTACAACCCAACTCTCAAATGTCTGCTTCCAAGCTCCTCCAGCCTCTTGCTTTTCCTCATTATATTCCTACCAAGGTGGGTTTTCTGTCTCATATAGGAGATACTTCTGAACACTGGCTCCAGATTAATTAAAAAAAAAAAAAAAAATCTCTCCAATACTCAGCCCAGGACCTTGCTGGATTAAAGAAAGACTCCTCATAAGGGCAACAGATATTAAAAAAAAAACAAAAAAAAAACCAACAACCCTTCCTGAAGCCCAACCTCACTGCTTTTAAGAGCTTGGCACTAAAATGCTGCACAAAGCAACACCGGTTTTTCCACTCCTAACTGTTAGAACTATTCTGAAATTCTTAAAATCAAATGGGCCTCACGAAATGAGAGCAAGTTTTTGCTTTGTTTCATTGCATTTTCCTGGGAAGTCGCTGCCGCTCGCTTTAACAATAGACAGGCCTTCTCAGGTGATGGGAGGAATGAAAAATGGGAGCAGTTAAGAACTCCTGATCACTGAGAAGATATTTGAGACATAGAGCTTGATTAACTGCTAGGTAAGAGACAGAGGAGAATATTGTTGCTTTTTGCCACTGCTTCAGCACAGCAGAGATACACAAAAGATGCCAATCTTGCATCTGGACCCAGATTTCAGCAGCCGCAGCTGGGTGGGGGTTGACATTTAATTTGTCAAGATTTTTTTGTTATTGGTTAATAGTAATATCCTGTGTAATCCTCAGACGCCTTTACAGAAGTTAAATCTCTCAGAGTATCACATCATGCAGCTCAACTACTGCAACTGCTGTTTCTCTGGAGGAAAAAAAAAAAAAGGAACCCCAACCATTGCCCAATACCAACAACTACATCCTACATGTACATGTCCACACACAAAGTCTGCCAGACTGGAAACACCAGCAGTAGATCCCACTGCAATCAAATCTACAAGCAAGAAGGCTTAAAAAAAGAAAAATAATAATAATAATAGAAATCTTTCACTTGAACCTTAATTCTAGGTGTGAGCTTCTGGGTTGGATACAGTCCTGCACCAAAAAGACCAGCTTAAGATGAAAGCTAATGCTTTCCATCCCTACCACAGAAGAGAGTTAAGAATTTGTCAAACAAAACCATGCCTAAAAAGGACAGTTTCTCTCTGGATGCAGTAACTCCTTAGCAGAACATTATGCTTGCTGTAAGATTTCTCTTACTACTCATCACCCTTTGGTGTAGCACCTCAAACCTCTAAAAAACTCAGATACAGGCCAGAAAGAAGTGTTGGAAGTTGAGATAACATTCAAAGGAGAACTTTTAAGAGATAATCCCTATTTGCCTGCCATGCAGTAGAGACCAGCCACATGAAACAAGGTTGAAATGTCTTTCTTTTCTTAAGTGGAAAACAATTGTTTAAACAGTCTGAAAGTAAATGGGAACAAAATGCTCTCCTGCTATTTAAAACAGTCCTTCCAACCTCTTCAGCTACGAGACCTTCCTAAATATCAGAATGCTCCACATGTTTTTGGCCTCTTGGAGATCTGAGGGCTAACCACGGACCAGTGATTAATCACAGGGCAGAAATAAGTAATGGAGAAGGACAAAAGCTCTCACAGCAATTATTGCGAATTCGGCAAAAATAAAGATTTCCAGAAACGAGGGTTGGGGTGCAGCAAAGCAAACAAAGAAATGACTGAAACCTTTCTATCAGCAAATGCTCTTCAACAGCATTTGTTTAAAGGTGAGGAGCACTGGTTCATTATAAAGACTTCAGTTATTACCAAAATCTGAAAGTGCCTGAAGACCAAATTTCTAGCACAGACCCAACTTTAACCTTAGCTCAATGTAAGTAGTACATAAAAGAGTTTCAATGAAAAACACTGCACCTGTTCTTTGTGTGATAAACCAGCAGTGATAAGGGACCAACCAGGCATCTTCAGCCCACATCAGAAGCCACATAAACAGTTTTCTACATTCAACATCTCTCCTGATCCAGCCTTTACAGAACAGACTCAAAGCCTCAAAATCTTTCCTGCATACAACTGTGTTACATCACCAAGGCAGCCCCCTAACAGGTGTCTGTCTTATCCACACAAAAATCTATCGCAACAGAAATCAGTTAAAAAGCAAGCATAGTGGTAAGTGAATTGAAATATTCTTTTCCATTTGTTTCAAATGGGAATTCACTACAAGTTAGTCCGCTCCAGCAGCTCTGTCCTCGCAGTTAAAAAAGCTGTCATCACCATACCACGTACACTATGCATCTGAGTTTCCCAACAAGTCTGCTACATCACATGTTTGTGCGTGGCTCTCCTACATAACCCACCCTGCTGCTGGCCACTTACAGCAGGCCTCTAATCCAAGGTGTGAGCTTTCCAAAACAAGGAAAAAAAAAAATATCACGAACTTAGAGCTATTTTGGCTGTGAAAATCATCTTCAAGATTCACTTCTTACATGAAGACGTGTTTGTGGCATCTCCAAAACCAGAAGGATCCCCTGTAGTTCCCAACAGCTGCTTCTCAGATACCCTTATGCCACAGTGTGAAATGGTTTAGACTCTACAACTTCACATTTCTCTAGTCAACTTCACTAGTCCTTCTTTTGAGTGTTCTGTCCCTCAGGATTCCCTGCTGTAAAAGTTATCAGGTCACAAACAGAATAAGGTATATTTAAAGTAAAATTCATAGGGTCTGCATCAAACAAATTAGGCTAACTAGGAATTTCTGCATACAAGTATTTTCTCTTTGGATTGACAGGATGAGGAAAGCTCCTTTCACTTACTTAGAGCTGCACTGACTTACACAAGTAACAACTGCTTCATTCCACTGAACTGGCAAAGGCTATCACACTGAATGCAGAGTTACAATACAACAACAAACAGCCTTAGAGAATGCCTCCATTTCAGAACATGAAGACATCACTGAATTTCCAGGTTGTCACAGAATCCAGCAATCTTGTCATTTCCTCACAGTGGATTGTTTGAGATTTAACTATTCCTTGTGGATAAATTAATGAAGTAATATAAAAATTGACAGCTCAACTATCACATCTGTTCAGCCATAAATAAGTCGCTCCACCCAACTGAGTGGGTGAAGTAAATTTTACGAAGTTGAATGAATGCAGGTACTGATGGAAATACGACCTTCTTTAATCAGCGTAATTTCAAAATAAATTCTTAAGTAATAAAAACGAAATTAAAGCACACATTATAGTGAGATGATCTGGAGTAATCAGCCACAGCTGCACCGTGGGCCTGCCCTGCAACTTCTAGTATTCTTCTCTCTCACATTTGCAATGAAGCTTCCATAAAGCTGCTTAAAAACCCTACTGATGCAACGACCAGCTTTTGAGCCACTATTCAAGTGTCTGAAATGATCTGAAAATGTACAGCCTAGTCTGAGTCACTTCACAACTCAGGACAAAGCGTTCACAAACGATACATCAGAAGAAGAAATAGATGGGAAAAAAAGATGAGATGAACCAAATTATTGGAACGAGTTTTCTGCAGAGTCTGAAAGGAGAAAGATCCCATCGAGAAAGCTGAGCCCATCACTATCCTATAACACAAATACCAAGCCAGCAAAATTACACATCAGCTGAACTTTAAGCACACATTTCTTTTGATATGCCAGGAGCCCAAAAGCAAAATGTTCTGTCTTTAGAGATAAGTAGAAGATGGAGAAAGCTGGTAAGAACTCAGAATTTCGGGTGTTGTAGGAAAATGAGTACTACTACAAGGCTGAGTTTCAGTGCTATTAAAAAATGCAGAACAGGGTAAGTTTATCGTACACCTCTCTTCTTCAAAGGTATCTTCTGTGAATCTGTGTTCACCTCATAGTTATGAGATATAAATACAGTTCTGATCCAAGTTCAACTACACACCTTGACAATACCACCTCCCTGTCATAACCATATTAGAGCTGCAAATGTCCATGCATACACATATTACATTGGGACTATTCAGCTGAAGCAGGATTACAATGCAAATTGGTTTGACCTATGTACATAATTTTTACTATCTTCACAGCACTCTGTTCTCATCTTGCTGATATGCTCAGTGATTATTTCTTGTCTTTATCTTCTGTGCTTGTTTGCTTGCTTATTTAAGTGGTAGCCGTGTGCTGACCATGACAAACAGCTTGGAGGGTTCCAAGCAGTTGAGTATTTCCTCCTTTACTAGCTTTATAGTTGTTCTTTATCAGTAGCTTCTTCATTCCCATGCCTTGAGAACAAGCAGATTTGCTTTTGTGTTTTTCTTCCACTGATAGGAGTGCATCACTCACCAGAGATGCGACTTCCCCAGTCCCCTGCTGGATGTGCCCAGTGCCCAGCTCAGCACACACCTGCCACGCGGGAGCAGTTCTGGGGAGGGCTGTCCTGCTTCCATTCATCCACTATCAGCTCTTTGTGACAGGCTGTAAGAATGAAGCTCTGAACAGACTGCTCAGGAGATCAGATGGGAAAAGGCCCTTTGCAAAGATGCTCCAAATGTTCTCAGGGACTAACAAATCCACGCACTGCTGGCAGAGAACTCCTGCATTCTGGCTCTCCTACATGTAAGTTTTTACACAAAGAAAGTCCCATCTCTCTGAGCAGCAGAAAAATACAACCAAACCCACTTTCAGGGCTGCTGCATTCAGAGGGGAGTGCACATCAAAGGAGCAGGTATTTTATTTTTGTTGAAGACAACAGACCTCAGTGATGACACTGAAGCAGCTACACAAATCAGGTTTAACACTACAGCTTCACCAGTATGCAGAACCCAACCTTAAGTTAATACAGTGTGTTCTCAAAGTTACTATACAGTGCATGTTAGAACTGCAGATGGAATCCATTCCCTTTACTCAGTGTGCGAGATAAATCTGGTAAATTAGAAATTTGTTTACATTCTGAGCAGCAACAAGAAAGCAATATATCTGTTGCAGTTCAAGGAACGCACTCCAAAAGTTGTCTACGGTACATTTGCACTCTAGTGCACATCTGCATTTCCCATGTATTCCTTGAGTAGCAGCTCTTCTCTAAAGCCTTTTTGGTTAAAAGAAAGGAAAATAAGAATACCATTTCTACTGTGATTAGACTTGTTCAGAACTTACTAAATCCACAAGTCACAACTCATCTGCAAACAGCTGTTTCCCCAGGTCTTTATCTGCCAAGATCTTGCTGATCGGCAGAGCCTATGCAAGGAATCTCTAACTTCTGATTTTACAAAACCTGCTTCGAGCACGATGAGGTTTCCAATGTAGGTGCATTAAGCACCTACCGCACCAGGACCGTTATCCGTGGCTGTGGTTTCCAGACAACTATCCCAATACGAATGATAAGTAATCACAATAAGACAAGATCACCATTAATAGAACTGGGAACTGCTAGCTTGGTCAGGAGCCAAGGTTACGGGGACGTGCTGAGGCACATCAGTGAGAGCACACAGATTATGGAAGAGATGCAACCTTGTGCTACATAGAGCATCTCCGATCTGTTCCGTATGTATTCCTCACAATTCTTACAAGGGATAGTTCCAGCTCAGGAACAAAACCAGCCTTGCTCCTAGGGTATTGTATGTAAAGATTAACAGTGTCAAATGGTGACAGCACTATCGTAAATTCCAAGCACACAAAAACTAAGATGTTAAACCCTATCTCTATAACTTCTGTTCCTCTCAATGCGAAATTCAGAAGGTGTTGAATGGAAGTGATCACAGAAAGTAGTAGCTTGATTGATAAAGTCCCTATCTGGTCATTTACGATCTGGCTGAAGGAGAAGCAGCTTTTGCCAGACAGAAAAGCAATTAATCTGCAAACAAGCTGAGGAACAGCAGGGCTGTGCATTGGAGTCTCAGGCTGCTGGGAGCTCATGAGAGGAGATAAGACTGCAGCCTGCTATTTATTGTACATTTTAATTAAGTGCTTGTTAACGGCAGTTATCTTAACAGTCATAAAATTACTGTTGTAATGCATTTTGTTTGAGGAAAAAAAAAAAAAATGGAGGGAGCTGAAGGACTTTATGAAAGCAGTCACAGATTGCTTTCACTTTAAATCAAAGAATAAATTCTGAAGAGGAGGGATGTTGCAATGATCTAAGCCGAGCCACTAATGGTTATTTAATGTGGCCATCAGTGTTTGTAAGTCCCTAGCATACGGAACGTACACAATAGCCTCCAAACCCTCTTTAACACTTATTTGAGATGACAGGAAAAATGAAACCGTTTGTGCTTTCAATGGAAAAGCAATCATTGGTACATTATATTCTGCTTGCCCTATCATGCTAATGCATGGTAAAAATGTCACCAAATGTATTTAAGGACCTGATGGAGTGTTGCTGTTTGATTCCTGTTACCGGGCTGATTAATAAAAATCTTCAATTTGTATGTAAATGCAGTGGGGTTTCATATCATCCGCATACCTGCACCTGGAGAAAATAATAAACTGAAGTTTAATGCAGCAATTATAAGCATTTATGGAACTCTTTAAAGAGGCTGCCTGCCTCCTCTGACCATCAAGATGAGATATTCACAGAGGAATATTACTGATGCTCAGACAAGCAGGGCTGCAGATGGTCCCCAGTGCAAATGCTGCCAATGCAGATTAACTCACTGACTCATACTCACTTTGGTACAACAATGTAAGCTACTTATTGTTAGACAAAAGTGTCATATTTTTCCCTGCATCTGAAATAAAATCAAATTGAACTGTTCTTTGGAGGAGAGGGAAGGGTGGTAATTAACATTTCAAATGAGGTGTGTTTGCATCATTTACACTTTTCCTGACATCATTTAATTCCCCTGTGCATATGTT
This sequence comes from Tetrao urogallus, assembly GCF_951394365.1. Lineage (NCBI taxonomy): Eukaryota > Metazoa > Chordata > Aves > Galliformes > Phasianidae > Tetrao > Tetrao urogallus. The sequence continues at coordinate 15,326,120 of NC_136825.1, read as the reverse complement.
CCCATGACAACATCATCACAGATAAAAATTGCATTGGTACAACAGAAACTCTTCGAGATCTATGACAACAGCTGTTTATTTTTTAAAAATCCCTCTAATGATCTTCAGACTTTTAACCAGTGACCCCCTAATGGCCAATCCTTCATAAAACAAAGTACGCAGCCATTTGCATCTTCACAGATGAGCGCTGGGAAGGGTTTGTGGTTTGGGTACTAATGGAATAATAAGCACCACATATTGGATATGGTCATGTGGAAGAATACATTACAACACAGATAGATATCAGCTTTGATGTACGCCCATGCACAAGCCCTGCTCACACGGTGATCCATGATTAAGTGTGTGTGACATGGATGTTCTCAGTCTGTCGTAACCGCTTGCTAATCTGCATTTGCAAATTTCGGCGAATGCACTCAAAATGAAAAACAAACACATTCAACTGTAATCCCCAGGAGACACAGCGCTGGATGAATTATTGTTCTATTGTTTCAACACTGTACGCTTATTGGAGCTCAGTCCCTAACTACTAGCAGAGCACCAGTGCATTTTCACGACTGTGATGTTCTTCACAGATTACAGCCACAGAATGAAATCAGCCAGCTACCAAAAGCACAGCTATAATTAGTCTCTTATTTAATAGTCTCAGACAAGGCTTTAACTTATCCCATCCATAACTGAGTGCTCTGTTGACACCGAAGAGCTCTTTTTATTCCGCTTCCCATAGGGGCACGATGGAACCACGCTTCCTAAGAAGTTCAGAGGAGGAGGGCCCTTTTCCAGGCCAGCCTCCAGCCTGTCACCAAGCAGTGGTTGAGGCCCAGCCATGGCAGCATTTGGTTCGCACACCGAACATACTGCCTGAAAAGCTCTGCCCTCTTCTGAGGTACTAGCTAAATGCAAATCTCAGTCATCCTGTCAGTTATCCAAAAAGCACACCAAGAGCCACTTCTGGACATGCTCTTCGACACGTAACTGCTCCAAAAGCGTTGACAGATTGAATGCATCCCTTCCAGTAAAGCCTCTGCTCCAGCTGTAGCTCTACACCCAAATTCCAAGCAACACAGTAGCTATCTGGGTCTGAAGGGCTAATGCAGATGCTCAAGAGCAATCAGGGCCCATTCTGTGGAATTCAGCGATTACCAACCACACATTTCTTTGTTTACCACTCTAACCAACAAGTGCAGATTCAGACAGCCAGCAGCACAGCCTCCTACGGCTCAGAGGAAGAGCTGCACCAGCAGGATGCTTCACAGAACCACCACTCACTGTATGTGGTTAGGAGACGCCTGGCAACGCAGAAGGGAACAACACGGGAGCAGATCCAGCTTCCTGGCACACAGTTTTCTGCTTTCCAGCCTGAGTTCCACTCAAGCCAGCAGAGCACCAACCTGCATCTGTACTTTCAGCACAGACTGAACTCACAAGGACTCAGCGCTTGCCATGGGTTTGCCGTATCTCACTAAGTGCTGCCATGCCCACACACAGTGACTGGGCTGATGCACTGCATCCTCCACATCCGATCCAGACCCCATCCAACTGAAGGGGAATCGCACGGCTGCTGCCAGCCAGCTCTGGTATGAGATCCAGGTGCGGGCACCCAGCACAAAGCCAGTGCCACACAGCTGGGCTCCTACAGAGCGGGCAGCTCAACCCACAATAAAATCTTTATTGCTCATCATTACACAAACTGAAAGTGCATCAGCCAGATTCCAGATCTCGAGCTGGCTGTGCAGCAGTGAGTAAAAAAAATAAATAAATAAATACATCATGGGAGTCACTGAAGGATAAATACAAATTCCCACAATGACAGTTAAACAGAAACACTTCTGACTACATTTGGGGTAAGACACAGAACTGCTGAAGTCAATAAATTAATTTTCAGTTGCAAACAGGAATAGAGAATTTTTCAAGTCTCAAAGGAATTCAGAAGTCGAAGGTATTGCAGACTTGCCTCCCTTTCTCCCTTCCCCATCCCAGCGCAGAATCACGGTCCTGACGTGGACATTTCCTCACAAAGACAGAAGAGACACTGACTTTCAATTCTTTTTTCTTGCAGCTCTGCCACCACATTAGTATAACAAACCTATTTAAGTTGCTTAAACCTTACACCTTACCTTCAGAAGGAAGGGGAAACGGAAATTTAAAACATGAAGAGCCATGGTTCTTAGAAGAGCATGTGCAAAACAACAACCACAAACAGTTACCCCACCAGGATCACAATATCCCTGGAAAATGCCTGCTTTAATGCATGACTGTGAACGAGCCAGAAGCTAAACCGTGTATTTAGGATAAAAATCCACTTAAAAAAAAAAAAAATCTTACATTGATGCCATACTGTCCAAAGGAGATTCACTTTTTACCACTTTCTAACGTCGTTAACCCTTATTTAAATTAGCAAAATGTTAAACCTCATTTGCACAGTAGCATGGTGAGTGCTTTGCTATTATTTACACGTATACAAGTTCTGCTCCAACACATGTATATGAACAGAATTAACTCTAATGACTTGCAAACCCCAGCACAGTCCAAGACATATTCACATCATGCCAACGGTAAATACTGTAAATATTGACAACTTGCTCAGAGTCTCTGAACAACGATATTCTGTCATTTCTTAAAGGAGTTTCAAAAAACAAGTAGTCAGTATCTGTGCAGCTTGCTCAAGTTAAATCCATATGACAGCAACCTTACAACTTAAAGTTCTAATTTTTTATTCATTCTTCCTTAGAATGCTCCTGAAAAGCCTGCAGCTCCATGCAGATTTGCATGGAGGATGTGCTTCTCTGTAACTGCAACACACGTCTGTGAGACAGCTGTGCTCCCTGCCACGTGCCACAGCTCCAGCACAGCCACACCAAGCAACCTGGGACCACCGGTGGATCTGTCTAACCATCACAGCTCTCGTGTCAATCTTACGGGCACGTTAATAAGCACGGCATGTACTGTGAAAAGATCCGTGGTGTCCCCAAGTTCAGTTTTCCACTGCAAAGCTCTGTGAACACAAGTTATTCTGTTCAGAAACAAAGAGTCCTCTAGAAATCTGTTCAGCTGTGCTTGGTAACACTGGAAATCTGCAGATCCGATGGACTTCCAAATAGTGAGCTTTCTTTAAAACTTCACTGGCATCTCCTGCTTACCACTTCACAGCTCAGGCCAGCTTCAGACATTTGCATGCTTATCTAATTATATTTGTTATAGCATAGATGTTTGTAACACAGTGTACTACAAGCTGTAGTGTTGATATAGTAACAGCAGCATAAACATGCCCTACTTTTGTAAAGCACGGGCCCGGCTCACACTGCAATGGGATTGGATAAATAAGCTGCAGCATTCAGGCATACTATTAACTCCACACTGATTACTGGATGTTCATACAAGGTGAGGTAGCTTACTCTTATGCAAAACAGAGCAAACCACCTCACACAGTCACATTCAAATTACTTGCTAAGGCTACATCTAGAAGCCTTGCCAGTAAAACAAATCAAACACTCTGGGGAATACTGGGCAGCACAGATCTGCCCTCCCCAGCTCCCACCACAGGCAGGGGGTTCAGGATGGCACAGCTCACCATGAGCTGACAGCCTAGAGCCCATTGCAGGCCCTCCTGGTGCTCCCAGCACCGCCACATTCCTAAACGTAAGCACAGCCCATGTGCACAGGGAGCATGGCGAACACCACAGCGACTTGGCCATCTCTGTTTCATGCAGCTAAGCATTTTGTCACTCCATGGATGGGAAATATCAGCACATTTATATCAACTTGCTTATCAGCAGTGAATAGTACTAACATTTGTGTTTAGACAGGACTTCAAAATGACTTTCTTCTCAGTTTGGAAAGCTGGTTTTACTGCTCTTCTACTGTATGTTCAACAGTTTCATACGTCATTCCCTGCTGCCGCCCAGAACTCGGCACAGTTCAGTAGATGGCAATGGGTCTTACTACTCTGAATTTTATTTTAGTTTAAAATGACCACTGTGAGGATAAATTGCCTCAAAAACTACCTCCTCCAAATCATTAGGAATACTTCCTAGCCTTGCCATAAAGGTTTCTTTTTCCACTGTGACCTTCATGTTTCCCTTAAGAATTGCAGGGAGTTTTGTGAAAAAGCAACAACAAAACAGTGAGAAACCTTGGCAACATTTAAAGAAATCAACAGTAGAAAAAAAAATAATCTCAAGAAAGGCCAATGCCAATTTGTAAGATGACCAAACACTAATATCCTTTCATTCGTAAGTTTAATTTGCTTCCCGTACTATTTTTATCTCGCTGAACTATGATGTGAAGTACAAAAAAAAAAAACTTTCTACTTAGTAGAATCTTTGACCAGCGTTCTCCTAAGTATGATATTCTTGGGAAAACAGGATATCAGTTTGATAGATGGAAGGAGCACAGCCACAGTACACACAACCTGATCTGCAGCCCTAGCTAATGCACCGCTTAGCATATGCCTAGTTCTAAGCAGGACATGTTCCCAAAAACAAACAAACCCACCTCAGTTCCCACTGAACACCTCAACAGGCCCAGGAGCAACGCATCCACTGTCAAACCTACACCCTGCACACCATAACACAGCCTCAGCCTACCTCCAAAACCAACAGAAGCAAACCGAGCATCCCAAAGATTAGCAGCGAGCCCAAAGATGGTGGCAAGCACTTGCAGCTGTATGAAAACCACTTTTTGGAGACAATCTGACCTCACCAATACCCACAGATCCTCTGACCCGTTTCAGGAGAAGCAGGCAGCCCTGCCTGCACGGACCCTGCTCACGGGTCCTGGGAAGGGAACAAAGAAAACACTTCATCGTAGCACACTTTCCTGCTGCACCTTTGTGACCTGAACATAAATGTACTTAATGAAACATTATGATCGTTTGAATTTCAAGCCCCGACATTATAAATAAAATGTTGTGAAAATTTCAGCTTAGTAGAATAGACTTTTTCCTCTCAAAAACAAGCTGTGTGCAAACATGTCAAACCTTCAGTTGATTGACAGTTGTGAGGAGGGATGGGGAAAGACATTCACAGACCTTTCCCTAGTTAGCTCCTTGATTTATTACACAATTACACCATTTTGAAAGCTGTTCTGAAAAAATGCCTTGTGTTCAGTTACATGTTCTGAAATGTGATGACTGTCCCAACTGCATGACATTTCTATCTTGAGTAAGCAGCTCCATACCAATATAATTTCTAAAGCTGTTCCTGAAGCAGCAGGAAAGTGAAGCTGTCCAAACAATGGAAAAAAACATCAACAACTCTGAAGATTGAAACTCCCCCACTTAGTTATTATGGAGCCTTTATTCACAGCAATATCTTTCAAAGGGACAGAACGGAGCCTCCTCCTCTATGGCCATGAGCTTCCCACACAGGGAGCCAAGGAATTAAGCACGCGGTCATTCTTCTAATGTCCTCAGCACCTTGATGGAGACCACCAGCACTTCCACATCGCAGATGTAACACAGTGTAAAGCAGCGTTAAGTTAGCAAAAGAAGCAATCCTACAAGACCCAAACTTTATCAGACCTTAAACGTGCTCAATTAGTTTCTTTGAGAAGAAAACTGATGGTTTTCCAGTTTTGTACACTTGCCGCATCAGGTCTGATTCCACCTGGTATGGATTGGTTATGGAAGTCACAGAACTCAATAAACCAGTCTTTAACTCCTCTTCTTCCAGTATACATGTTGACAAGTCCTCTCAGGATACATGCAAATAGCTAGACACTATTTCACAGACCCTTGAGGAAAAGTACCCTACTTACGTGTAGAAAAATACTTCTCAAAATTCAGTAAAGCATCCAATATTTATTCAGAGATCACAGATCACTCTGCAGACCTTACAGCCAATACTATACGAAGAGGAAACATTTCGCCAGCTGCTGAAGTCAGGCGTCTCAAGCATGGAAGATAGCAAGCATTTAATATGCTACTACGATACCACATACAAAGTGAGGATACGAGGGGAAAAAAAGAAACAAGAAAGTAGCTATAGTGAAGAGAATGAGCTAAATTAATTGCTCCAAGCGTGGCCAGAGCAACAGAACTTGTATTCTGGTTGCTGCTGGACACACCTGCGTACCATCAGTGAATCAGCCATGGCCCCAACACCACATCTCAATGGGAGAGGGACCATCATCCCACCCCACATTCCTCCACACCCTCAGCACTGGCTGTCACATCAACTCCAGAAAGGACTCCAAAGGAAAAATACCCCTGGCTAATTACCATAGAGTGGTGTTCATTCAGCACTTCAGATTTCCTTGGAGGCTTCTTACCCAAACATTAACCCTCAACCAAACCGCCCTCAGCTGTTTCAACATTCTTTTTTTTTTTTTTTGTATGCACATAAAAGACAAAACAGTCCAGTTTCAGTCAGACTTCTTGGCAATTTAACATTTTAACCAAAGTAATTTATAAATTATGCAAGTGGAATATTTATTTGTACAAAGAATTTTGTGGGTTTTTCTTTAAAGGTGGGGTTGAAACTGCTTGTGTTTGGTAAGGGACTAAGAAACATCTGAATGTAGTATAAACTTCACAGCAGCAGTGCCACGACAGAACAATTTTGCTTTTGTTGAGGGAACACGTACATTTTAATTACAAGCCAGTTGCTTATGTAGCTATGTGAACTGAAAATGGTTTGGGGTTCCGTTTTTGATCTGTCCAAATATAAAAGGTGGTGTAACTTAAACACAACAAAACTGGAGCACGCTCCTCTCCGAGGGGAAAGACGCACAGCAGGAGCCGAGTGAGGACTTGAAAGGAGCCATGCTGGCTGCTCGCAGGGTCCCCCATTTGCACACCAAAGGTAGGAGACATCTGGGGTTGAGCTGTGCAGAGCCCACTTGCATCCTCCCACACTTGCATCCTCGCAGTGCCTGCACCCCAGGGGCTCTGCCCCAACCGAAATGGGGCTCCCTGCCCCTTCCTGCAGCCCTGGCCTGTTTACCTACCATGGAGTGGTCAAAGCACAAGGAGAAATCTTAAGCCTGCCTTCATGGCACAAAGCAGCTGAGGGCTAAACCACACATGGGATGCAGTCATCAGCACTACAGCTAGCAAACGTAGCCCCAAAACCAGAGCACAAAACCTCAGTCAAGATACTCCTCAAGTTCTACTGGAGACTGAAGATGTGCTGGAGAAGTGCTCTGAAACACCAAAACAGGCATCACAGAAATGCCAAGTATTTTCTTCCAGGATATTTATAGAAAGTTAGTGAATAGCAAGACATTACACCTCTGTCACGTACACTGTGTTCTCCATACACACATCAGTAACGCCGCCAGAAGAGCAGTCACTCACAAACACGCACAGAGTGCAACCAGTTATTTGTTCCTTTCTGGATGCTTTTTGGAGAGATGTCCCCTGGCCAGCCCCACGGCACCAGACTGTTGCCCAGCTCTGGTCAAGCAGACAAAGGAGGGGATCACAGAGAGATTCAGGAGAGGAAGGAAACAATTGAATGTCCCTGAGATCAGCCGGGGGGTCAACAATGCTCCTCTAACAAATAAGAGCAGCAAATGGTAACAAATTAGTAAATGCAGCAAAAGAATGGCTACAGAACAGGGTCCTTGCAAAGCAACACAGTACATCCCACTCTACAAGCAGATACTGCACTTGTGTAAATGCTGTTTTGCATAGACTGAAAAACGTGAATTGTGCCCAGATACATAAGAACTACTTCAACCATACGGTATTAACAGAAGAGCTGGCCAAGTACTACAGCATTCGAATACTTTTTAAAAAAGCAAATATTTTGATAAAATTTACCCACCATAAAAACCAGTTTAAAAATTCCCAGTACATTTTTTAAACGGAATTGCAGGTTCAGTGTATCAGGTAACATGCCTCAGTGAAACAAAGCGTTTCTGTTTTTCAGCCAACTAATAACCAGGTTGCATACGATAGCCCTTAACGCAAAAGAACAATTGCTATTGAAGAAACATAGCAATTAAACCACTGAGGCAATATTGCCACATGCTCCGACTTAGCTTTAGGAGTGGGCTTTTTGTGATGCAACCTCCACTAAGATTTCCTCACAGAGATTGCCCAGCAATGTGTTACAGGGGGAGAAGGAAAAGGTTTGCTCTCCATTTCTGCTCAGAAGCTGCTCCTAAACGCAGAGGAACTTCCACATTCTGGGCCAAAGCTCTCCATGCAAAGGCCCCACACTGCTCCATACTCACAGAGTTACGATGGCCCTACAGCAGCTAGCATGGCTGCAGTGCCATCTCTCCATGGAAGCTCTTCCATAGGGAGGATGTGTCTTCTTTGCACCTCAGCTCCACTCCCAAGCCATACTCAACACGTGCATTACAGCTGCTTCCACAGCAGCAGTGTGGGTATATCACAACTGGAGTGCTCCTGCTGCGGTTGTGAAGGCAGGGGCTGAGGTCTTCCTGTAGAGGCACACATCTCAGCAGCACAATCTGGCCCCTGGACACGATAGGCTTCCCACACAGAACAGCGTTCCCGTAATCCCTCTCTTGTCATGAAATATTCAATTTTCATTTTCATTCTTAGAAAATAAAATGCTAAATTACCCAGTTTAGTAGGTCAATGTCAAAACTTACGATGAAAAAGAATCTTCCTAAGAGAGTTTCTTAAAACCTGTATAATCAGGTTGGTAATGCTGCCCACGGGGAAAACCCATTAGCAGAAATCTCTAACACATTTCAAAAAGCCAAACCTAAGTGGACTGTGGGTGTGCCCGACCACAGGCAGTCACCTCGGCTGGCAATGGGCTGCCCTGCAAGCCCTGCAGCAGCAGCAGCGAGGGCAGAAGTTCCACCAGAAGGGAGATCAGGGTCACGTTGCCTCGCGTAACCGGGGGAAATTCTGTAGCTGTTCTCAAGGGTTAAACCGCTCTTGGACTTCAATACTCAGAAATTCTATGCACTCTCTTTTTAGAGTACTCTTCCTTCCTTCCTATCCGCTAACACAATGGGGAGAGCTTTGTTATCATTAATCATCTTCTGAGCCCCGGGGATTCAGGGGCGAACGCTGCCACAGCCGCACGGAGGAACCCAAGCAGGCAGACACCAAAGCTTCTGAGCAAGTTCACACTTTCATTGGTAACCAGACTGACAAGCCGGGGATGTGGCTAACAGCACATCTCAACTCAGAGCAACTAAACCTCTGATAACTAGTGCCACGATAAATACTTCCAAACTAAAAGATTTAAGCATTTCTTCCCTGTGCCACGATGATCTTCAATCTAAACAGGGGGGGAAGATTGGATTTTGAGTCCAAAAATCAAGCAACCTCTCGCACCGCACAAAGCGCCACATGATATTAAAACAAGATTAAGCAATTAAGAAGGAAATGCATCAAAAATGATTCGTATTTGAGAGACTGGTGCCTTTGCAGAGAACAACTCACGCAAACTAAACACCCAAGCCAGCAGGTAGTGCATGACTTCAGCAGCGATTATTGGACTAATTCACCCTGTCAGCCTCCTAACAAATGGCCCCCACAGCAGCGTGCCCTGTAATTTCTGGAGACTTCGAAGGAAAAGGATATCCTGTAGAAATTAAAGCAGCGTGGCTGAGAAAACATTTGTAAATAAGTCATCAACATTCCGATTATATCTCTGACTCCTTGATCTCAGTGTCCTGGGTTTTTTCCATGCAACCCAGCACATAAAACTAGTAAAAAAAAAACAAACAAAACACAACAAACAACGAGGCATTAAATACAGAAAAACAAAGACAACAAACAGTTCTGATCTCTCCAAGAGGTTTTCATCCGCAGGTGCAAGTTCTGCACCTCTAAATAACTACTTCCTCAGCTCAGTGCCTGCTCCTCATGAAGAAATGCAGCAATAATGCCAAGTGCCTGTGTGAAGTTGCAAAGGACCGACTTGTTAAAACTCTTCGGTCAACACTTACAAACTCCCTGAAACAATCCAGCCACACACAGCTCTGTAGCCATAGAAGGAGCAACAGCTTCAGTGCAAGGGTCCAGCTCCAGCATCCCAGCACAGACAGTGTGCTCACTGTGCCTGGGCTCCAAGCTGAGCAGCTGGTAAGTGTTCATCACGTTAAGCATCCCCACCAATCAGCAAAATCTTGATTTTCTTTTTGCGTAATTGCAGTAACTATGCATGCAGATTAGGTCCATAGCATTGATTTTATGCTTGTACCCTCACACTACAATACTGATAGTCTGAATGCAATTTATCCTCATCGTTTATATAGATGAGACTGTTGTGCGCGTCCACAGTGTGCTAAGAGCTAAGACCTCATGGTGCTCCACAGAAACCACAGTCTAAAAAATAACCAGGCAGTGGAGAGGGGCCTAAACCAAGGAGTGAGGGATGGTAGGAACATAAGGCAGAGGGGCTGGGCACAGAGCAACACAGATAGCCTGGTGTGTGCCCTTACAGAGCACATGGCAGAGCTGCAGGCTTGGAACCTTCTGGAGCTACATGGAAATGCTCCGTGCAGGAATGGCTTCAATGGTGAGACTGTGGGTACATTTTACATTATTTTTACATTTATAAGAAGGGGTTTTCCATGTTCTCCTACTTCAGGAGGGGAGTACAGAGATAAATAGAGAGGAAGAGCTAGTAGCCAAATAGCACCCAAAGCCACAGACACAGAAAGGGCAGCAGGATTCAGCAAGCTATGAGATCTGATGAGGACACAGCTGGAGACGCTCAGTAACCAATAACCTCCCTTCCACACCAACCCACACCTCCTCCCCCAGCTCACCAAATGCAGAAAGGCTACACCTGTGGCAGCACTCCTTGCTCAAGCCCTCTACCATCACACAGGTGCTCTCATCAGGCACAGCACCCACACCTGGGCAGCCCCTCTCTGCCTGCTGGGGACTTGCTTGCCCAGACACTTTATGCCAATACCCAAATGCTGCTTTAGAGATTTTTTGCCTTCATTTTGGTTTAAATTCAGCTCGGAACATTGTTTGCTCCCCTAAATTGATGTCACTTTCTTTAGGAGCCTTAGCATTACTGGGTTCTAATTGCTGTTTACACATCCCTCAATCGCACACAATTACCAATTGTTCAACAGACACCAGGACGTTTCATAAATCAAATCCTTGCAACCAAGAACGATAACATGAGCTGGCAGCATCTGGATGTGCTTCCAAAGTGAAGATTTTACTTTTCCCAGGCAAGGCTACAAACACAGCTGGCAGAAGCTCAGTGAAACCTGCAGAAAGCTTTTTCTTCGAACGCCATCGTAAGCCAGGAAAGTTAAAGCTTACACATCCCAGCACGCCAACCCGTGCCCTACTGAGATGCTTGACTGTCTGGTGCTTCCGAACAGCTGGAAAAATGTCAAACTGTCATCGCTGATTAAAACGGGATTTTACAGAAAGCATCACACGCCTTGTCAGAACGCTAGACCTCATTTTGCACAATGGCAATACACGAAGTTGTTAATTGCGATTCACAACAGATTTTCATCACGTTTGCACACACACCTACCAGCCCTGCGCTGCGAGGACACCGCCGTGCCGCGGCTCCCAGCTCCCCGCCAGCGCTGCCCGCCCCTCCTGAGCCACGAGGCCTCGCCAAGGGATTAACGGTCACTTACAGCTCCAACACGGCGCTGCTCCTCATCACACGGACAGCTTAACGCTTGAAGGCCGTGAGGGGACTGAGGTGCTCACCCAGAGCACGACG
>NC_136825.1:15144478-15309478 GCF_951394365.1 Tetrao urogallus | reverse complement strand
CCACTTCCGCTGCCCGCAGCTCCCCTCGGCGTTACGGCAGACCCAGCTCTTTCACCGCACAACAGATGCAGCCTCTAATGCAAATATTGCCATTTCCCTGCTGAATTAGCCTTGTCACTTAGCCCAGAAGCTGGCAGCGTTAAGCCAGCTTGCATTTTAATTTGGCCCTGAAGTTACTTATTTCATTATTGATCAAACATAATGCTGAATCAATGTTCATCTTGTTACCTGGGCCATTTCCATGTAATACAGTGATAGCACTGCCTGGAGTTACTCATTCCCATCCCAAAGTGACTTTACCATAAAATCAATGCTTGTTTGCGACTGATCTAAGGCAGCATCCACAGGATGAAGAGCAAACAAAGCGGTCGCGCTCCCAAACTTTGGACGGAATGCGAACAAAGAGTTCGGCATCCGCGTTATTTTATCACTGTCGGTATCACCCTGCCCGGGTCGACGGCACAGCGATCTCCGGCCGCCAAATGAGGCGACGTGACAGCGCAGTAACCGGGAGCGGATGGGGGCAGCGCTCCTAACCCAGAGCCCGGCACCCAGCAGCTGCGGGCCGGCGGCTCATCCGGGCAGGAGCTGCTTGGGGAAAAATAGTAATTAATACAATAGTAATGAATGATTGTGTCACAAGATTAGACGCCGCGCAGCGTTATCTTCGAAGCAGCTGTCGTTTCTTTTCTTTGCCCGTGGTTTCCCTCCGGCTAATAACTCGAGCGACAAATCGCACCGAGCCGCCCGCATCCCCGGCTCTGCCGAGCGGCGGTCGAGGAGCGTCGGGACACGGCGCTGCCAGGCGCGGAGCGGGAGGTGGGCACCACCGGCCCGTCGGGGCCGCTCCTCTCCTCGGCCGCTGCCGGCTGTCCGGGCCGCCCTGAGGAGCGAGGAGCGCAGGTTCACGGCCGGCCCGGCGTTGGCGCGATGAGGTGCCGGCCCGGCTCGCAGCGGCCGCTCCTTGCGAGGGGTGATGGAAAATCTCGCCGTGCGCGTGAAATATATTGGCATAAAATTAGCGAATGGCACTAACAGGTTATAAATCACCTGAACGGTCAAACCGCAGATATGAATCACGAATTCCTGTAAAGATTAATGTTTCCTAAGATTCGCGGCAACTCTGCGTTTTTGGACAAAAGCCTTCTCCCAACCTCCCCTTCCCGAGCGCCGTTTTATTTTCTGAAGTCTTTCCAGCTTTCGGTGGGGGTTTCTAATGAACGATTTACCTAAGGAAAGGTTTTATTAACACCTCGAAAAACGATAAAGTTCAAAGGGAGGGAGACAGGCAGCAGATAGGAAGTTCGGTAGCACAGCGTACCGACCCGCTGGCAACGGCCCGAACGCAAAGCACCGCAACGGTGGGAAAAGCTCTGAGAAATGGAAGGGAAAGAATAACCTCGAGGTGCCGGCGTGGCCCGAGCGGAGCTGCCCGGAGCCCGAGCATCCCCGGCGGCCTCGTCCCCCCCGGGGCAGAAAGGAGAGAGGAGGAGGAGACGGGGGACGTTATTTGTGGAGGAAATACGCTGTCGGGAGGCGTGCGGGACTCCGGGTCTCTCAGGCGCTATTTTTCCCTTCTCGCCTCCGTGCAGAACTGGAGATGGGCTGCAGGTAACGCAGTCAGTTCATATTCAATTTCCCTAAATGGCCTGGAGAGCACTTAAAAGCCCGGAGAGCTTCTGGCCAGCATTTTCTTATTAACTAATTTCACTTCGATCCTATTAAAGTGCGCTTTTTATAACCTTCAAATGAACCTCTCTCCCTCCATCCCTCCCCGGCGGCTCCCAGGGGCGCTGCCAACCCGGGCCGGCCGGGCTGCAGGCTGCGGGGTGCGGGGTGCGGGGTGCGGGCACTGCCCTCCCTTGGGGAGAACCTCACCAATAATGGTTTTTAAATGGCGACATATATTTACCATTTCAAACGGGTTCTGCTGTTTCCTGGTAACGCTCACCACAAATGGTAATAATAAAAGATGAAGTATTTTTTCTCACCTTAGGTCATTAGATTTACAGACAAGGTACTAAATCATTTTGGCTCCCCAAACCTCGAAGGAAGGCGCACCCGCTCCCGTCCCTTTCTGCTCTCCTCCCCCACTCGAGAAACCGTAAAAGGCACGGGGAGCAGTGCCGGGTCTCCAGGACCATCTCGCTGTATCAGTTTACCGCTACCACCGCTCGTAACAACAACACGAAAGTTGCCGTTGGTTGCAGAGCGCGGACTGTCAGTGGCCTCTTCCCAAAGCCCTAACATGAAGGGTCATTAATTGTGTTTTCTTTCCAAATCATATGTCACTGCAATTAACAGATTCTGATCAAGAGACTCCTTTCAGATTGATTCCATATGTGATAAGGAATGTGCAGCTTGTTATCTATCTGTCGCCTTGGAATTATGGAAAAGCTTCAAACGTGTAATTTGAAGAGTCTTTTACCCGGCTCTTTGATCTTTCCCTCTATTTTTTTAACTCTTTTTTGACTGCGGCCCTTCTCCTCAGCCCATTTGTCCGTTCCCCTCCCCGCGTCCCACGGCCCTCCAGCGGGCAGCTCCGAGCTGCGGCCACCTCCGGGTCTGTCCCCGCGTCCCCTCCGTCGCCCGCGACCGGGAAGCGTGGGCAGAGGGAACGGGGTCCGGGGCCGGGCGGTATCCGGCGGAGCGCTGCCGCCCAAAGACGGCGGCCGGGGGCCCGGGAGCGGCCACAGCCCCGGGGACGGCTCCGGGCTCGGGGAATCCCGGCGCCGGGTTCGGTCGGAGCTCAGCGAGTGCGTGAGCGCGCCGGGAAGCGCGGGCGGCGGGGCCGGGGGGAGGGAGGGAAGGAGGAAGGGAGGCGGGCGGGCGGGGGGGGTGTGTTTGGGGTAATAAATCAGGAGCCGCTCTCCCGGCTTTGACAGGTCCCGGCCAGAAGACACGTGTCCGTCCGGCCGAGCCGCGCTCCGCCGCGCCGTCTGCCTCCGCCCCGCGGCCGTCGGGCCCCGCACGGCTCCTGCCGGCCTCCCGCAGGACGAGCCGCCCGCTGCCGCCCCTCCGCGGCTCCCTTCGGCCCCGCTCTCCCCGCTCCGTCCCGGCGCTCCCCCGGCGGCCCCGCGGCCTCGGCGTGCGGACGGCTCTCGCCGTTCCGACCCCCACCCTCCCGGTACCGCAGCGAGATCGCCGTCCCCTCTCCCCGCTCCCACCGTTTGCCGCTTCTCCGCTTTTCCTCTCCCCCCGAGCCAAGCGCCGCAGATTTCTCCTCCAACCCGTTCGCTTGAGAGACGTTTCCCTTCCGTCTCTTTCCCATTAACCCACCCCTCTCCCTCGCCCTGCCCCGCAGCCGTTCGCACCCGCACGTTCCTCTCTCCCCGCCGGCCCCGCACGGCAGCTGGGGACGGACGGAGCCGCGGAGGACGCGGCCGGGCGCTGCGGACACACAGCGGCGCTTCGCCGGGTCCGGCCCCGCCCGGCCCTCTCCCACCCGAGCTCGGCCGGCGTTGCCCCGCTGCGCTCAGGAAAGTTGAGAGCGGATGGGGACGGGGGTGCGCTCCGCGTTTTGCTTTTGAATTACGAAGAAATAAACAAACAACTGAATTTTCGTGTTGTTATCTCCATCGCGTCGGACCGTCAAAACCCATTACGGGAGCTACGTTGAGTGGAAGAAAATAAATTCCGCCCCAGCCTTGCTTTGCACTAGATTAGCAGATAGGAAATGCTATAAAGATGAACTTAATACGATTAGAGATGTTTCCTACAGATTTTCATATATTGATTCGTGGAATTTTAATTCCGGAGCTTGCTTTGCTATAATCCGCATTTATTACAAGCCGATAGAGTTTTATTATAGCTCGCTATCAAGGTCGATTCCCTTAACTGCGTAATCTGACATGAATTTTATTTTTAAGGAAACTCGGTTATAAAAATCCACCGTGAGGACGCGGAAATCGCGCTGCCATGAGAGAAACCCAGCCGGGTTTGGGGACGGAGGAATCCGTGAGAAGAGCCTCCAAACTTTACAATAAAAGAAAAAGAAAATAAAAACCGAGAAAGGAACACCCCATCCCCCTCCCCCCGAGTTTTTAGGAGCAGAGAACGGCGCTCTGTTCCCCCCCCCCGGCCGGGTGCCTGTTCTACCCCGGGAGCCGGGGATGGGGGACGAAGTGAGGGGAGAAAGAACTGAAACTTCACGCGTGTCGGCCACAAAACGTCTGATTCAGTAATTAAAGCACATCTCGCCTCCCTCCCTATGGCTCCTTCCAGCACCGCCTTTGCCAAAGCAGCACGTTCAGGTCCTTCCTTCGGAGCCTTGTAGTGATTCAGAACAGAGGGAATAAGCAAAATGATCATAAATTTCCTAATTAGAGATTTCGCACCAAGACAAAAAGGTGTTAATGAGTTTAATTCCAGCGCCTGTCATTGTCCCTTTTTTCACACCACTTATTTACTAATGGCCCAGAGGGCTGCTCCCGTCTCTCCTTTGTTAAGATTTTAATTTGCCTCCTTTTCTGCCTTTGATGTAAAATTGTGACCTACAACTCTTTGAAGTCCCTTATTAGGAGGAAAATTAACTTCGCTTTTCTACTGTATCTGCCCACTGTTCGCCCAGACAAACGCACGGAGCTCCTTAAAGATTCCGGACAGCGGGAGAACGTTCAGGGTACCTCTGGAAACGCTTCTTTTTAAACTGTTATTTCTGAACGGAGCACACTGTTAAAGCTGTATTGGGCGATGAGACCGCTGGCAGAGCCGGGGGGTGGGGGTGGGGGGGGGAGGTGGAGGTGGGAATATCTTCATAAAGAGCCCCAAACGCACCCGGGCAGCGCAGGGCTGTACATCTGGAAAGCTGAAAGCGCCGGGGGAGTGGGGGGGAGGTGTGCCTGGGGGTTGGGGGGAAGCTGGGGGAGCCTTTATTTTTAAACGTCACAACTTCTGCCGTCCCTCCCGTGTGCCACTCGTGGCCGACACCCGGCACTGGGGGGGGCGGGGGGGTTTGGGGGAGTCCGGGAGAAATTATATCTAAATCTGTCTCTATATAATTAGAATGCCATGAGGCAGGGTTAAACCTCTGTAAAACACACAACTGATTGGCGACTGCTAAAACGAGATTGGAAAGCAACTCAAATAAAAGACCGCGACGTCAGTAAACAGATTTAGAAAAAAAAAAAAAAAGAAAGAAAAAAAAAAGGAAAGAAGGAGCCGGTGACAAACCCGGCGAGAGCAGCTCCGGGCAGAGAGAGAGAGAGAGAGAGAGAGGCAGAGGGAGAGAGAGAGAGAGAGAGAGACTTAAAAGAAATAGGAGGGGCTTGCGGGAGACTAGAAATGTCAATCAGAGCCCGGAGTCCCAATAATCTCAGGCAATCTGTTAGGACCTGACCTGGGTCCACTCAGATCAATAGGAAAAGTGCGAGAAGAAAGCAGCGCGCGGCGCGCAGCGCGGCCGCAGCCAGGCGGGAGCCGCGGCCTCCGAGCTCCGCTCCCGATGCGGCCCGGAGCCGGCGGCGGGCGCTGAGCGCTGAGCTGTGCCGGCGGCCCCGCGGCCAGCCCCGCCGCTCGCTGCCCTTTCTCTCCCTTCTTCCCTTCTGCCCCCCCTCCCTACCCTTCCCCCTCCCCACCCCCCCCGCACCATGTCGTTCCCGCAGCTGGGCTACCAGTACATCAGGCCGCTGTACCCCGCCGAGCGCCCGGGCAGCGGCGGCTCCCGAGGCGGCGCGGAGCTGGCCCCGTCCGGGACCCTCTCCAACGTGCTCTCCTCCATGTACGGCGCGCCCTACGCCGCCGCCGCCGCCGCTCAGGGCTACGGAGCCTTCCTGCCCTACGCCGCCGAACTGCCCATCTTCCCGCAGCTGGTAAGAGCCCCCCCGGGGTCGGGGCGCGGGGGTGCCGGGAGCGGGGCGCTTTGTTCCCCGGGCCCGGCCCGGCGCGGTCGGACGGTGAGGGAGCGGAGCGCGGCGCGGGGCCCCGGCGCGCCCGTGCCGAGCGGCGCGCCCGGAGGTTCCGCGGCGGCTATGCGAAGGAGCGGGTCGGGCAGATCCGGGGCCGTTCGGGCCCCGCTTCTCCTCAGCCCGCCGCCCCTTCCCTCTCGCTGCAGGGCGCGCAGTACGAGCTGAAGGAGAGCCCCGGGGTGCAGCACGCCACCTTCCCGCACCACCACCCCGCTTTCTACCCCTACGGGCAGTACCAGTTCGGGGATCCGTCGCGGCCCAAGAACGCCACCCGCGAGAGCACCAGCACGCTCAAGGCCTGGCTCAACGAGCACCGCAAGAACCCGTACCCCACCAAAGGCGAGAAGATCATGCTGGCCATCATCACCAAGATGACTCTCACCCAGGTCTCCACCTGGTTCGCCAACGCGCGGCGGCGGCTCAAGAAGGAGAACAAGATGACCTGGGCCCCCCGCAGCAGGACGGACGAGGAGGGCAACTCCTACGGCAGCGACCACGAGGGGGAAGAGGACAAGAGGGAGGACGAGGAGGAGATCGACCTGGAGAACATCGACACCGAGAACATCGAGAGCGCCAAGGACGAGCTGGAGGACGAGCTGCAGGACGCGGACCTGCTGCACTCCGACTCCAAGACGGACTCGGAGGGCTCCGAGGGCTTCGAGGACCTGCCCGGCTCCGAGGAGCGCTACCTCGGCCCGGCCGCCGCAGCCGCCGCGGAGCCGCTCCGCCTCCGCCACCACCACCTCCGCCACCACCGCCACCACCGCCGGCCGCCCTGCGAGCTGCCCTCCGCCGGCCCCGAGCCGCCGCCGCCCGCCCCGCCGCCGCCGCCGCCGCCGCCGCACCTTTCGCCCCCCTCCTCCGCCTCCTCGTCGGCCGCCTCCTCCCCGACGGACGCCGCTTCGGCCGGCACCGTGCCGAAGCCCAAGATCTGGTCGCTGGCCGAGACGGCCACCAGCCCGGACAACCCCCGCAAGTCTCCCGGCTCCCCGCCGGCGGCTGCCCCCCAGCCGCTGCCGCTGCCCCCCCCGCCGCCCCACAGACTCGTCTCCTCCTGCCCGCTGGGCAAGTTCCCCAACTGGACCAACCGCGCCTTCCCGGCCGCCTCCCCGCACCACCACGCGGCCCCGCACCCGCTGGCCTTACTGAACACTCCGCACCTGCTGGGGCTGGGGGCCGCCCCCGCCGCCGCCGCCTTCCCGCGGCCCGCGGAGCAGGCGCCGAGCGCGGAGCCCCCCGGAGCAGGTGACCGCTGAGGGACGCGCGGGGCGGGCGGGCGCTGCGCTCGGCTTCGCGGCGGCCGTCGGGCGCAGGTGGCGGCGGCGGCGAGCAGGCCGTGCGCGGGGATTGCGCGGGGTTTGCGCGGAGGGACGCGGCGCCGGGGCAGGCCGGGCCGTGCGGGCGGCTTTTTCCGTTTGGTTCCTTTTTACCGCCTCGAGACGGCGGAGCCGCCGTCGTTTTTGTCGCGTGCGCAAGTTGGCGAGGAGGGATCTCGAGTCGAGCGGCTTAATTCAGGGATGGGGCGAATACATCGGGGGCTGTAAAGGAACGCTGTGTTTTCTTCTCTTTTTAGATCGATCTAGTGCCTTGGAAGTAGAGAAAAAGTTAATAAAGACAGCTTTCCAGCCAGTGCAGAGGCGGTAAGAGACGGCTCCGGAGGGCGCGGGCAGCCGGCGGTGCGCGGTCGCTCCGTGCGACGCTTCCCTTGGCGGGGCCGCTCCGTGCGGGCTGCGCCGCGGTCGGGGCCGGAGGGCGGCGGCGGGCATAGAGCGGCCGGGACGGGGTGCGGGGCAGCGCGGGGCAGCGCTGGGAGCGGCCCTAACAGCCCCGCTGTGCCCGAGCGGCTGCGGCCGCTCGCTGTGCCGCCCATACAACTTTTTGTATTTCTAAATAATTTAAAAATGCCACCGACAAAAATAGCGCTAATTATAATCGCAGAGCTCACGGCGGCCCAGCCCGAGCTGAAGCCAATTAAATCTTTTTTCTTTTTTCTTTTTTTTTCTTTTTGTTTTTTTTTTGTGTCGTTTTTTTTTTCCAGGCCCCAGAACCAGCTCGATGCCGCCATGGTTCTATCGGCGCTGTCATCGTCTTAGTTAATTTTTTATCGTTGTTGTAATGATTGTAAAAAGAAATCTCTGTATAGTTACGACGTTACGCATGTCCGTATGGTAAAACTAAAGAGGAAAAGAAAAAAAAAATAATAATACAGCCCCGCTTCTGTGCTCCCCCCCCGGGTACCGGGCCGTGCGGTTGGTGGAAGTCCCGTGAGCGTCCGTTCGGTGTCTCGGTTTTTTTTGTTTTTTTTTTGTTTTTTTTCGTTTGTTTGTTTGGTTTTGTACATACCGTCAAACCTGTACATACGTGTGAACCAAATTGTACGAGAAAGTATCTATTTTTGGCTAATAAAGACACGGTTGCCACTTTGCCTACAGCCGCCTCTCGGCTCCGCGGTCGCTGCGTGCGCGGCCGGGCGGCTGCGGGAGCGCCGGGGCGGGCTGAGAGCGGGGCACGGCCGGCCGGCCGGCGCTCTCCCTGGAGCCGCAGCGCCCCCTGGCGGCGGCCGCGCGGGGGAGGCGGAGGGCACTGCGGGGCGAGCGGAGAGGGGGATCGGCCGGGCCGTGCCCCGCGGGGAACCCGCGCTGCGTTCGGCCTCCGCGCCCCGTCCCGCAGTGAACCTCGCGGCCCCGGGCACGGCGCTGATCGCTGCGTGACGGAGCCGCGCGAGGGGCGGCGCGGGGCTCGGCCGGAGCTGGGATGAAGTTAAAGTACAAACAGAAGCACATAGCTGACATGCTTCAAGTTGAGACGGTTCAAGATATGCAAATGTGCGGGGCTGCGCGGTATTGACATTTTGAGGCCACGGTGATCGGAATGTATTATTTATAGGAGCGGGTTGTGCTAGGCCCATAAACTGCATCTTACGTCCTTGCCGTCGGTAGGCAGCAATACTGGAGTGCGTGTGCTCACACCCATATCCGTGTGTTTGTGCTCGTATCGCGCGTCCCACAGCCCCATTCCCATGCAGGCCGCGTGCCCCAGTGAGGCCCTCGGCCCCATTCCCCCCACGTCCCCTTCTCACATACGTTCTCTCTGGCCCTGGAAACGCGTCTGTCTCCTCGCAGTGCTGTCCCTCTGCCAGGAACCGTTCCCTTCCTGCGCTCCGACAGCTCCTGAAACGAAGGGAAGCGCCGTGGGTGGGTGCTGGAGAGCGGATTGTTTCTCATGTAAATGTTACCCCGGCTCTCTGCACTTTGTATCTTTGCTTTCCCCTTTGCCAGTTCTTGCTGAGGGAAAAAAAAAAAAAAAAAAAAAAAAGGAAAAAAAAAAAAAAAAGGAAAAAAAAAAGAAAAGATTAATGGCATGTAAAATGGGAGGGGTGGGGGAGAGAGCTAGAGGCAAATTTCCACATCCCCTTCCTTTGGGCGTCCTGGTAGCTTTTCCATAGAAACTTTCACCCAGTGGTCAGACAGACGCTTAAAAAAGGGTGGAAGAAAATAATGAGAGCACAATGGGAAAATGAGTGCCCCCTGACCCCCCTGGCATCACAGCATCCCCTGCTCACAGGGTGCTGGTGCTGAGCTGCCATGGCACTGCGACTGCTGCCTGCGTGGCTCCCCGAGGGACAGCAGCCATGGTGGTGCTTGTGGGGTTCCCCGAGTGGAGAAAATTCCCATTCATTTGGTGAGGAAACATTTTGCTATGCGTGTTTCTACAAAACACTAAAAACCCTGCTCGTGTTTTTTCTAGCTATCACTCGCGCAGCCTGACGGCCTCCCGCAGCCCCAGCCCGGCCCGCGACAGCTCCGAGAGGCCTCTCCTCCTCCCTCCTCACTGCTGGCTGCTCTTTTCCTGTCTAATCAATTATCTCCCTAGCTAGTCCTTCTCAAAGGTGAGAGCTCATTATGCATATTCATAAATCACGGCTCCCAGCCCTGACACTGATTGATGTAATCATCTCCTGCCCGCGCCTTCCTGCGCCCGAGGAGCGCAGTGCAGAGCGGTGGGGCTGGTGGTCGTGCAGGGCAGAGCGGGCAGCGTGGGGCAGGGCAGGAGGCAGCCCGAGCTGAGAGGTGCCCCGTGCAGCCAGCTCTGCACAGGAAGAATAGAAACGATGAGGAAAAGCCCCCCGACACACGCCTAGGTTTTACAGCCAGGAATCGGAACGGGCATGAAAATAACCCCCCAGATCTGACGCGTCAGCTCATGCTCTTGCTTTCATTTTCCTCAGGAAGTTAAAGCTGGAAAGCCGTATTCTGGTACTGATCTGATCACGAGCATTTAGATGTTTGATACAGTAAATAGCTTTAGCATTGTGTACAACTGCTCTCGGTAGCTACGTTTTAGAAACTGAAAGAAAAAAAGTTGCAAATGACGAAAGTTCCTGCTGAGAGGGCTGGAGAGCAGAAGGGCTCCCAGCGCACGGCTCTCGGATAGGGACGTGCATCTCATGGCTGTGATTTGTTTCCCAAGCAGGCTCCAGCACGGAGCCTTCAGATGCTGCTCACACTGTGTGCTTTACCTGTACGGTTCACACTCACACTTTTAAAATACCTCTTTTTATCGCTTTGATCAGAACTATCAGTGTACCGAAGGAGCAATACAAAAATATATGCCCTGAAAATCATAACAAGATACAAATCAAAGGGAGCCCTAATCAAATACTTTTGAGAGCGTTATCTTCCTTGTTAACAAATGGTAATATGAAAATTAAGGCTTATAGCTTGCTTGCATTTTATCTAAGAGAACCAATAAAGATATCAGATGCTCTTTGTTTTATATGTTTGAATGTAAAGCAGCATAATGAAGAACATGCACCTTCTAAGGGCTCGTTTGCTTTATGGATATTAACCCTTTGCAATGCTGGTGAATTTCTGAATTTGCAGAGTGAGGAGGAGGCTGTGCTGCTACCCATGTTTTTGGGGCCAGTCCTCGCTGCACTCAAGACAACATCTTTTTTTATTAAATGCTGAAATTGGAACAAAGCAACAATGGCTGCTTGCTAACTATGCATGTCCAACAGGCCTCTTTTCTATTCAGCAAATGGAAGATATTAAACAACATTTTGCTTAAAGGTACACCGAGGCCATTTCCATTAGGACATGGTGTCATTCATTTATTCACATGTTAAGTGGATGTCCTTGTGGCTAATGAGTAATAATCAACAGTGACTCCACTTTATTCCTTTGCTCCCAGCAATGTTAAATACTCTGATGGAGTCTCTTTGCTGACACACTAGAGAATATGGTTAAAAAGTGCTAAAGGACATTTTCAGCACAGAGCAGCCACATACACGCGTGCTGGAAAGAGCACTTTTATTACGGTCTGTTCGGCTTTGTTCCTGGTTAAGGCAGGGCACATGGAAAGCGCTGCTCTTTATCTGAAGGCAGTTCGTGCCTGAAGACCCAGAGCTCTCACGGCTCGTTGGGTTACTGTGGGGAGATGAGCTCTTGTCCACCTGGTTTATAAAAATAAAACAGCCCACTCCTCGCTTCTGCGGAGGGTTTCACACAGAGATGCTTGCTGGGGGAGTGATTTGGGACAAAACCTTCCCCCCCAAAAATCTTGTTTGACTTTTATTTTATAAAATAAAGAAAATCCCCTACCAGCTAATTAATCCATTTCATTACATCAACCTCAGCAGCTAAGGAGGTTAATAATCTATATTAATATCTATTTTTTTCCTTCATGCGATTGCTTACTCTGGAGTCTGCAGCTTGGTTGTCTCCCATGTCAATTCCTAAAGTTTGAAAGGTATAAATGAATCATTCTTGGTCATGATTAAGCTTAAGTTAGAAATAAAATATGTCAATCAATCTGGTTGGAAATGTTCCTGCTGTCTAAGTTGGTTATGCAAAACACTCTAAGGTGTATAGGCATGCTCAATTAGGTCAAGGGATCTGATGGCACTCCTACCCATAAATGTGTGTCACTTGGATTCCTCATTATTTTTAGCAGTGGTGAAAATGCATGTCAGTAGGCCAGCTAGCCAGGCTGGAATAAAATTACTTGCTGGGTATGCGTGAAACTGAGGTTTTAATACATTCATATTATACCTGTTTTCAAGCAAAACAGTGGAAGGAAGATATGCCTCTCTCTCTCTCTGCCTAGAAAATACATGACTCACTCTATTGAATTTCTCAGCAATCATTAGTATAACTCACACCGGGCTATGGGATACTCAAGACACCTTTAGCAGCAAAATTTAAGTGCCTAAAAACATAGATGTAATGTGAAATTAGATACAAGGAGTAAAACATCAATTTGTTCTGTTACAGTCTAACTCGCTTCCAAGAGAGGCAAAGCGCAAACTTCTTCACTGAGAGATTAGACCATCCCTATTCCAAAATAATTTAACGAAAATGGACATTCAAGATGGCTATCGAACAGCAGCCTTCGTGCCTGAGCTGGATGGAGGCTTTTGCAAGAGATTCCCAGTGAAGACAGTGCCAGAAATGTACACCTGTTAGACAGCTTCCCTCCAGCGTACTAAATCAAAGTCTAACAGAATTGTGTTCATATAATTTTAGAAAAAAATACAAACTAAAATCCAGGACAGCAAGTGCTGGTGCTCACACCTTCCCTCCTGGCATCCGGCGCAGCCACTGAGATTACCCGAGTGGCTCAAGGAGGGGGTCAGACCTCTGCTTTTACACCTCCTGTGCAGGCACTGAGGCACCTAGGCTCAAGGAATGGGGAGATAAACCAGCTAGGAACAATGCCACGCTCTGGCCTACTTCTGGTGTGCAAAAAATAAACAAAATGCAGGAAACTGGCAAAGGAAAATGTCGCTCCTAACAGCCAGAGGCAGAACTGGTACTACAGGTAGGGCTGGTGTTTGTTACATGGGGCTCTTAAAGGTGGTTTTAAGGATGACGGTGTCCCTTTAAGGACAGCACCACACAGTTAATATTTTCTTTACTGACAATAAAATGCAATTAAATCCTGTGAATTAATATATTCACTTCAGGAAGAATTCTCATTCTTTTCTTAGGATATCAAAATGGAGCCATCATCAGTCAGTTAGTTAAATAGGAGAATCTGGAGAGTAAGTAAATGGAAGAGCTTTCAAATGCAGGGCTAAAAATGCCCAATGAATGTGTAGGGGGCTTCAATAAAAAGATTTTGACTTGTGTTTTCACCCCTTTCCCACTTTGCTCATTGTTTACTGACACTGCTATGGACACAGCATTCAGGCGCTGCCTGCCCGAGCCCTGGGATGTAAAAATGTCATCTCTATTGTGCTGCTGGGCCGGCTTTGATGCCGCCGCTGCCCTTTGTGCGCGCCTCCAAATCCCTTTATAAGGCTGTCCCGATTGTCCGCGCCGCACATCGCCACAAAAGCTCGTCTTATTGAGAAAGTAAAAAAGTCAGAGAGGGGCCGAATGACGGGAGATTGGGCCTTTGCTGTAAAAGGCCCACTGTTTGTCTAAAGTTCTCTCCGAGCAATCGCAAAGTTTGGGCTGTGGCTGCAGCAGCAAAGCCAGGGCTCGTGTTGAAAAGCCAGCCCGCTGGGACACGTCCTTCTTACGGTCTATCTAGAACTGCCAGCGTTGCTTTTGTAAAGAGTGGGCGCTACGGAGGGGAAGATTAAGTCCTAGAAGTGCTCCTGGAGCGTATTTTCCCACTTCTGAAGTAGGATTCGTGCACATTTCATTTGAGGAGCCGAGACAGAGTGCACGCAGATTCAAGCGGCGCTGCAAAAAGTGCCCGTCGTTACACAGAGCAAACCTGAAATAAATACACCGCTGTCCCCACGGGACCACACGTCTTCGGGACGGGAACCCGAGCTGCGGACTCGCACTGCTGCTCAGGCAGTTGTTCTCCTGCCTAATGCTATTCTGATTTGTCCTGAATGTTAGTGGGCAGGAGGCAGACAAAGGCTGGATAAGGTCTTATTCTTTGGCGTGGGCTATCGGCATGGGAGGACGGTGATTTCATGGCTTTTGTTGCCGAGGTTAGGGACCGAATTCTCTCACTGAATTAGAATGGTAACAAGTGGGACCGGGGATCTCTGGGGCTTTTGTAGTGCACTCATCTGAGAGATTGCGCTTTTCTCAGCCCTTCAGATTTATTTTGCCAAAGTTACAGGGCAATTATGGAAATGCGCCCTTTGAAGCTCGGCCGATTTCTCTTTATTTTCTCTCCCCCCCGACCCCACCCCAGCAAAGCCAAGCTTCCCTCGCCTCCTTTCTTCAGCCGAGCGGCCCACACTGATGCTGGGTTTTTGAGTGGCGACTCTGCTAAGCTTTGGAAGAGCAAGAAAAACTTTTAATGAATATATGCTAAAAACCAGACTTTGAAGATTCTTGAGAAGGAAGTGCAAAATAACAGGGAGGTAACGACCTCCTAGGGAAGGCTCTGTGTATGTGGCATGCTGGAAGACCTGTCCTATGAAAAGAGCCTCAGTGTGGCAGAGCGCGGCGTTCAGCCAGGCCACTGCCCACCGCACCGCGCTGTGCGGGGCTCAGCTGCACCTCGTGCTGCACTGAGGGGCCCAGGGCAAACAGCACTGTGCTTTCTCACCCTCCTACACTATTTATCAGCACTGTTTGGAATCTTGGTGCTGCCTGTGAGTTAATATGACCTACTTCTTACTTTACTTCTGTCCTACTCCTTAAGGAAACATGTCCAAAACAAGATGGTCAGACCTGGAGCTATGCAGTCTCTGATTAGGACTGCTTTTTGCCCCCCAAACTCAGTTTTGCACCTCTGTTCAGCCCTTCTTTTGTTAATCTATTTGTAGCAGGCTGCCTTGCTCCTGTAGGATACACTGAGGCTTTTCTGGGCCATTCAACAAATACTATGGGCCACACTGACTTGATGTGAGTAGGAGATAACCACTGGTCTCCCTGAAACTTACATACACCTACACAGGATCTGAGCCCAACCTGAAATGTAGACCTTTCTATCTGCAAGAAAACATGGTAAGAATTGCAATATTCCTTGTCTGTGTTCTGTAACTGCAGTGCAAATATCCTTTGTGCTCTCTACAGAGCTTATGAGGGATCTTAGGACCTTCAGCAGCACAGAATACAAGAGCCTGGTGTTCTCAATGGATTTTTCATGAGTGATGCAGAAGATTAAGTGTTGCATCTGTGGCATTCAGCACTTGTATAGAGGCCCCAGCAAACAAATCTTAAGGTAACCGAGCTCAGCAGTGTCAGCAGGCATCATGGGAAGAGAACTAGCATTTATCCACTCCACCCTCACGTCACCTTCCTTCCCTAGTTGGCTTTCATATGTTTCTTTCCCAGTCTCACACAGATGCTGGTGGCTCCCTCCTACTCCTCTGCACCTCACCCCATAGCTGGGAGCTACAAGGTCAGGCAAGAACCAACACCAGTGAGATCTTCCAGAACTGGATCCGTCATTGAAAAGTTTTCCAGGAGCTTTCAAAGTGCAGCTGGGCATGGTGTCACGCTCTCATTTTGTTAGCAGAAAGGAGAAAAGAACATGGGGGATACAGATCTAGGTTAATGCTTGGGTACAAAAACTTCTAACAGGTTCATGCTTTGATATTCTCTTCTATTCCAAGAATCCTCCTAATCTGTCAGAAGTTAAAGTCAAGGAAAGAAAAAGCAAGCCTGCCAGTAGTATCAAGAAGCTGTCCCAGTTGTTTGTTCTAGGATCAGGAGTTTCCTTCTCTGAAAAACATCAGATTCCAACTGACAGGCAGATGCCTTCTGCCTACCACCAGGTACTGCAAGATGAGTGGAGCTCTTGTCTCTCAGCACAGAACCATTTCACATGCCCACGTTTCAGCTCATACTGTAAATAATTGCCATGCACAGCTCCTCTGACTCAGTATGACATGGTATGTGGGGTCCTCAGGGAGCCTGGATTTCTACTGGTTTGAATGTACCCCAGTAACTAAAAAGACTTTGAATCTGACCTGCTAGTGCTGTTTGCCAAGTGCAGGGTTCACCAGCTTCTCCTCCCACTGCAGCGGCTCCAGCCGCGTGGGTTTGTGTGTGTGTGTTGCAGTGATCTGGTATTGAAGTTGAGATGTATGTCACAGTGCCAAAGTCTGGACCTGCAAGAAAATGTCACAAATTTTAAATGCTTTACATATTTTGTAAGCCACTTTTGAAGATTGCAAAGAAAATGGGTTTCCAAGTATGACACTGTCAAAAATGATCCCAAAAATGCAAAGCTTCTCTGTGTACTCAGGTTAAAGCTCATCAATAAATAGGGCAGCCATCTACCAAGTGAGGTGTTCCAGATGCTTGCTCTTACAAGGAATAATTTTGACTCATCTGAGCTGAATTTTAACTCCCAACTCTTGTAGTGAAAGCAAAACAGCAGGTCAGTGTTGTGAGTGTGTTGAAGCTTTGGATAAAGAGGGATGGACATTGCAAACTACAATTATAATCTCATTTATGGTACAAAAGATGGTATCTCTGCTACTTCTACAAATAGACTCTAGCTGTGGGTCAGTGGGAACTGTGTGTCTCCTAAGACTATGACCTGGTTATCTCCTAACCCTAAGCAATTAATCATCAGTACCTAACAGGAAGCAGCAGTGCACTTGTTGGTGTTGTCTGTTTGAAGTAATGCTTTTCCCTTTCCCTTGCAATAGCTCTATAGCTTCCCTCAACATGAAACCCCTTGTGCAGAAAACCCATCAAATACCAACAGCCGCTCACCCAGACATGGGAGGAGTGCGCAAAGGGTCCACATTCTCCCTCCCTGTGACTATTGGTAAGTGAGAGCAGGGACAGATCCAGAAATGCCAGCGCCAGGGCTGGGGACGTTCAGTTCCTCAGTTTAAGTGAGAGGAACGGCTTTGTCTCCAGTGGGCTGCACAAAGTTGGAGTAAGGTAGTGAAGGATCAGGCCTCACCGACTCTTTGTAGTATGGGAGCTTTGTTTTGAAGTGCAATAAGAATACAGGTGGTGGAGGAGATAATGCACCGCACCGTTCCTTTGGGACACGCGGGGAGACGCTAAAGAATTCCAAAATACGGAGCGTGGGCTTTTCCCTGCATTCATCACAGACGTTAGTTCAAGAAAACACCCAGAAGTAGCAAATATGCAAATTTGTTATGAAAGAAGAACCTACAGTACCCGCTTGGTTAAAGAATTTCTTTCAGGATATTTGATCCTCATGCAGAGTTTATCAGATTACGGGTTTAATTTGTGCATTCAGTTTAAAGAAAAAGGGGCGGGGGATCCCTTTTAAACATCTTTTCTTTCTCCTCTTCTCCAATACTCGTACTTGAGCTATCTCACTTCTGCTCAGATACGAGAAGTGTGTTTACAGTGTAATATAAATCTGGGCCAGAGAATACCAATTTCATATAAATTAGATGGCAGAGCACTGTTCCGCTATTTTGTTGTCTAAATTATATGGAAATTGGTCTTATGCAAGGAGTAAGTCCTCACAGAACAGGGCCCTTAGGCTTTTGGTTTAATTATCATAAGCTTCCATTTAATTAAACTTATTAAATGGTTTGGTGTAAGAGCAGACTATCATTTTGCAGAAGCTTTCTGGAAGAGAAAACTATTTGCGCCCGAGCTGCTTGGGAGGGAAGTAGAACTTCCCTTCAGAGCTGCTTCCTGGAGCACAGGCTGAGCTCTGCCCATGCCACGCTGCCCAAAAAACCACCCAACAAGCCCTTCTTCATTTTCAGATCAGCTCGATAAACCATTGGGCATTGTACACTGCGGTGCCAGCACCAGCAGGTGGGACTTGGTGCCACAGGATGCCTCCTCCAGGCATGGGTTTGATCCCACTAGTGTGTGCAGGGACCAGCACATAGCTTCACCCCGACTCTGCTGGGCATTTCCATATGCAGCCACTGTCCATTGTATCTATTCATTTAACCAGGAGAGACCTCATCTGACAACAGATGTTATAAAAATCCTCATTCTGATGAATTTGAGTCTTGGTGACTTCCTACAGAACCTGAACTTGCTTTATTCAGCCAAGTCTACAGCACACTCACTCACTTCTCGAATAAACATGGAATAAACACCTCCTGTTTTCTTTTGCAACACATAAAAAAATTGTCTGAATTGACAAAAAACACACCTATTGATAATGTCCACGTAAATGGAGTGGTGTGGAACAGTGTCATATTTCACCACTCGTGGTACGGTGCACTGATTCCTTTAGAAAAGGATAATTAGAAGAATAATCAGCTGAACACATGAAATTGAGATGCTTCTTCAGGGACATGTGAGAAGCTGATTAATAAGAGGAAGAAGGGCCACTGTGTGTCAGGGACCTAATAAAAATATTTAAGGACAAATAAGTAGAAAAAGAAAGTACACATTACTAATGTTGATAGAAAGCCTTAACTGCCTAATGAATTTCAGAAATTGGTTGAGAATAGTTAATCTGTGTGATAACATGACCCTCAGGGTTAGTTAGATCTGTGGAATCTTATCCCCCCTGGGGACTTAGCAAGTTTCCAGAGATTCACACCAAATTCTTACATGGAAGAGGCATTCACAGTTGGGAGATTTCATGCAGGTTTCGCTTTTGAATGCTCACGTTACACAAAACTCAATATACTGAGATAATAGAGAGAGCAAAGCTCGGCACTAGCCACACTGTTAATTAAAATTTTCACTTTCTAACAAACAATCACACACATTTGGATTTATTATGGGATCACATATAACTCTAGATGAAAGGAAGTGCTTTACCATAACAATAGTTGATTCTCAGTTGCTTCTCTATGCTAATTTAAACTCTATATATGCTGAAAAGCAAATGTATCATCTGGTATTTTCTCCACTGGATCGGGCATTTCTTACACACCCTTCACAAGAATTTCATGGGAAATGTGCAGGAAAAAAACCACCTCACTTTTATAGACCGGAGCCATAAAGTGCGTAGTAATTGCGGTCTCATCAGTGCTTTAGGAATCCTGCCAGCAAAATATTTCTGAGAGAGCTCCAAGGAAGACGCAGCATTATGTCATGCCAGGGCCCGAGGAGTGGGCAGGACCCTCTTCCAGGACAGTGGTTGCTGGGAACTCAGCACCGGGCAGCCAGAGGTGCCACTTTACAGTTGTTGCTCCTTGGTGATGCCCCACCTCTGTGCAAAGTCAGGAGGGAAATCCCCCCCAGATGGCAGATCTTACACCCCCTCACAAGTCTACTACTAGACTGGGATTTCCAAAGGAATTCAGGGCAGTGAGACACCCAAATCCCACCAAAATCTCCTTTGAAAAATCTCAGCTGGAGCTGTTAGTGACAAGTTGCAGCAGCAGCCTTTTCTTTTGAAGAATGGCATGGATTTCATTCCTCTTAATATGGCTGTAAAGGTGCAGAAGAGGGCAAAAAAGAAAAGGGCCTGAGCCCACAGAGCTGGCAGTGCCATGGGCTGGTGTCTGGATTTGTCTGCAGTGAACAGTGCCGCATCTAATTTCCAATGAGCAATGCTATACCTCAATTTCCAAGTCACCTACAGAAATCATTGGAGGCAAAGATTGGAAAAAGGCGTGCGCCCTCATTTGTGTGCTGGGTCTATAGCTTGTGCTTTTGCCCAAATTATAGCTCAGGAACTTGTGTTCCCACACAGTGATTTCCAAAGGTCTTAGAGGAGAGACCAGAGAGTGAGGATCCCCAAAATAAAAAGCAGATACACATTTTGCGTGCGTATCTGCCTGCATACCTCCATCTCACCCTCAGAAAAAGGCAAAATTTGTTTGTAATAGTGACATTAATATAAATGGTGTTGAAGGTATACTTTTCAGCTGATACTGCAAAAATGAATGTTCGCCACATACTTGTGCATAGGAGGTCCTGCTGAAAATACTTATATATAATTTAACAAAAAAGAAGCTTTTGTACTAAGAAATTATGGCTTAAAGCTTTCTTATTTGGGGAAATTCCAGCCTCTGTGCTCATATCCCAGTTATTACAGTAAAGACTTCCAAATGGAAGATATTTTAGAAGAAAACAGTACCAGAGTGATAAGGGTACCATGCTTATTTTTCTTCAAGTAATGGTATGCTTTTAGTTTGAGAAGGAATTTTAAAAGGTTCTAGATGAGATGGTACAAATCAAACATATTCTTAGAATATTTATATAAAATATGTCAAGAAAAAGGAATAAGTGGGACTATTAAAAACACTGCCTGACAAACAGAACAATAGTGGGGCCGAAATGCATCTTAATGATCATAGCTGTGCCGAGCTAAAAATGTAAGAATAGGCCTATAGCACAGGGCAGTAACGACAAAAACCCTTTAAAAGACTTTAGAAACAAGCCTTTCAGTAAATATGAACAACATCCCTTTTGCTTTTCCGCCTAACTACTGTTAAAAATGGCTTTTTTGGGCAGATGTGCACCTGGAAGAACTGTATGGACTGCTACTGCTAAAAGGATGTGCACCACTCAAACCAAGGTGATGTCTCTCGGTGCTGAAATTAGTGTTTGCTGCTATTTTTTCCTTTAGTGATATTAGCATATAGATAACATTAACAGAAAGAAAATTTATTAGCAATGACAGAAAGGCAAGGAAGATTGGTGAGTGAGATCCAAGGGTATGAGGGGAAAGATCAAAAAACATCACAGAGCCTATCATCAGCCTGTGCCTGGATACCTACAAGAGAAAGTGAGGCTTCAAAAAGATGAGAAGGAAGCCGATGATGGGGTGACAGGAGCAGCTCCTCTCCAGGACAATGACAGAACAGTAATTATAGACAACGATGACATGTGATGGAGAGCTTTACTCTACAACTTTACAGGGTAGGATCTAGGCAAAACACATGTATCGGCATACTCTATGATGTGAGAGATAGGGAATAAAAGGAGAAGTGAAGCACATTCTCTGCCACAGCAACTTCATCGTGCTTGCCATGTCATCAACGAGGAGAACCTACAGCAAGAGGAGCAAAGGGATGTGTCCCTCTACAATGACAAGTGGGACATGCCAAACCTGAATGCATGGGCAGCCTAGATGAAAGCCTCTGGTGGGTGCTGTTGGCAGTGCTCTCAGGGGGCATTACCCATGGGTTTATTTCAGTTTGCGATACATACATTTGCAGTGCTTCCTACAGGCTAAAGAGATCATAGAATCATAGAATGGCCTGGGTTGAAAAGGACCACAATGATCATCTAGTTTCAGCCCCCCTGCTGTGTGCAGGGTCGCCAACCACCAGATCAGGCTGCCCAGAGCCACATCCAGCCTGGCTGGGTGTGAGAACAATGAAGCCGAGAGCCTGTCTCAAACCATATGGCCACGGTGCTTTGGAGCTGCCTCGAGTCACGGGGTCAGTCTGCTTGGAATCAAAGTGCCATCGCCCGCTCGGTTTTACTGCCTCAGCACAAGCAGAGGTTGTTTTCATTTTGTTCAAAGCCGAAGTGAGACAAAATAAAGAGATTCCACATTTCACTTGCATTAAAACACCAGAAAATGTTCCATTTAAAATGCAGTTTCAGTAAATAGCAGTATGCTTCCAGGACTTGCACTCTTTCAGTCCAAGGAATGAGCTATTAATTGCATAGACGTCATAATTTAAATTGCTCTCTCCAATCAAGTCCTACTGACAGCTACCAAGCCACTGCAAGGCCATTTGGTATTATTTTTCCATTTGGCTCCCCTACTCTTTCTTTTACCTACGCTACCTTGTCCAGGATAATCGCTGACATGACCTTCCCAGAAATGTGGCACATTATCTGCTGCTGCCTCACGGGTGGCACAAAGAGCGGGGCTCCATGTGAGAGCAGGAGCTGGAGCTGAGGTGCCCACTGCCAGTTCTTCACAGCTCACCCCCAGCACTGTCAGGGGCTGCAAAAACAAATGCAGAGCTTCATCCCGCTTGCATGCACACTCTCTCTTTCACACACAGATACTATAAGGATCAATAAAAGATGAAAAGCAGATGAATGAAGCAAATTAATGAAAATGAAGTGGAAGACTGTAATCACACCCAACCATGCCAAAAAAAAAAAAAAAAGAAGCTCCGAACAAATTAGTATGTAATACACTACTTCAGACAGATGTTCAAATAGGAACAAAAGGAAATAAGCAGGAAAACCATACAATGCTGGCTTGAGAACTTACAGGAATATGAAAAAAAAAAATCACATAAAGGATAATTTCCCATTTAGCCTGGAGCGAGAATAAGGCCGGATTCTGCTCCCTTGAAGATCCTCCTCCCATTGCCTTCAACACAACTAGGGCCAGCTGAGCATCACATTTCCCCACCTTGCAAGGCTCAGGGCTCAGCTCCCACTGCAGCCCTCTGCCTTTTGTAACCATTACTGCCCACAGTTTTTCACCATGACGTGCTCAGCTTCTTGAGCACGTGAGTTCAGCTGTGATCACAACTAGCTGAGGCACATGAGCTGTGGCACACAGCTTTTGGGGATGGCACCTCTGCTCCCAAAGCCCCCAGGTTTTCCAGCCTGCCCTCATTTGCTCACTCAAATACAATGAAATCTAGCTGGAGCATGATCAGTTGTTAAAACAAAGCACAACACCCTCCCAGAAAACAGCCACATTTTGGAAGACCCATGGCCTCTGTCAGCTCCAGCAAAAGGGCCATGCGAGCCAGCTGCATGCTGCCTCTCTCACCCTGGCTCAACCTTGCCCCGCTCCATGGCCATGTCTCTGCTGCCTGCACACAGCCCCAGCTCTGCTGCCCTCTGCACAGCTGGCCTTGAACAGGCAGTCATCCTTCCTCCAACAAATGCTTCAACAGCTGAAACTTCCCCTCTGAAACGCATCAAACAACTATCTTTTGTTGTATCTGTTTTCTGATTGCCTCATTTCTGATGTGCTCTCTCCCTGGATGACATTATGCAATGCCTGCAATACCCTTGTGGAATGGTCAGCAATCTTTACATGTTGATCTTCCTGAAGTTCCATGCTTGTTACATAAACCATTCTTAAAGACAAATCAATCTGTCCTTTATCTTCCCTTTCTGCCTTAAATTCCAGTGTTTTCCCACGGGGAAAATCTTTCTCCTTAGCCCCAGAATGGTATTTTCCACCTAGCTGCCGCTTAGTTGAAGTCCTGCTCGGTTTGCTCCTCCCGTGTAGTCCCATTGCCCAGCTCTGCTGCTGAGCAGTTGGAACCATTGCCCAGTCCCTGGCTCCCCAAGCCTTCCACTTCCAGCAGAGCAGGCCATCACCCAACCTCAGCTTGCTGTGAGGCTGCCATCCTGCCTTTAGCCTTCTCAGGAATGGTCTGGAAGATGCCAGGAGATAGCCCTGAAGCCACCACTCATCTTGCCATGCAGCAGAACCAGAGCTTTAAGCTAAATGAAACAACTGCTGGTTCAAAGAATAAAAAGAGTTATAAATTCACTGTGACAGATTAAATAGAATGCCTTTATGGCTAAACAAAGGAATTGAAGACTTTCCTGCCAACCTATTTGAACTTGTATACAGCCGGCTCAGGCTCAAGCCTTATTGCGTTGTGTTGTCCTACCTGTCTTGAAATCCCTCCCCTCAGTGCTGGAGTCAGACCATGATCTTTCACCTGTGGGAAGCCAGAGCTTAGGACAACAGCTGTGGAGCTGGACCCACACCCCTCCTTATCCATTTATCAGCAGGGGAAAGGGAGGATTGCTTATCAGTTCTCTTATATCCTAGCAGTGCAGGTCTAGCTTCTCCACTGCTGTGCATCAGAACAGCTCTTAGTCCATCAAGCCAACCAGAAGCAGTATTCTGCTATTGCTCTGTCATGAACAAAAGGGAGAATCAGGGTTGGAGCACTGAAAGTCTTTGTAACACCACTACAAACTGTTTGTGCTTCACGCATTGAGGCAGGCAAAGAAAGTAGCCCTTGCTGAGCAGTATATGCTGCTGCAGCAGGATTGCTTCTTGTTTCTTGTTTACAAAGTTACACATTTACTCTTGAAGTCAGTGGAGCTACCAGAGATTTGAACTTTATGTTATTAGGAAAAAACATCAGGCCATAACAATGCAGTGTGTGTCCTACCAAGGGAGGCAGGCAGGATGTGGTGGTCCTGGCAGAGAAAGCTTACACAACAGCAAACTGCAAAAACTGCAGGTGATTGGGTGACCCACCTGACAAGCAATACAGTGTTATTGCACATCACATAATTAACTTCATCTGCCTTATTCCCTTGTACTACCTGTCCTGATTCTTCCCATCTACCTGTGAGCTGGTATCTTGGCCTTTGATACCCCTGTAGGTTTGCATTTAGCATTTCTGCTCCACTGTGCCAAACATGACCACTCAATGAAATAAGGAAACACTTATTATTACAACAGAAAGTAAGGAATAATTAAAATATCTAATGTTTAATGCACTGTGCCTTCTCACCATTTTACCACTCTGCAGGAGGACAGCACTGATGTGTTCTAGAATTGAATATGCCTGCAGAGACTCAGCTTCTATTCTAGCAACAATAGCACAGAACACAAGCTTGGAGCTGCTTAACAAAATTTTGGTAGATAGTGAAAGATGCCCTCAAATACTCTCAAATTGTATATATATTTTCCCAAGTAGTATCAATTCTTTTGGGAAAAAAAAAAATCAACCACGTACATCATATATGTGTGACACAATAACAAAATCTGGAATTTTTTTTTTTTAATACGCCAAAACAATTTGTAATTGTCCCTGAGAGTCAGCAATTTGCTGATGCTGTATTAGATCATAATACCCCTTACCAGCTGAACATACAGCCAGGCCCAAACAGCCCTGCATTTATGTTAATTAAAACCAAGCTCTTTGCAGAAGTTTGAGTCTTCGCAAACAATTTAAACTAAATGAGCACCTCTGAATTTACCTTTCTTCTTCTGCCGAGAAAGTACTTGCAGCACCGTTGTCATCAGCCAGTTATGCCTGTGATATTAGGTACATATGATGGCAATTAGAGGCAGAGCCTCCCAAAATCCTGTAGTACGCCCAGGCATCGCTGTAGCTATTTTAAGCAGATTTATACTTAGGGCATCAAAGAATGTCAGGGAGAGAAGAAAATATGGTAACTGTTGCTTTAAATTATAGCTATCATTACTTCAAAAGGATATTCAATCAGAAACCACCGCAGACTAAAACTATTTATGTCTTCTGACACTAAAAGGAAAGTAGGCAGTTTCAGCCTGTCATCTCTTAATTCTTTTTTTTTAATAAAAGAAAAGTACTGTTTGGCCTGTAAGAAACAAGCTAGAAGTGCAGCAGGAACGAGTCAGAACAGGTCTCCTGCTTGTCTCTGACCTTCCCCTGCCCGTCAGCCTCATTAAGTACCGCAGGCTCACAAAGGCAGCGGAGGAGCGCAGCAGAAGGGCGCAGCGATAGCACTCAAACGTGCCACAGCCCTTCCTTAAGAACGCGCACCCCTGCTCTGGGTGCAGGGAAGAAGCACGGTTTCAATTCAACGTGTGCTGAAGGCCGGTCTGCACTTTCTGGAATAGCGGGGCTATTTCTGAACATGCAAGACCTCAAATTTAGAATAATGCCCAGCAAAGCAAAGCAAACAAGTGAGCAAAATGTGTGAGGTCACTTCCCATTTGTGGCTTTTAGCTGTATCTTGAAGTGTGCACAAAGCATTTTTCAGTTTGCTGTTGAGATTGTCTTCTTTTTTTTTTTTTTTTTTTTTTTTTCCCCAACCTCTGCTTGGTAGGATCTGTTTATGAAAAACAAGGAACCCCCTTTTACCTTTGTCTGCTCCCCCTTCCAAGCAGGCAGCACCAAATGACCAGCAGACAGCTCGTACCGCTGACAGCTCTCGCAGTGTAAGAGCAGCCTCCCACCGATGTCTATTCTCAGCAAAATTACTGACAGCTTGGTCGGGCACAGAGTCCAGAGCAGCATTTCCCCACCAAGATTCACGTGCCTTTGGTCAGGAGCGTCACCCCTGCACAGGGGTCTATGCTGTATGAGCAGGAGGGAGCACAAAGACTGGGCAGCAGGAGGGAATATACTGCTTTATGTGACCGGCAATAATGTGATCACACCACTGAGTACATAAAGAAAGACGTAATGGAGAGACAACGTATGTTTCTTGAGAAGAGACAGCAGAAGAATAATCACATAAATTACACTGGCAACAGGAAGATGAGGACAGTGCTGGATTCCTGCTCACAGGGCTGCCATGCCTTCCAGAGCACTGCTGCAGCTCCAGATGCCCACGGCCACCTGCAACAGGGACAGCAGCACAACAGCACTCAGGTGAGGCAGCCTGGGATGAGCCATGCTGGAGGAGAAATGTGGCTGACATGCAGCCCTGTGTCTGCTCAGTGCAGGTAACCACCTCTTCAGTAAACTGTTTCACAGATCGGAATGTAGCAAGAACTGATCTAATTAGTGTAGGCTGTAATTTAGGAGGGTTCATTATGTCACAGACATTATGACTCCTGGGTATTACTAAAGGACTCATTTGTAGTACTCCAAAATGAATTTCTCCGAACACACATAATGTCACCCCTACAAGTGGTGTGTAGCTTTAAGACAATCTGACATATTTAAAATCTCTGACTTTGAGAAGGATTAACTTTCCAGACAGCAATAAACAAATCAGCAAATAGTACAGATTTACTTCTTACTAGGAGAAAAAAAATGATTTAATGGCTATTTCGGGTTGAAATGGCAAGTAAACTCTGTGACAGAACTACAAAGGGAACTAATAAATCATTCTGGGGGAAATATATACAGTGATTAAACACACACATGGACCTGACAACGACTTTGCATTTCCAGGTACAATATCTGTTTACTTCATCCGAGATGGAAAAAGTTTAATGGCTCCTTCGGAGCGGTTGGTTATTTATTATTTCTGCTCCCAGGGCTCCCGCAGCAGGAAGTGAGCTGGCCCTTCTCATCAGGCCATGCAGCACTTCAGGCAGTGCACAAAGGTGTATGAGCAAATTTCGGTAGTAACAATGCTGCAGTGCAAGTTGAGTTATAATTAAGCTTAAATTGGTCATATGAAGAGGTAACACACATAACCTCTATTACTGGCTTTCCTTCAGGGGAACGTCACAAGATATTTCCCAGTTCTTTGCTTTCCTCACCTAAAAAGTTCACTCCCACACAGATACAAATACGCTTGTGCTTTTTGCTTACATAGCATCTGATGTAAAGAAAGAAAATTCTTCTGGAGAGCACTATTACATGTCCTTAACATAACCCAGACCTCAGAGTGCCCTGCCTGCATCTTCTTCCATCTGTAGCAAAGCTTCTGCTCATTTCACTTGCTTGTGATCCACAGACCAGGGGAAAATGCTATCACAACACTGACATCAGTGGCTTCTGAAGTGGCTGTTCTGAACACACCAATATCCAGAACTGAGCTAAAATTAACTGAAAGTAATTAATATTTACTTTCACATGATTTGCTTTGGACCTGTCTTCTTTGTGGGGGTCAGAACTCACATCTTATTCATTTCGCAGCTTCTCTTTGAAATCCTGAATTTTATCAAGCTAATTTTCAAAGTCTTAGTTTATAAAGCAGTACAGTAGGATTAAATCTTGTATGTGGAACGCAGCCGTGTTCAGTAAGAAGTGGGCATAACCAGTTGGCTGTGACACAGCACGACACAAGCTGCAGCAGATGAGCTGCTTTTGCCTCACTCTTCTGCATTCCAGGGGCTTGAAGTGCCTCAGGACAAACATCAACTTGAATTATTTTGCAAAACCTCTCTCCCTAAGAAAGCTGGAGACCTGATGGGGTCACCTCTTCCCGTTACTTCTAAATACAGATGGGGGTTCAACATCTCCTAAATGATTATTAAAAATCTCAGACATAAATTTAATTTCCAGACACAAATTAGATCCCAACTCCCCTACAAAAATGTCTTTAATGTTGTTACCACCAGTATCCTTTTTTGGCTGCCTAGGAATTCTAAGTGGGTACTGAACCAGCTAGAAAGAGTGACTGTATTTAGTCCTTAATTAAATGCTGACAGATTTTCTTCAATAGCATTATGCTCAGAAATAGTAATAATTAAAAACCTTAATTAAATGATGCTCCTACAGCAGTGATCAGCATTCTTGCATGCAAGGTGTGGTAGCAGAGCGAGCCAAGGATTATTCCTTAGTCTTAGTTTCCATATTAAAGTTCTTACAGCTCATGAGCAACCTTATTCTGTATGCATGATACATAAACCAAGCAATTGTCCTGAGGATGCAGTGGATTTATAAAAGTCCATTAATCTGATTAATAATTGGATTGCTGACAAGTTAAGTGTCTCAGTGCTGTTAAAACAAAGTATATTTTAAACGTATCTGACTTCCTCCCATTATCCGTCATCTCACTGAAGAGGTTTTGGCAAATAAAAGGTTGTTACCATAAGATGTGTGGAAGCCCCTCTGGTGTTAGCAAGCAGTGGAAAGTCCAGAATGAAGAGCTGGTGAACTGCACAAGCTTTTGGAATGTAATGAGAAACAATGCCAGCAGAAAGAGGGGCTATTAAGGTTGATCGGTAAGACTCCTTGTTGTAAGTGGATATTTTCCAATATTAGGGAGCTCCTACAATTTGCACATATATTTCTGAAGCACTCCTTTTTGCGGACATGCTCTATGTGATGGCTTGGCAGAAATCAGAAAGTAGACTCTGATCTTGGCTTTGCCACTGACCTGCACTGTGACTCTGAATAAATCATTCCACTGCTCTCTTCCTCTCCTTAGCTTTGCCTGTCTTGCTTCCTTAAGGCACAAGTTCTTCATGTGAGGAGCCAATCTCCAGTTATTTTTCTTGTCCAGAATCTGACCTCAGAAGAAGTCTGTAGGTACTCTTGAAAACTTGCAGTAACAGTGGTGAGGAACAGGTGGTACGGACATGCACAGTCCTCATTCCACTCCAGGAAAAACACCAGCATCAGCAGTTACACATGGCATACTCGTGGATTTTGGCTCTGAGTTAGG
Organism: Tetrao urogallus; assembly: GCF_951394365.1. Taxonomy (NCBI): domain Eukaryota; kingdom Metazoa; phylum Chordata; class Aves; order Galliformes; family Phasianidae; genus Tetrao; species Tetrao urogallus. Next base: position 15,280,770 of record NC_136825.1, on the reverse strand, counting down.
GGCTAGAAGGGTGCTCCTGACTCAGTGGAGTACAAGTGAGAAACTACATCTCTGCAGTCAATACTGCTCACTGCTGAAGGTCTAATTTGTCTCACATAATGGAGTTATTCTTACATACTGAAAACACCAGACTAAGACCACAAACTCAAGTTAACAAAGGAAGCTGTATCACCAGCTCAGGCAGAGCTGAGCAGTTTTTGCTTTTGGCTCCCTTCCCTTGCACTGGGCTGAGCACACAGACTTCCAGGACAAAAGCAAAGTGCTGCTCGTTAGAGTGCTCCCACGGGATGAACTTGAACTCATCCAGCCAACTAGGTACCCCATCTCACCCGCATTGGAAGAGCACTTGAATGATGAGTCTATTCTCTACAGAACTGGGCATACTTCTGCTTCCTCTTGAGGCTTTATTTCATGGAGCCCTCACTCTGACACTCTGCCCCTCCAATCCAAGAGACTTAAATCCTTGTATGACTTTGGATTTCTGTTATGTGCTGACTCCCAGGAAGGGCACAGCTCCCAGAGGACTCTCAGCACCTCCCAAGTGTTCCTTACTTGGCATGCTGGCTGCTGCAAATCCTGCTCCAGTTACTCAAATGGGCTGACTTGACTGGATCCCTCTGCACCCTCACCTCACCAGAAGACATGCTCAGGCACAGGCTTTGCAATGGTGATGCATGAGAAACAATATAAGAAAGCCAATCCTACCCTCCAGCGTGGGGCTGGCCAACCTGTGACACTTAGCTTCAAGGTGGTGATAAGATTAAGTATGTCTCCCATGCTCAAACTACATTACATGTCTGGCATCAGGACTGTGCTCCTGGAAAACCTGGATAATTCAGATCTTCAGCCATAGGAAGCTGTAAGTCAGCAGGAACAGCCCAAAATGACCCTGCAGGCATACAGTTACGTGCTCTATTCAGCCCCATCAGGTGCTGCAAAACTGAGATACCTCTGAGCAGCTTCCAGCACCTTACACCTGCAAACTCCTGTCTCTGAGGTATGGAGCAGCTCAGAGCTTCTGAGCCACACGACATGTGGGTGTGAGTCCTGTGAACTGGGGGGCAAGTTCATAGGACCCAGCAGTGTTGTGTGCTTCCTCCTGCACAACAGCTCCTGTGCGCTGGGCACCTGAGCAAAGCTGTGCTTGCTGCCCCAAGCAATCTGGGTAAATGTCTGCACTACAGTGCTAGCACAGATTCACTATGAGAACTCCATGTCATGTCTGAGTTGAGTCACATAAAAAGTAAAGGAAAGATAGTGGCAGTTCCGGTAAACTGGCTTGATTAAAGAAATTACTGTGGGCTGAGCGATACTGAATAAAGCTAGGACAGGATGAAGAGATGTGAAAAATGGAGTTTTCCTTTCCTCCCTTTGACCCTCCTCCCTTTTTCAAAGTGAGCCTGACCTAGTGTGACTCCTAGCAGTTACCTGCTGGGCGCACATCAGATATGTATCAGTAACTGGAGAATGAGGGATAAGTCTCAGGCCACGGAAAAGAAACCAAAATGAAAGCCCTGCCATTAAGAATATTAATATTGGGACTGTTTGAGTTCAGACAGTTACAGACTGGAGGGCTCAGTTGCCACCCATAGTTTGTGTAAGCAGGAATATCATCAATCCATCCTGTGAAAACCAGTACTTCAGCTGGCAGAGTGGGAAGAGAAGAGTGAGAGAAATAGAGGGCTTTTGTCTCAGGTTACAAGTCTGAGGGCTTGGAGAAACCTTACTACCTCTTCCTTTTTTTTTCTTTCCTGCAGAAAACAAATAAAATGAAACAGAAGGCAAAAACCCCCAACAACATAGCAACATGACGGTGATGTGTATAATGATCTCTGGCAGCCTAAGATAAGATCACAGCCCTTGGGACTGGTGCAGCCCGGAGCTAACGGACCCCTGCTTTGGGGAAAAACTAGAAGTGGACAGAAAAAAAGTCCCGTTCTCATATTAAAAAGGAAGGAGTGGTATGTTGCTAAATCTATTCCTTCTGAAGAAACCTTTGAAAATATAAATGTATGAAAACATCTGAGTCACTCCTGCACCCCTGAGCGAACGATGCCCTCTCCCCTCCCCAGTGATACTCCAGTAAGCACCGAGAGCTATGCAGCTTGGGTCAGTTTCATCCATTTTACCAGTACCAGTCCCGGGGCAGACGATATCCTTCTGCTGAACTCACTTTAGATGGCGTTGTTTTTTTTTTTGCCCCCAAATACAAATTTATGCTTAAAGTTAAGAATGATCACATAATGAATGAGGTCCATCTAAATTCCTGCTGTCACTGTCCTACCCCCAGGTCTCCCTCAGGTCTTGGGAGCGGGTCTGTTCTCTCAGAGAGGCTGCTTGGAACATCTGGAAGCTAATAATAGAATAAAAATGCAGTTTTGCCTAAAGAAAAGATCCAGAAACTCCTCTAAGTCCAAAAATGGCTTTGTTCCTCTTGGAACATTGGCTTTAGATGGAAGATGAATTAGTGAAATGAACTAAATGATAGCACAGATGAAAAGCCACAGTTATTTATGCTCCTTTTCTGTTGCATTGGTTTCTCTGCAGAATTCCTTGTTTATCTCTGTTTGTGTTTGGAGTGGTGCAGTGCAAGGCAAGCACAGGATGGGAAAAGCCTGCTTTTCAGGATGCTATTTCAGCACATGTTAAACAGAGCCCTGGTTCCTGTAGAACCCTGAGCTCTTATGTAAATCCAGCCCTTGGACTGAATGCTGAACAAGGAGCCGTGCTCCTGGTTAGCTTAAAAGCCTGGTACTAAAAATCACGAGTTTGGCATGTTGGAACAGGGGAAAACACACCACGACCAAATGCTGTGTGGGTGGAAAGAGCAGAGCGCAGCAGTCCCGTGAATCATCTTCCTTCCCCAAGGCCTCGCTGTCATTAGGAGTACAGGTGTGTGTTTTTAAAGGCACACATTGTCCGTACCAACACATTAACAAATGGTAGTCAAAGTAGTAGCAATTTCAAGAGGTATTTGCTGGTCAAGATAAACCCTAAGCTCCCCCCTCCGGGTTATCGCAGTCAGTTAACATGTTAAAATTGTTGCTGCTGAGTCCAAGAAAGGGTTTTAACGGGAGTTAAAAATAAAGTCCTTTTTGTACAGTCATGGCTTAAGAGAGAAGTGTCCAAATCCCTTCTTCCAGCAAGAAGAATAGAAAGAAGCAGAAGAAAAAGAGGATTAGAGGCAGCATATATGTTCTGCCTTCCCTGTTTTCTTCCCAAGCTTTTATTTTGGTCTGCTCCACTTATTGAGTGCACCATCAGATGCTGATCCCATTAATTTCCACGTTACCTTTTAAATCAGGCACACATAGAGCAGAGAGCTGCAGCCCAGGCCTCAGCGGGGCCAGCGCATGGATTTCTGCTGCCAAGTGCCCACTGATGCAGGAGCAGGAAATTGCTTTGCAAAGCAAATGCTTTTGTGTTCGGTTGTCATTAGCTCAAAACCAGTCATCTTTTAGGAAGTGTTAGAAGCAGAGGATGAGGGAGATGTTCTCACATCCATTCAGCCCTGCTACTGAGAACCTGTCGGAGAAACTCACTGGCATTTTCAGGGATGTAAGATTAGGCAGGGTTTGCCCCAAAATCAGGAGAGCTAAGTTCATATCCATTGAAGTGCAACTATATTCACACTCAGTGAATTTGGAGCTGGGTGTCTGGTACTGACTGGATCTAAATGCAGCCCTCTCTAAAGGCAATAGGAGTCTGAGCTGACACATGGTAGGAAATAAAGTGTCATTTAACCAGAGGGAAGAAAGTAAATGAGGAAACAGCCATGTGAAAGTAAGAGAATTCAAGGGGCACTCCTTTCTGCTGTCATTTGTCATGTATGACACAGGAATGTTGACATCATCCTCTGATAAATGACACTGGCACCTGCAGCAGAGAGATATTCTTCAGCAAAATAGAAGTCTGAGAATCCAGCAGCAGGGCACTACTAGTAGGTTCCAGGAGCTTGCAAGAAAGGAAAGATAGATGATGGTAATTTTCTTCCAAAGAGAAACATAAGACTTTTTAAGAACCATTCTCTTTTGCTTCCCCTTCTGCTCCCTCTGGGCTTTGGGAAATGATTCTGTTTTCTAAATCTAATGCTGGCTTAGACACAAGCTATATGTTATCCAAAGGCTAACCTGTGGCATTCGTGCCACCAGCCAGTGTAAGGGGATCAGTGTCATGCAGTGCTCCAGAAGGCACCTGGGACTGGCAGCTCCAGAGGGGCCACCCCGTGTCCCAGGCCAGTTAGAAAAACCTTTAAAGAACCTATTCTGTCACTAATGCTCACTTTTGCATCCACAACGTGCAGTAAAGAGACTGTTTCTCTTGGGAAGAGCAGGAATACACATCTCCATCGTGCTTCTGTGAGGTATTTGTACGGCTGCACAGTGGATTTGTGGCAGAGGAGGATTCCCAGGTGACTCGAGCACAGCCGTGCACAGCCTGCTACAGCAGAGCATCGACATCCGCAGCCAAGGGTGCCCAGAGGAATTTTTTACCACATCTTCTTCAGACAGATACATCATGGGCTTTATGTTTTGAAAAGCTGGAGAACAGTGGATTAACTGTTTTTGTAAGAGAAGTCCTGCTACTCTTAAAAAAGAAAAGCAAATACATGTTTTCTCTGTCAGATTTTCCACTCTGCTGGCTCATGGAATTCACATGCAGCTCGATTTTTAAAAATGGTGTGATTTATTTATCCCAGAAAGGAAAGAAAAAAACCTATTTGATTTGGAACAGCAGGTTGGGAAGGCGAGTACGTGAGCTCTGTGACCAAGGCAGCCCAGCCCATCCTCAGGAAACCTGCATTCAGTGCCAACAACCTCATAGCTACTGTCTAGTCCCAGTTTGCTCTGAGCTGCTAACTACTGTCCGGTCCATTTATTACTTGCCCTCGCAGGGGATTACTATGCAGTGATATGGACTAATAGCCCAGCAACATGCCAAGACATATCCTTTACATCCAGCACAGCCAGCATAGTCTTCCAGACCTCTTAGTGCATGAGGGAGACAGGAATCTGGAAGAAGAACAGCTGGCTTAAAACAAACCCTGACAAGCCAATGCTGGTGGAAAGGAGAAAACCCTGGAAGAATGAAGCAGTACACAGCTCACCTTCATCTGCAGGGCTGTGTCCAGGTCAAAATATGACGCTGTGTTTTGGTCTCACTAGATCCATCTTTGGTACTGAGTGCTCGAGCAGAAGCAATCACTGCACTCCTGACTCTCCTGCTGGGATAACAACCCAATGTTTGTATCTTCAGTATTTTCAGGTTAGATTATTGTAACCTGGGTTACATGACAAATTCACTGGGAAAATATATGTTCATCTTCCAACCCAAAGAAAAAACAGAGCATATCACATAGGGATGCTCCTCAGGCTGCTTTGGACTGGAGATTTTTAACTGAGATGAACCCCAACCAGCTTGGCAGAGTGCCTTCCCCTTCAGAAAGCCTGGGATTGTCTGCATCATAGTAAAAAGGGAATGATAACCACAGATGTTTGCTGATCGATGGGGTTAGACCAGCCCCATTTTGCAAGGCTGCTTAGCAAAAGACAACTAATTTTGTCTCATCACTGTACAGGTGAATGGCTAGAAAGCAGTGATACAAACCTCATACTCAAGGACATTGGAAACTTAAAGTGCTCAGACTTGGATAAGCAACTTTCAGCAGCCTATTCTTTGCAGAAAATAGGAACTTCAGGGACTGAGGGAGGATGTGAATTCTTATGGAGGAGGCCGAGGCAGGGGATGGGTTTTTTTATTTTACTCATTTTCTTCATCAAAATATGGACATTTGTTATCCTTACAGGCTTGATACTCCTAGCAGCTTTTCTGTAGCAACCTATTACTTGATTTGTTTATACTGTTTAGAGTACAGCAACAATGACTTAATTTAGTTGTAATGAAGATGAATGTTGTCTCAGAATGTCAGAAGGCACCACATCACCCATCAAGTGTAATGATTTCAAAATACCCTAAAGAAAATTCTGCTGGGCTGGTTGCAGGAAAATGTACACATACACACAAGTCTGATTTTGATTAAAATATAAGCTATTGAAATGTTCAACTCAATCCCAAAGTAGAATAAACTGTTCAGCCCCATAGACTGAACCACAGAAGAAGGGGAAAAAAATCCTCCCAGGATTCTCCATATTCTCTGTGCATTAGCCAGACAGTGACCTAAGAGCAACAGTGACTTAGAGGATATTTATTTATCTAGCCTGAGCCCAGTTAAATGGCTTGGAGTTAACTTGGAAGGTCACCCACGTTCTGCTGGACTGAGCCATGCTGTATGAGGAACCCTAGCTTGAAGGAGGTGATTCACGGTAGGCATTCAGCAACACTGCAAAAGTGCTAATTCAAAGATAGTTGCAAATACTTTGTGGCTACAAATGACTCGACCATAATTTTTCTCCTTTTACATCTGTAAATGCAAGTATAACACGGCAGGGCAGGAATCCTGGTGCTGCCAGGCTGTGGGTTCCCTGGCAGCTCCAGCCATGGGGCTGTTAGTTGGCAGCACAGGATCAGGCCTCAGCACAGACAATGTTCTGCACTGCATCTTTTGTGGTCTCCTCTTAGAAAGTATGGCTATACAGAAATGCAAAATGCAGAAGATTGAGAGGATAAGGGTTAGAAGGAGGAAAGCTGAAGGAAAATATGCTATAAATATGAACTGGGTCATATAGAAAGATTAAGTATAGAAGACAGCTTTCTTGTAATGTCCAGCTGTTTCTCCTAAATATTTCTAGCAAACATACATATGTAGAGTTTCAGAAATGTACCAAGAGGGAATACTAGTACTTCACTTAGGAAAAAAAACCACGCAGCTCTGTAGGACGGCTAGTGTTTTTGAAGCTCTAGCATCGAGATCTGTCAGGATAGGGCAGGAGTTATTTCAACAGTACTAAATAGCTCTCCTACTGCTTTACCGTGGATTGATCCATTTTCATCCTTTCTTGCGTTTCTGCAGTCAAACACAGATGTAAAACAGATTAAGGCTGTATAGAAATAAAATAAAATCAAAAAGACACCTAGGACTTTTTTGACTTCCCCTGCAATAAAGTGCAGGGAGAGGTGAATAAAGCCACACAAGAGACAGTAACAAAACGACAACGGTCCTAACTGATAGCTTATTGAGATGACAACTCGGTGAGTTTTCAGACATCCCTGGCATGAAGACTACTTTTGTCTCTCCACAAGTTAAGACATATGTACGATCAAGACAACTGCCTGCCTAGCAGCTGAAGCCTGTTTCTCCCCATTACATCTCTCTAGCAGAGCCATACCTGACTGCAAAATACTCCTTCTGCATTTTAATGTACTTTAGAACAACAGTTGACAATGCTTGAGAGGAAACCAAAGCACAATAACAAACCATTATCAATATATTATTCATACAGGACCCAAATCTGAAGAACGCCGCTAACAAGTCACTTCAATTCTCAGCCACTGATCTTGTGCATGGGAAAGCATCACGATGCACACCTGGCTGGTGGGGGAGCGGTGGGGAAAACAGGGCAGTGAGAAAGGCTGGACTCTCCATTGAAGTCCGTACCAGTGCATGGGGCTTTTACGCAGGTTTGGCAGCACATGACACCCTTCTCTGTTGACGCAGACTCTGCACAAGGAGCAGGAACACGGAGCACTGATCCCTGTCCTACCACCCCCAGATTGGTCTCCAGTCTCTGGCTCCACGGCTTTTGCCTCCCAGCCCGGAGCTCCAGTCCTTGTGGCACACAGCATCCGGGCTCTGGAATGCCTGAGATTTAGCTTCAGACACAATAAGCATTACAAATTATGGAGCTCAGTGGGAATAAAAGAGATGGGTTGCCCTCTCTGACTATCCATCACTGTTTCCCATGTCTCTGGGCAATAGCAAAGCTTTCTCAACAGCTGAAAGACAAAAATAGGGTGTATGTATTTTTAAAAGTATACTTTCCCACTCTTAGGCTAATAAAAGTCAGAAAATAGAGAAAGCATTGATTTTATACTTTCCCAAGTCACTAGTAAAAGAAAGCCCCTACACACTTTATATTTTCAAATGATAAAATACTGAAGCTGGACAAGGTGGTTAAAATACCAGTTTTTCAGCTGAGGCTCTCAAAGCACTTTAAAAAAAGCACTTCTGTTGTACACAAAATTTGTTCTCTCTATTTTAATCTGTGATTGGTTTAGGCAACAGACAATGAAGCAGTCTGCAGCACAGTCACACGGCAGGTGAGAATCAGCGAGGCTATTTGTTTTGAGGTTTAAAATGTAAAACTTACTGAATGAGAAATGGACGGCTTTGAAATGAAGAGAAACCTCACGGTGAACCTGACCCTGTCACACCACCACGAGATCCCAGAGATGTCAAACAATTCCAAATGAAACATTTTTGTGACGATAACGCCAAAAGTCAGAGCAGTGCTGGACATTTCTGGGGGCTCTGCTTTGTGTCTTTTTGGTCGGCTCCAGGAATGTGGTAGGGACAGTGGGATGCCAAAGGCACAGCTGCCATCAGCTTGAGGCACTGAATCTCAGGGTGATGGCTACAGATCCAGCAGAGTGAGCTGAGTTACAGGTACTGCGGTTGGTTATTATCTTATTTATTACTTCAGAAAAGCCCAGAACCCTTCCTAAGTTGCACAGGGAAACAGGAATGGATGCTGAGAGCTCCATTGCTGGGATGGAGACCCTCTAATTAAAAATTAACAAAAAACAACACAAAACAAAACACAGATGAGGCAGATGATGAATGGAGGGGAAAGTTAGTGAAGCTATTGATTCAACACCAAATACCTACATAAAATTCTACCTCATCAAAACTGCTGGTCAGTGGGAAATAGGCACAGCTGAAGTCGTGTGATTGCTGACTTCAGAGTGTGTCTACTGTGAAACAGGGGTAATTCCAAAGGAAATATTTCAAAAACATAAAGAAAAAGGACCATTATGGAGAAATATCTTCAAAAAGTAGGAAAAAAGGCCTTCATGAAACATTGATTTATTTGGCTCTCCAGGATATAAATGGAAATCTAAATCTCATGCCTAAGACAAATGGATTTGCAAAAGAGAATTGCTAACATCTTCTATCCTCAGTTTCTTGGATCTTGTCACTTTTCAGTACTGGAAGAACAATTTAGAACTTGCTCATGAAATTAATATTAATGAACACTGAAATGTTTTATCATTTGTCCTGAGTCCTTAGAAGGCTCTGGTGTCCTGCTCCTGGTCTCCAGCAGATGACTAGGGACAAACCAAGCTGGGAAACTAAAAACTGCATGATTTCATGAAAAAAGCACTGGGCAAATTAACATGAGATCTATGGCACGGTAAAGGCAGGAAGTGTCTTTGTGAAAATGCTTTTTTATACTTGATCAGAATAATCAATATTAATTGAAGTGGGATAGCACCTCTCCCTTAAATAATAGTGTGAGAATAAGCACTTCTAGCTTACTAATGTGTAACTGCTTCACTTCCCAGCACAAGGAAACATGGGGATGTGTGTACCTGCTGTGTCTCTCAGCCACAGCCAGGTTGTCACTGCACACTCATGTGCAGCAGGGCTGCACAGCCTGAGAATATCAATTCAGCACTTACCCCACACTTGTGCTCTTGTTGATCATACACAGGCTGTATATCCACGGAACCAGCAATCTGCCATCTTAGGTGGCAACTGTTCATTTCAAACCATTTGGTTTCATTCCCTCCCATTTTTTGTTAAGGCACACCAATGCTTCCTCACTTCCAGTCTTCTGGCACAGCTGGTAGCCAGCAGCACAACTGAGCAAGGCTGGGGTAGCTCCTCGCCCAGAGGGACAGTTCTCCTTGTAGCAGCCACCTCCATGACTGCTGCCTGGGTGGCTGCATTGTGCAGAGCTGCAGCAGGCTCTGTGACAACAGTCAGGGGGAAACTTGCTTTTGATACTGTCGGAAAATCCTTGCCAAGGTGACACTACATATTAAAGGGTTTGCAATAACAGAAGGTTGAAATTAAATTGAACAGGATATTAATATCTTGTAGCGGAGGAAATGGTATTTCCTTTTGATTTTACTCTTTGCTTTGTGACCTCGCCAAAACCTGCCTCCCTGCACAACTAAAACCAGTTCGCCAGGCCCTCCTGCCCAGCACCCAGCTGCCTGCACGCTTTAGTGTATAGACAGCCTCTTCAGAACCCCGACAAGACTGAAAGATTGGCTCCACCTCATCCCACCTCCCTTCCAGATCTTCTGTCTATCCTACAGGCTTCTCAGAAGCAAGTATTAGCTGGCTTATAACACATCTGAACAGCCCACAGACGCAGAGAGAAGATTTAAAACATGGAAGAGGTGTCCACAGTCTGATTTCATCCCATTTCCTTCTGCAGTTCATGAAGATCTTTTTCCCTTTCTCTTACAACTACAGAGGGAGCATGGGGGTGCAGGACTGAACTGGCACAGCGTAGCGCTGCCTAGCAGCCCAGCAGAAGGGGACAGGGCTGGCTGCCACCCCTATCTCCCATGGGCTGAGTGTGGCTCTTGGGCAATCATAGAATCAAAGAGTCATAGAATGGCCTGGGTTGAAAAGGACCACAATGCTCATCCATTTCCAACCCCCTGCTATGTGAAGGGTCACCAACCACCAGACCAGGCTGCCCAGAGCCACATCCAGCCTGGCCTTGAATGCCTTCAGGGATGGGGCATCCACAACCTCCTTGGGCAACCTGTTCCAGTGCCTCACCACCCTCTGGGTGAAAAACTTCCTACTATTATCTAACCTAAACCTCCCCTGTCTCAGTTTCAAACCATTCCCCCTTGTCCTATCACTATCATTCTCTCTCCTGTTTAATGTCTGGGAGTCCCACTGCAATGCAAAGGCCTCTGCAGGAATCATCTGCCAGCACCTCTGCTAACTTGATCCTGCCAAAATCCATGTAGTGGCATGCAGAGTGTATGCGTAGATACATGTATTTAACAGAACCCCATCTGCAAGTACATTCTTTAGGGACTGGCTTTTTAAAAGCATCAGGTTGAAGTATTCGCACATTATCTAGCATTTTTCTGAGTGCTGGCATAGCACAAATGAGTTGGCTGCTACACCAGCAGCCATCACTAGGCTAGCAGCAGAGTCAAACTGGGGAAACATTAAGAAGCGCATTTTGTGTCCATAATTGTGTGTTTACAAATGAGGCATTTGAGTACTACGTAGTTAGTCTCAAGCAACACTGAGATGGGAGACATAAGAGTAAGAAAATTTGGCTTCCTGGTATGGAACTCTGGCCAAAAGCATCATTTAATCCAGACAAAGAAAAAGATCAATCAATTATGCCAGTAAGTTTGAAACAGCACTATAAAAAGAAAAAGTGACATGGCATAGGTTTGTGGTTCCCAGCTAATGGACCTAAAACCTAGCATCAGCTGGTTTGTGTTTTACGTTATTGTCAAACAAAAATAAATCATTGAAAACATGGCAGAATCAAGTCTAACTGGCAGGACATACCATAAAGAAAAACAGCTAGTGGTTGAAGTGAAAATTAAGAAATGCTGTTTATTCTCCCAGAAATGCCAGGGCTAACCAGAAGAAGCAGCCCGCTCTCACAGGCTTTGCAATTCTTTCCCTTTCTTTCCCGCGAGCAAAACGTTGTTACACCATAGCTGAGTTCTGCTCCAGTGAGATTTTTCTTCTCGATACTCAGAGATTAGCATATTAAGTACATTATGTCCCATATTTACATAGCTATTGAATTATGGCATAGTTAGCATTTTGTCAGCATTTCTATTGCAAACCTCTGAAAGAGCCTGGAGTTGTGACTGAGGATCATCTCCAGATGACCAACTCCGCAGGGGTTGGGGGAAGGGGAGGTTATGTATCTATTTTTAAAACACATTCAGATCTCCAAAAGAAACAATCACCTACCAAAGACAGCAGCTAATCAATATTGGAAGGGAACAAGAATTCTTCCAGGAAGAACTGATCTCTCGAATGTGTGTACTGACAGACAGATGCTCAAATGACCATCATTCTGTACATCATCACCAACCCCAAACATTCACACATTGTGGCCAGAGGCCAAAATTAGAAGCTTGTCTTAAAATTCACTGGACCTAAAGATTGCAAGTTTAGAGATCATTTTATATTCCCTCTGGTTTTGAAGCTATCATCTTCAACATTATCAAGCTTTTTTTGGCCACAATATTCACTGCAGCAGAGACTATGGGCATCATCAGTGGGCTGTGTCCAGCCATGGACTGATGCAGCAGGGACAGAAAATGAGGCAAACCTTCCAGGCTACCACAATGCTTCCTTGCCTACCACGATGCTTCCCTGCCTGCCCATGTTACCACAGAACTACTGCTGCATCAACACCAGCAGTGTTCTTGCAGCAACCAAAGCAGAGCGTTGGCCAGAAACACACGCGCTTGTTCTCCCACCTTTGCCATAGTTAGGATTAGGAAATTAATCTAGATTTTAAAAGGCACTTGTTTGAATACTCAAACAAGTTTTACTTAAGTTGCTAGTATAAGACAAATGAGGTGTTCCAGGTGACTTGGCACAGCATCAGCTCATGCTGTAAGCACAGGACATTCAGATGCGTCTTGGGGTCAGATTCCCAAATGCAGTCAGGTGTCTGAAAGAGCACGAAAATGTCTGCATGCATTCAATAAATGAAATGATTACCTGAACCTTTAGACACTTATTCTGGCACACAGGGTCTAAATCCCAGTGGCTCTCGATGAGACTCAGACTCTTAAGTGCCTTCACTGCCTCACTGAGAAGGAGTCTAAAGGGCAGATTTTAAAAGCCATTTGCAGCCTCAACTCTAATCTGGCCCTAAACTACTGGGAAGCTTTGAGGCTTTTACCCACTGCCTCTTCTAACTTGGGTGGAGAAATGGAGAGGACGGTTGCAAAGCTGATGATGTGGACCTGGACGGTGCTCAGATGGCACAGGACTCTGGAGGAGCTTTGGTTATCCAGCACCATGTGGCTGTGCCATGCATCCTGGATGTCCCTGCACTGTCATTCATAAAAACAAATAGTCAAAGTCTTCTTTCATAACATCTCTATGAAAAATTATTTCTTTAAAGCATAAATAGTAAACTCTGCATCAAAACAGGCTCTGTTTATTAAAAAACGTTTTTTGGCTTAGGTCACATACTTGATTTTTGCTGTGAATAAATGTTTATGCATAAATTATAATGCTCCAAAACCAGGTGATTATAGGAATCAAAGCTCACACAGACCATTAACTGCAACGACAGAGCGGGGCAGTGCTGACGCTCACACACACATCATGTTTATTGACAAGTTGCAGCATTTACCAATTTCTACAGTTCTGAAGTTGGAAAGTCTGTATCGTATGTGGAGCCGAAGGCTAAGGGTAATATTTCATCACCGAGGTAACTTTCCTAAACCACGAATTTACCTGGCAGTAGATCATCCTAAAATATATCATGTGACAAGCCTCCATCAATGTGCAGTTCTTTCAGTCCCCCAGACTGCCATAAGTTATGTGCATTCACTATGCAGGATGAGGCTAAAAACATTACTACTCTGAAGCATCTCACCTTGCTACAGTAAACACCTGCCTGGTTTTGACTGGAGCAAAGCAATCCAGCCAGCTCAGAGCAAACCTTGGCCATTCTCTACTCTGCCCAACACTCACAAAACTTCAGTGACTTTATCCTTCCAACATATTATGGAAATATTAGCATTTGCCGCAATGAAAAATACTTTTTTTGGCATCTTTATTTCCCATCCTTATTCTAAGATAAACACCAACAGCTGACGGTATTCAGGAACGTTGCCATATGTTCCCTTAGAAATGGGATGCTGAAATACGGCTGTTATCCACCAATTGGCATATTTGCTAATTAGCACAGGATTGCTCAAATGCACTCATTTCTCCCCTGAGGGAGAACCCCTCTGAGGAATTCTTATCTACCAGATAAGAATCGGCATCAGGATCCCCTACTAACAGCTTATCCACTCTCACAGTTCCTGATTTAATGGTTAACACAAGGAATCAAACAACAATTTGAGGGAGCAAAGTCAAACTGTGTATCTTCCATTGTTATTCTTTCCAGATGAGCAATGCAAACAGCACTCATAGAGTTAATATTTGAATGCCTTTTCTAATAAAACCAGCTTCCAGTTTTTCAGTCTTTTGTGAAAGTTTAATAAAATAAATTTTGAATATCAATGGAGTACATTCTATTTTTCTTGGCATGTCTGTGCCTTGCTGTGTCCTTCTGTTGCAAGAGTCATGCCATAGGGAGAGCACTTTTCCACAGTCCATTGAAGTTGTGCCATAAGGGCTGGAGATGATTTGCTAAAATGCTCCAAAGGTATTCAGATTTCTTTAAAGAAGAAATTCAATTTATGTGCATTTATATTGCAGTGTCTGTCAGGAAGAAAGGTTATAATCACCAGCATATTTTAGATTTACATTTTCTTCTATACATGAGGTAATGGTATTAGAGGTAAACTATGAGGTTTAAAGTTGAATTCGATGTATGGTACTATTTTCATTGCTGCTAAAAGCATGTTTTTGAAGTTCTTGAGGAAAGCATATGTTAGCATATGTTACTGAAATATCAGGAACAGGATGCTGGGTGGCTTAGAGGATAAACCGTTTGTCTTTCTTCTCCACATTCTTACATAAAGTACGGCTGGGTTTCATGAGCAGAATGAATGGAGGATTCTCAGCTCACAAATTAGTTCACATCATAAAGCTGTGGCACAGTTTTGTTGAGCAGAGTAGCAGTTAGGCGTGTTCCTGAATTAACATGTGAGCTAAACGTGCCTTTAGTCGTATTGCTGAGGAAGGGAAGAAGAGGGCTTCAGGATTTTGTGATAGTGCTTATGTAAGCTTCAGAAGAACAAATAGTCATCAAAAATTAAAAGGAAAGCACGGCAGTAGGGGAAGCTCTTCGTCTCATTTTACTCTGAAAATTCACTTCATTTACATTCTCTGTGGCTGTATTAAATATTTAGATGTTGATATTTTCACTGAGTAGAAAACATTATCATGATTCTTATCAAGTTGGAATCCTTCTAAGCATATGTTAACGTTATCTGATAATGAAATTGCCATTCTTATCTCATTCAGGATCCCAATAATTATAGTCAAAGTACTTCGGTAGAATGTACTGCAGCTGATTTTGGGACTGTAGCTGAATGCCCTCTTTCAAATGAACACTGATGGTTGGTCGGGAGATTTATTTTATAATTTCATTGCTACCCCTGCAGTCTCTGTCAATAAGGAAGCACCAGAGCTATCATGATGGTTTTTGCACAGCAAGCTAATTGTATTTTAAGCCAGCTTCCAAATGAATTCCCCATAGCTGTTCCACTTTGCAAACAATCATTTAAGCAGCGCTCTTTGGGGAACAGCGCATGCACGCGCACATGCATGCATGCTATTTGCTTCATAAATTCCAACAGATAAAAATCCTGTTTCATTTCTCACAGAGTGTTTATTTTTAATACATTATAACTAGATATTGGCCAGATATGGCAACAACAGATGTTTGCTGAGTACCTCAGTGGTCCTCGACAAGATAGGGCTTCAGTCCTGCAGTGAACTTCAGAGTCTCACACCCTCACACATGACTCTTCTGTGATCAGAAGTACTTGGGGACAAGAAAGAAATCTCAAGAGAGGGGTTCTTTCATTTGTATAATTGTCCATGGTCTGTGTCTAGGCCTAATTCACTGAATACTCTGATCCTTCCCCTTCCCTCATAAACACCTTCTATCAAAACTCATAAAGTATGATACTTTGGGATGCCCCTTCTGGATGTCTTTGTGGGAAGATTACGTATTAATACCAAAGCCTTGTGAAGTGCAGAAATTCCACTTGGAAGCACAAAGATGCAGGTCTAATATGGTGAACATCTCCTTTTGGGGTCTTCCACTGACATGGCTGGACCATGAAGTTAGCTCACATTTTCAGCTTGAAGCCCTAAACCAAGCCTTCCTTATGATCATATTCCCACCATCTAAAAAATCCCAACAAACTCATTAACAGGAAAATACAAATAAGTAGGATGCATTGAGGCTGGCACTGCAGGACTGGTATTGTGGAAAAACACACTAATGGTACACACTGTGCTTTGGACAAAGAATTGCCACAAATTAGGCACCAAGAGCAACTGAAACCAGTAGAGAAACAGGATGGAGAACACAGCCATGTTTCTCCCAGTACTTTGCCTGGTCTGAGCTTTGAATGTCTCAGTGCTGTCAGCTTCGGAGGGCTTGTTCTGAACATTCTGCATTTTTTCTAAATGGAAGCAAGAGTTCAGTAGTGCCTTATCACTTATTTAGGATCTGAGGACTTTTTTTCTCTTGTCCATTCCTACTTTCTAGCTATTTTCCAGAACAGCTCAAGTCTGTTTTTTTCCTTTTGTTTATTCTCTATAGTGAAACCAGCCATCATTAAGAAGGCCAATAAACTGCACCTACCATAAAAGACTTTCATAAAAATAAAGGATAAATTTCCAAAAGAAATCAAAGTTAAAAATCAATCACCAAATTGTTACCAGATTGCTATTTACATTTCTACTCATTCATCTGAAGGCCATTTGTTTAATGTTAGGAAATTAAAATCTTGCACATGATTTACCTGCTCTAGACTAGCCTGGGAAATTTTCCAGCTTGCACTACATTTCAGTGCAAACAACAGTGGCAGGAGTATTAATTCACAGAAGGTAAAAGCATTCTTATGAGGTTGTATTATGAGGGTGATTTTGTGCACTTCCCCCTGTTGTTAACAGTCCCTGGAAGATACTCACCCAAGTAGAACTACTCAAAATGAATCCCTCCGTTAGAGCAAACTGGGCCTTTGATGCATGACTCATTCTCCAGCCTGCTAAGTGCAATACCAGCAGTAGTTAAAAACCAAAGCTCCCCATGTCTCAGCTGTCCATAGCAGTGCTTACTTCTATGTAGTTTTCTGAGAACGCAATTGCAGAATGGATTTCCTCCAGCAGCAAAGCCAACTTAAGGACTTCCCATCACAACTGAGCTGATAGCTCCCACCCTGAGCAGCAGCTCAATTACAGAACTCATCCATACTTGGTGCTGAGACCAATGCTGCATCATTGGATGGATTTAGGTTAAAAAAACAAGCAAGTATTTCACTATCACAGGAAACATATTGTGACCTAAATGTGAAACATGCTGAGATTCTGCACATCTTTGTGACACCAGCAGTGGTGATACGACCAGCTGATGGTCAGCGATGACCAGATGTTCTGCTGAGATCCATGTGGAAGGGGCACAGCTGGCACACACCAGATGTATGATAAGATGGTAAGATGTATGAACACACTTCTGTATAAAAAATGGAAAGCTTCAAATGGCCATATAAAAGAAAAAGAATACAAATGAAAAAGAAAGCTGAACGCAGAAGGAAGGACAGCATATACAGTACAAAGTAATAAATGCCATTTACAAAAACTCCCCTGACCCTTGCTTTTGATTCAGTTTTGAGTAAAATCATACTGTTTTAATTCTCACACTGTATTCACCTGTAATAAAGTTACAGCCAGAACCGTTGTTTTACCAAGTGCTAAATAATGAGTACCAACAGCAGCAATCCCCTAGAAGGATTCTCCACATTCCTTCCAATACGTTGCTTGTAACACTTTCAACACTGCAGAAGTTGGGGCTGATGTTAAGCTGGCAGCTCAGAGATGCTCCTGAAATGCCAGAATGGAACCAGAGGAGCACAGGCCCCAGTATTACATCTGCCTGGAAATTTCCCAATGAGATCGTTTTCATTAGAATACACCAGCTGGTAGAAAAAGAAGCATTCTGTGGAAGCATATTGATTTTAAATTAGGAGACCAAACTTTTGAGATGCAGAGGAGGGAATGTGAAATGCTGGGCTCTTGCTCAGTGCCACGTGCAATGCTCAGGTCTCAAGGATAGCCCTCAGCTGCTTTGGATTCAGGAAGAACTCCCCAAGGGCAGCCAGGAGCTTGGCTTCCTGCAGCCACAGGAAGAGACAGGGCCTGCAAGGCAAGAGAGCTGAGCAGTCCCATTCATTTTGGGAATGCTGTGTTGATCTTATTTTTTTAAATTTATTTCCAGCAGGAAATATCAGTATCTCTACATTTAATCCCAGCAAGAAATAAAACCCTTAGCATGTTCTTGTTTCCTCCAGCTGTAGCTACTGAAAAAGAAAACCAACAGGAGATGAGATGTACTATTGGGAACGGAAGTTACCAGGGGCTCAGCAGGCTTGTAAAGGCTGGCTCTGCATTCAGAGTTCTGGGGATGGGAATTTTGTTCCATTTTTATAGTTTTTCCTATTTCAGTGTTATTAAACTTTTTCCCTTCCTGATACTCGCATGTGCTCAGCTAAACAGGCATGGTGATGCCATGTGCTGCCACAGCTCACCCCAAAGCAGCCCTGGTGTGGTTTATGCTCGCTGGTGGCATTATGCCCCTACTGGTGCAGCTGATGTGCTGGGAGCTCCATGCGTCTCCTGCCTCCATCAGTGAATGCTGGCCTGACTCCTTGATGCACCAGGAGCCCCCATGAGCTGCAGAATAGGTGGGGAGGGCTTAGAGCAAGAGGGGACCAGGGGACAAGTGAGACACTTTCTGCTGCTTGGTCACGGCACTCTCACCTGTGGGAGCCTGCTGCCATTGCAGAGCCCACAGCATGGCACAGCCCACTGGGTGCCCCAAAGGGAGAAGAAAGAGCAAAATAAGTGACAATAACAAATCTCTGTGTTCATCTGCTGCCCCAATCTGAAACATTTACATTCCAGTTACTGAAAGGCTACCTGAAATGAAAGCCGCAGGAAAAAAATTTAGGAGCCCTGAAGAATTTTCCAAAGGCAAATCAATTAAAAGAAAGGTCCATTTGAAATTCAAAATACTCCTGCACGTTTGGATTCATTGAAAGATATTATACAAGAAATCACAGCCCCAGTTGGCTCAGCGAGTAACACCAACACTTGTCTGCACTGCATTTCATTGCATCCCCACACATGGTACTTCAAAAGCATGGTAATTTGCAAAAGCAATTTTGTAAAAGCTTCCATACATCTCCCATTAAGAACAATTTGGCTACTATCTGTTGCTAGTCGTGAGCATGCTTTTAGATAATAGATGGATGAGTGCAGACTAGCAGGAGAAAAAACAGTGGATAAATACTTGGCAGTTCTCTAACAACTTTCACTAGAGGATCGCAAAGTGATTTACAAATATCAATTAATTAAGCCTCAAAAAGCCCCAGTGAGATAGGTAAGTATCATTACTCTAATTTCACTAATGCGTAAACTGAGACACTGAGAGAATTAGTCTTTCACCCAAGGTCATGCAGCAAGCATCTGGCATAGCCTGAGACAGAAACCAAGAGCACTGTCTTACCTGGCTCTTCACCTACTGGGTCATTACATCTCTCTTGACACTGCTCTTTAAGGTCTCTTATTCCTATGAGCAAATGCAACGCCCTGCAAACCTGCTGAAGTTCCCTTCTACTTCCAGGAGCACAGGTCAGAGGGACTGCCAATGCAGCACTATGCTGCTGCTGGTAACACACGGGGCCTGCTTGCCTCTCAGCTTCTGGTGCTATGGCCCACTTGGGTGTCTTTTGTGCAGCCCCAGGCCAGTAATGGGGCAAGGACTGGAGACTCAATGCAAACAGAACGGCCCTCAAGGCTGGAAATGGGATTGGTACCCATGGCTTCCACTTAGCTGCTCAGCCTTGACCAAAGTACCACTTGCTGTAAGCACAGCTCAGCTGAGGAAGAGAGCTGCTGCTCAGCTGCACAAAGAGCACTCCTCAGGCATGGCAGGCCTGCACACAGACACAGGCCTTGCACCGTACAGAATAAAAGGCACAACATTGGTGTTGGTACCACTTGATAACAACATACACTTCAAAAGAGGCACATGTTTCTATTCTAAACCAGCACTTGTTTTTTAAAAAAGAACTTTTGATGCCTAGAGTTACTACTGAGTACATTGCCAGGGATCAGTTTACAAGGATTTAGAGCATTATCTAAAAAATCAGAATGGTGTCTAGACACATATATTTGTGATATATGATGCATGCTCAACATGCACCAGGACACAGATCTTACATATAAAATACTTCAGAAAGCTGAGATAAACTCCCAGCAAACAAACATCTCTGAATGGCTCTGCTTATATGTACACATACATTTATATATGTAGATAACAAACAATTACCTCTGATATGCAAACAGATGAAGGACAGAAAAGTTGGGCATCACAGCCCAATAATCACATTTGTAGGGACCAGTGCGAGAAATGAACACTAAACTCTGAACTGCCTCTCTCAAACAGAAGTGCTAATGCAGCAGTACAGTTGGCTTTTTGGCAGCTGAGCACAGGGGATGCAAAAGCTACTTCTGGCTGAACCAGTGGGCTGAGAGTTAACCACCTCTCTCACAACCCTTCTCTGCCTGGCCTGAGGAGAGCACACTGCTCTCTACAGATATCCACGTACATTTGTTCAGATGTACAAACCTATGTAATCTACATAGGCTTTACAACAGAGGAGATCTCGCCTTGCCCCAGGGTCCCAGATGGGCGACAGGATGTGGATGGAGCACAGCTGATATTCCTGCTCCACCATGTTCCTGTTTCTGCTCCTCGCTGCCAATGCCACGGTCTAGCTGCAAGCCCCAGTTGTTGGGCTTGCACAGATGGAAAAAGGCAAACAGAAGAAAGAATTGAAAGCTGATGGACTGTATAAGAATGCTTTATCTGTTTGTCTGTCAAGCAATAGTAGTAAAGCTGTTGCTTTTTAAGAGCAATTGGCTATCGTACTAATGTGCAAAAAAAGGATATAGGCAGTACTCATAGCTATTGCTATTCTGGTTTGCTCCCAAGGAATTTCAATTTAAACTATTTATTCAAGGTTTCATATTAAATCATACAATAAAATACCATTCCTACACAGAAAATGGATTTATTGCACACAGATGTGCCAAAAGCAAAACATCTGCACATGAAAAATCATCAATGCCACGATATTTTATCTCCTGTATGCAGATAAAGCAACTAATTGCTTTCTGAAAAAATTCAGGTCAGAAATTTAATGCCCCAAATTTTTAAGGGTTAAAAAGAAAAGTAGTAATTACAGAATTCTGTATCACTGCCATTTGTACACACCATATTGGGTGCGCGCACATGCCATGAGACCTCAAGTAATGCTTTGTAGATTGATGAAGTCTGACTCAAACAATATGTCACAACAGGAGTCTGACAACCAAAAGCACGCTTAATGTAAACTTGTAAAGTCGTAGGAAGGAATGCCAGAGCTCTAGCCAGTTAATGATTTGAGCAGTAGGCTCTTTTTACTGCTACTGAAATTAAATACGTCGGTAAACCTCTCGTCAGTTACAGATGTCCTTCTGCATCAAAATCACGCACCACTGTTTTGCTTCTTTTACAGAATCAGATGAAACAGAGCTGAATCTTTACTTCTTCCCACCAGGCTGCAATGAGCAGACGGGCATTGCTGAACAAGATCAGCAAATCCCATTCTTCCCTCTCTAACTCGTTTCGCAGTTTTCTGAGTCAAAACACAAGCCAATCACCTTAGTGAACAACTCCGTTTACTTCTTTTGCTAGAAAGGCTCATAACACCTTGTAATCTGTATGCATTCTTTCCTCGTCTGGCTATTAAAGAACGAAGTCATTGAGGACATTTTTTAAAATGCATGCAGCTCTTTAGTTTGACATTAATTCGGAATTTATGTTCCATTGAGCACTATGTACAACACTGCGGCGACACTTGTTTGGTATTTTATCCACATCCCAAACTGTTGGCTGCAAAGAATTTGAGGAATATAAAGATTGTCTGGGTAGTTTCAAAACAAACAAGAAGAACAGATAAAGGTAAATACACTGAAGTTTGGGGAAAAGTATTGCTGCTTATTTTTAAATAGACAAAGAGTAAGGACATAGGTGGGAGAATTTGATTATCAAATGTAGTTTTAAGTCTTCTTTTCTTTAGAAATGAAGAATCTAAGATGATTTTTTTTTTCTGCTGCAAGAAGGGATTTTAAAATTAAAAATCGTTCTACACTTTATCCTAAGATGTTGTCTTAAATATTTGATGGCAGGTGCCCAACCCTACAGCTTACATGACACATCTGATCTTCCCAGATAACAATACCGCCATGCTCATTTTTATTTAATAAATTCTCTGTCAAAAAAGAAAGAAAGAAAGAACCGTCTCTGAGTGAGTATAATTTGAAGGAATAGGCAAATTGTGACACTTGGACAGCTGTTACCATATCTAAACAAAACACCATCCCAAAGCTGCAGCTGTCTGTAGGAAGGATGGATACAAAGGTACTAAAATTTGGTTTATGATCAACGTAGAGAAGAAAATGAATACGAGGTCAATACACCAGATGTATCTGGCCCATAGCACCAGCCTTGAAACCAGCCTCCCTGGACAAATTTCCCTTAGGAATAGTCCACACCACCATCAAAGGCAGGGATTAGGAGAGTTGCTTCTTTCCCACTATTTTTATGAAAGGTATCGCATTTCAAGCCAGTTAAGGGAGGGGGCAGGGGGTGGCCTTTCAAATTGGGTCTTGGAGCTGTTATTGCAACAACTTGAATTATCATCTCTTTAAGTCTAGTTTTCCCACATGTCCAAAATTCATGTGGCCAGACTTAGGTAAAAGGGAAAAAAAAAGAAAAAAGAAAAGGAAAGCCTTCTAAAAGAGCCTCTCACCAGAAACTGCTAATTTGTCAGCTGTATTATCAGAGGCAGTTTCCACATGCCTCTCCAGGCCTTTGAAACTTCATGGTACATCTATCTCCCTGTAACAACATTTACAGATGCTCTTTTTCTGGCATATGTAAGGTGCCTGGACTTACAGCACCAGCACAGCAAGCTCTGCTTGAAATCCTGCCTGCCCTCTCTGTAAGAGCTCACTTACGGTGAAAAATGAATACTTTCCATCTCCCTTATTTTGCAAACCTTTAAATATATTAAGAATCGAATGAATGTGTGAGTACATTTCATATTAAAAACGTATGGTGAAGGCTCTTATGTTAAGAAGCTGGTTAACAAGCAACATCAACATTATATTGTACATAATTCAATAAAACCAATACCTAAAGAAATCCCGAGTTTTGTTTCACTGCATGGAATCATGAATGCCTCTATGATTTCAAATGAGACACTTTGTCAATGCTGCTGCTATCTAACAGTACATTTGGTTTGGGAAACAGCTTTTATCGTAGCTGAAATGAGCTAAGAATCTGGAAGAGTAATAAGGACAGGCAAAGGTCTTGTTTCTGGATTTGTCTGGATGTGCAATGTTCCTTTCAGGACAGTGGGACAAGGCCAGTGCTGCAGGTGAGTGGAAGATGGCTCTAATTGGCAGCTTGCTCAGCACTCCATGACCCATACTTTGAAATCACAGACCTAGGCAAATTACATGACTTAAACATACAAACTGCCAACACCAGGACTAAGGATGGTACACAGACCTCTCCTCTGATGTCTTCTGAAGCCTTGCTGTGTTCCAGCTTTCCCCTCTTGAAAACTGAAGCCCTTTCCTCTGTGGAACTCTTCCAGCTGGAGGGGAGGGCACGTAACGATGTGCTGCCCATGCTCACGATCCACGTGCCATTGTAGGAGTTTGTGGATGCACTCCTGAAAAGCTTTTCTTTTCCTTTCACCTACAATTAGTGCTGCTTATTACACACAATATTGGAACATAGCATCTCTGGGTATGTGCACGTGACGTTGAGCAACAGGACTCTTATCCCAGCTGAATATTTGGGTGTTAACCATGAATTGAGAACATCCCTTGATTTAGCAGGGGAATGCTCTGTATAGTCACACAAGGACCATAATTGGAGTCGTGTAACTCCAGCCATAGCTCTGTGCTGTAAAAGTTATTTACCTGCAAACTATGATAGCTTCTACAGCCTTTCACTTGTTCTTGTTTTACAAACTGAAAAACATCAGCCTTTCAGTCATAAATTGTCACCTGTACATCTACACATATGCATATTTATAAAGAAGAACAGACAAAACAGTCACACAAGCAAGTATGTACATGGGCAGTAAAGACGGATAGATGTCAGTGAGCCGAACTTGAACAGAAACAAACTGCCAAAATAAAACATTTAACAAAGGCCTGCAGACCAGCAGACCAGTTCCTCCTTTTTAGCCATGTTCCAGAGATCTTTCCCTAGCAGCACATTACATCTCTTCCTGGCTTATTTCTTTTTTCTTCCTCCTGTCCGTGTTCTCAAATTTGCCTAAGTCTTGCCAGAGGAAATGTAATGACACTAATTTTATTTAATGTTGTCGATCCGCATTTAAAAAACATTATTCTTTCCAACTTCTCTAGCTCCTATTTCAAGCCTTTTTATGGTTATTACATTTCAGTCATTTCAGGAAAATGGATGGAGGTACAATGGTGGAAACATAAGAAATCGCTACATTCAGCAGCACAATTAATGCAGTCACCATTGGCAGCTTGGAAGAAGACAATCAACAATCAATGGCTGGAAGGTGACCTGATATCACAGTTTTCTGCCACAGCAATCAATATTTTTTCTTACTACAGACAGGCTACTCCAGATATGTGATGTTTCACCTCAATGGCTTTTATTCTTGTCCAAATCCTTAATATCATCTCACCCAAAGAACCCAGGACTACTTTAAATTACTTTCATATCATGCAAAGGTGAAAGAAGTTACTCTTGGAAGAATTTGTCTTTCTGTCCAAAACAAGTAATTTAAAAAAGGAAAAAAAACCCCTCAATCAAACAAAAAACGAAAACTGAATTTATTTACACACTGCAAGTTTGCATTATGCTGCTTTCATATTACCAGCCATTTCCAATTTGATAGGATCTGGGTTTAGCAAAAAGGCAAATTCCTATAGTTTCCTTTGTTCCCAACTGAAACTTCAGTTACTCTCTTGTTATTTTTTGTAGCAACAACAAAAGTAGTCCCAAATCAAGTAGCATTTGTCTAAGGCATGATTTTTTTATTTTTTATTTTTTTCCCCAGAAAACACCATATAATTCTCAGAGTTAATAACTCAGAGTTAATATCTGACCTATCTTCCATTTTCTTTTTTTTTTTTTTTTCTGTTAGGTAAATAGATTGGGAAATTATTGTGCAGCTGCGTGGAGGTAGAAAATAATACAAAATAGAGATGAGCACTTGGGTTGGGATGTTGTCGACTGGTAATACAGCTCATCTTTGGACCAGTGAAATCAGGAGTGCATTAGGCAGATCCTTTACAAAGACTGTTACTCAATTTTCTTCATTTTCCCAGCACTTGTAACATCTTTTTCATCTCTACACCCAGACCAGGTTCTACAGAAGTCGGTGGGTGCCTTTCCATCAGCAAACAAATGCAGAACAATGAGTTCCTTCTAAGAGCTCTCTGTTAATTTGAGACAGGCTAAAAAATTCTCTTGCAATTCTGAAAAAAAGTTTTGGTAAACTAATAACCACATTCATGCCAGGCACAATATTATCCAGATACATCCTGAATAAAAGCATTAAGATAAAACTCTTAGGATAGAATGCATTTGTAAGGAACGGTAACACACTTTAATTAAATGAAATCAAATATTTGAACGGCAGTGCATGACCCCACAATTACTGCTTGAAAACATACTTTTAATTAACTGAACAAATGCATCTTAGTGGATCCTTATGTTATACAGATTGCGAGACAGTTAGGCACCTCTTCAAAGCTCTGAACACAGGGCGACCCTGCTCACGTGGAGATTTGTCCCCAAGGCTGAGCACTATCGCGTTAGAGGGTCTGAGAGGAGCGCCTCATTGCTTCCCTCTGCGCACAGTACGTGTGGAACTGCAGACATGTGGCATGAGTTGTGGAATTATTTTCAGATTTGTTTTGTGGTGACTGCGTTTGCAGCAAATACTGAAAATATTATACTAAATGCTGAAAGCATGCCTATGGGCCCCAGGGATAGACAAGTACATTTTATAATCTAATTACCATATGCTTCTGGCCCTTAATTCAAGAAGTTGCACCAGTACACATTTGGATGCTTACATAGGGTACATGCTATGCTTAAGGACAGGGCATAAACGCATAAACGCATACTTAAGGATAAGCACATCATGGGCCTTTTGGTATCATCAGAATCTGGGCTACAAAGAGCAAAACAAAAAATCTGGATGAGTGATGTCCTTCGCAGGAGGAAAGCAACTCTCATCCAAGCTGAAGAAGAATGAATAAAAGACATGAAACTTCCAATGCTAACCAAATGCCTGTTTCAAATTATGCCGCAGTCCTGCACCAGTGCCTTCAAAATCAAAAAGTTTTAGCAAAAAAAAAAAAAAAAAAGAAACAGATAGAACAGAATAGAAATATTTACTCTTCATAGTAACGTTATTTGTCTTGCAGTATTTAAAGTTACAAGTATGAAACGTTACATTCCTTTGGCTCAAGAAAAAAACACATTTAAACTGCTTTATGTTAGTGAATGATTATAAAATATCTATGGAAAGTACACAACATTCCTGCCTCTGATTATTATATATTTTTTAATTACAGAGGAGACTCATCAGCAAGCCTTCTTGTTTCTACAGTCTATTAAAGAGCCTCAAAGTTGCTGAGCAATGCACTTTTAACAGCCGATAAGCATATGCAAGACTAAGGCCTGGTTTTAAATGCACATATGCAAGTTATCAAAGCAACCATTCATTTCATGTCAGTTTTAATATTCTCAACTCGATACACTTTTGATGACTAATGACTTGACTTATATTTTTTAAAAGATAGCCTTTGACTCATGATGCTCAAAGTAAAGGATGGCAACTAGAGGCCATCGTGTTTCAGTCCACCTCAGCCCATCACGAGTCTCGCCATCTCTGATTAAATTCCTTACATGTTTAATGTTGGGCAGATGCTTTAGTAAGGAGCTGGGTCAGGCACCAAATCCAGCAAGTACTGTCAAATTTCCTCACGTCCCATTATATAGAAATCAAGGCATAACAATTTTTAATGAACATCAGAGAACTGTGTCAGCATTGTTCTTAGGAGAACTACAGATTTGTTCAGTTTAGATATGTTCTAATTTAAAGATTTCCACAATAGGGAATTAAAAAGACCTGAATTATAATTCCTTTAATGGCAGATCACTCGATAACACTGCCATCTCCAGCAGTTCTATATTAAAATGCATGGTTGTGCAGACAAATACTTTTTGAAGGAAAAGTGTTTAACATTATCTTTTAACTTTGTCTAATTAGCTGAATACTGTGTTTTATTTCACCCTGAAGCTCTTAAAAAGCTGATCTAATTTCACAATGAACACTTAATGCCATTATATTTGGAAATATTTGCATTTGCCAACTCTTGTGCAATCACCATTCATCCCTCTGCACTCATCCCTTGCTTCTCTTTCCTTGGGAGTGATTCTCTGCTTTCTGCTTAGATAAGCTCCTTCCATTAAAAAAACCTGTTTTACTGATTCAAAAAAAAAGCTAAAAAGTTTCTCAGTGGATGTTTTTTTCAAAGGGGAGGACGTTATGCCTCCTCAACTATGTTCTGTCTGTTCTTTACTTAGTAGCTCTTTAGCAGCACTAAAATTCAGTTCCAGAGGAGATTCTGCACTCACCATGTGCTGAACCACACAATAATCCAAAGCAGGTGTGTTGGAATGGACCTATGGAAATCACCCACTCCAACCTCCCACAAGGTCAGCTGGAGCACAATGCCCAAGACCGTGTCCAGTTGACTTTTGAATATCTGCAAGGACAGAGAACTCCAAATCCTCTCTGAGCATCCTGTTTCTTTTTTTCTTTCTTTCTCTCTCTCTCTTTTTTTTTTTTTTTTTTTTTTTTTTATGATCCTTCTGGTAAGAATATTTTTTTCTTATATTAAAAAAGAATTTGCTGTATTTTGGCCCATGCTCCTTGCCTCTTTTTGTTTCATTAGAAACCTCCACGAAGAGTCTGGCCCTTCATTTCTCCCTGCGCCACCAGGTATTTATCCACACATATGAGGTTCCTCCCAAGCCTACTTACCAAGACTAAACAATCTGAGCTCTCTCAGCCTCTCTTTGTGTGACAGATGCTCTGATCATATCATCTTCGGGATATTTTTCTGAATTTGTTCCTGTGTGCCCATGTCTCCTCTACAGGGCAGCCCAGAACTGGACACAACACTCCACTCCCTACATCCTAAGCTGAGTTCAAGCATTTCCTCTCAAATCCAGCTCCATCAGCAGGCAAGTGACTAACACTAGAAACCTGTAACTCCTACCTTAGCAGAGGGTACAGCCACTTGATGGAGCTCAGGCAAGAGGAGCAGAAGCTGCTGACGTGACGTGAGCAGCCTAACGCTACACCAGCCTATGCCAGCCAGCACTCAGCTGACAGAAGCCAAGCCCGCAGGCAGCCCAATAAGACCTTCCAGAGGAGGTCTGTCCACAGCTTACCTTGCTAACGATTCTGAGTAGACTGTCAGAGTAATGGCAAACTTCATCTGATGGTATGCCCTAATTGCTCCAAAACCAGAGGAGCTGATTTTGGCAGTACTGACAATACTGCTCCACGTCTCTGAAAATACAGATGTAATGATGTGCACAACTGGGAATGCCCAAGATGAAATACTAATCTAACTGATCGATCATGACAACTATCAATCATTTTGCAGCTTAGGAGGATAAAAACGTTACATAGTAAAAGGAGACATTGCCTCAACCTTCCTTGAACTGTACTGCTGCACAGGGAGAGCAGCTCCTAAGCCTAAGAAAGGGGCCCTTTGGCACCTACCAACAGCTCGAGACATGTCAGCATACATTTTAGACAAACATTTCTTCGAATCCAGGCAATTGTTGTTTCCTCCATTTTCATTTTCCATTTGCTTGCTCAACCTCTGCAGCCCCTTTGTTGCCTGGTAATAGGTGAGATAGGCAAATATGGGCTCTGGGCTCTGGAACGAAAGGGCCTTTCATGTTGTCGGCACTGCAGAATGAGCAAGTGGTGTAAGCCGCCTTTGCAGTTTACATACTGTAGTGGTCTGCTATAGAAACTATGTAATTTGGTTTGCTTTGTTATTTGATAAATGGCAAGGAAAGCTTTGTAGCATGTTGACTGACTCTACTTGTAAGGTCATAGGCCAGTGCTGGAGTGAGAGGACACAGCCTTCTGCGTGGTCCCAGAATGCCTCCAGATTGCCTAGGAGAAATCAGGCTTTATTAGAGCTACAAAGACCCTGCGATGAAGAGCAGCCGCTCCTAATCAGGAGAAAATACTGGAGCAAGCTTTGATGGAAAGGTACCAAGTAGTCTTAATGTGTAGTGCAGCACATAATGCACTGTAAAAAACAGTAAGTCTTATAAATGATGCTGCTTGCTTAGAAATCCACAGTGTAGTCCACCATGGATTGCCATTTTTTTTTATAATTCAATCCTATACACTTTTTCACCCTGGACAGCCAGTATCAAAAGACCTGTAAAACGGAGTCTTTCAAATGTATTTTCTCAAATACAAATGAGTGAAAGACATGTCCACTTTACTAGACTGCTGCTTGTGACAACACCCATGTAGAAGTGAATAAACAGTACGGAGAGGATGCAAGTCAGACTGCTCTCATCAGCTTTTACCTACTGGAGCCATCTGTGACACAACAGCACATGTTTGTTAACAGGAAACTATGCCCAGCAGTGGCCCCGAACAAGGAGGACTTCTGGACCCCAATTAGTGGAGACATGCGGAGATGGAAGAGAAAAGGAATTCAGTCAACAACTGCCATCCCTGCTACATCCTCCCCCTGCTCCTGCTCCCCTAACATGTGTGGCATCACATACCAGGATCCTCCTCTTCGTGTTGTTTCAGCTACCAAAGGAGAGCTTGTATAAGCTATCCGCACTGCTAACAATAACAGTATGTACTGCTGTACTTTATATATAGTAATTTTTTCCCTCTGGAAATATCTGGCTTACTATATTTCAAGGCTCTATATTTCAAGTGTGCAGGTACACTTGTCTTACCACTGGGAAATCACTGACAAAAGCAAGGACCTGACCCTGAAGATTGTCTTTGGACATATCAAGTGAGTGGGAGCAGCATAAGAACCGCTCTCCATTGTGGAGTACACATGGCAAAAATTCATTATATTCAATACATTCTGATATACAATTAACACCCTGAAATGAGTACAGGTTATTGGCTTGCACCATCATCCCAAGTGGTGCAAACTAGGACTTGCTCTGTAAAGAAGGTGTGGGAAATTTCCAGAGACACTGAAGGTACTGGAAGCCCCAGCCCTGCAGATCCAACCAGCTGGGAGACGCTGGCCACACGCAGCTCCAGCTCCAGGAGTGGACTCAGCACTTGAATCTATTGCCAAATGACTGATGTGTTATAGAGGAATAAAATCAGTGTGTGGGAACGCTAGACATTAAAGCTCGGATTTACACCTACCATTTTCACGGTAGACACAAAGCAGGTGACATTCAAGACAAACTGAAATAACTCCTCTGAATTATTCTGCTTGTTCGTTATTTATTTTACCTTATTCTGAAAGTTAGTTCCATTTTCTGAGTCAGGGAGAAGCACTAAGGGGAAGTACTTTGCTAGTCATTTGGTCAGAGCTCGACTACACACAGTCTTGCAAAAAAATTTCTTCTGCATTACTTTTAAAACCAAAACAAGGACTGAGTAAGCCTAGGGAAACTCACCTGGAAGCAAGATGTTACAAAGGGGGCAATGAAGTTTGACAGGCAAGGGATGAGACTTAATTAAAGCTAGAGAGGGGAAGAAGGGAAGAAATTAAATGCTATTTGGGAGCACACAAAACATAAATAACTCAAAATATGAAATATTCATTATTTGTAGCTGTGAGAGGTTGCTTGGGAATATTTTATTGCTCTTCCTCTGTCCCCAGTGTTTTTTTCTGGGAAGGGAAAAAAAGTGGAATACTTCAAAGGACGTGGAAAGCAGGATAACTGGGGGTTAATTCATGTACTTTCTGGTCTTTCTTTCATTCTCTAACTCATCCCATCTGAGCCTTGGATCTTACTCTAGTTGAAAAGCCAAAGCATGTACATTTGGAAGTAACGGGACTATTCTCACTCCTAGAGATGGCTAACTGTCATTATTAGGGCTCTGGATCTGGGCAATGCAGGGCTCTTATCTGGCCTTGAAAACTTCCCTGTTCTGGGCAGCAGGAGGTGAGGCATTACCATTAGGAGGTGAGGATGTATCCTTCTCCCTCTTCGGGGGCCAGGCTGCTCACATCAGAGCTGCAGCTGCAATGTGCTTTGAAAAGGTACAGTATATATGCATATAAGTGCTCCTTTAGTTACTATGGAAGAGGGATTCAGCCTATTCCTAGCCTCTTTGAGGTGTCAAGCTTACTGAATTATTGAGCTTTTCTGCTCCTTTGAGCATGCTTTCAAAATAGGTACTATCTAGTCTTCAAGTATATGGATTCTCTATATTGAGCAACAGTCCTTGCAGTATCTGAGTTCTGCTGATTAAGACACCACTATCATCTCTTTAATCATTACCATAAAAATCACAAACTTTCTGAAAAAAGTAAATTATTTCTAGATTTTATTCCTATTTCTCTGATGATAACTTTGCCACATCTTTTGTACGTTTTTTTCTTTTTTTCCACTCCACAACCAGGAGAACCAGGCAAGCCTCACATTTCTGTCTGCATTTTTCAAACAAAATCTTTAAGCTGGGGTCCAAAAAAAGTACCAGTTATCACAAGACACAGATGACCAAGCCTTTATCCTCAAAGTACATTGCAAATGTTCTGTCTCCACTGCCATATCCACCTCAGCAAACAGTACTACTTTCATGTTGTGGGAAAGGGCTAAAGCCATGGAGGGATGGGACACTGCTGAGCAGTGCAGTGTCTGACTCCTCCTGGCTGCAGTGAGCCCAGTGATACTCTGCAGAGCTGAGGCCAATGCAAATTCGAACCTCAAGTCATCATGCTGCTGTGTAACTTCACACAGACATATTTGCTGAACATTTCTCTTCTATTAAATACTGTATTACTGCTAACCTGCTTATTCACTAAAAACAACACTTCTTTAAAGCTCTCTTTCTCTTGAGAACACCAAACACACTTTTGTGACCAAAAGTTCAAGTTAGATAAAGAACTGCAAATGCCTGCTTTCCAAGGAGAATGCTGCACAGACCTAGAGCAATGAGGGAGCTACATTAACAGAACAAGGACAAAAGAGAACAGCTGCAAGCAACACTGGTTTGACAAAACATATTCAAGAGACCCCATCCCTCCTTGAACTTCCTCAAGAATTGCAAAATCCATTTGAAAACGACAGTTCTTCTTATTACACTCAAAACAAGCTAATAGTTTTGGTAAGTTCTGCTGTGCCAGGAAGGTCTGCAGCCAAAGATCAGAGGAATTAGGTGGTGCCGTAGCTTCTGTAAGTACTCACAGCTTCAGGAAGAAGAAAAGATACGTCTAAAGATACTGAGGGAGAACTAATTTATGAATGTAGCCTGCCAGGAAAGTAAGAGCAGTGGCAGTGTCAGGGCTGCAGAGCCAGAAAAGCACATTTAGGCACAGGGTGGGCCCAGCACCAACGAGCATGGACAAACTGAGGCCTTCAGATATTTACCCAGGTCCCAAAATAAATCAACTCCAGTCCATAGGGAAGAAAAGAACTCCTCGCTCCACAAGGCTACTTACAGAGCACGTCAGGGACGCTCCTCCGCCTGCACCCTCGTGCAGTGTGGCTGCCTGCTGCCATGGCCAGGAGCAGGGGTCATCTTGGTGAGGGCTGCAGCCTCCGTGGCTGCCTGGCCTTTTCTCCAACAACACACCCAAAGCTTTTCTTCTGCAGCCCAAAGGGAGGGCAATGAGTGGCATGTTCCTGCTGGGAGTGGTGTGTGCCATATGACGGCAAGGTTTGTTGCACAGCAAGCATCTCTAAGCCAAGCAATGTGGGCCACGGCCTGGTGTTCAAACCAGAAAATAACTTGAGAAGATAAGTAAAGAATTAGTTCTGGATTAAGGTAGGATGTGAATTCAATTTGCTATGATGCTGCAAAGCAACCGAAGTAAGCTCAGCCAGACAAAAAGTGCATTTCCAGTGCCTGGGCCTGGCTGAGGCGGTGTGAGGTGACGGGTGCCTGCGCCCTGTGACGCTCACCTCTGCCTATGGCTGCTCCTCGTCGCTCTGTCAAAGCCAATGATGTAAGAAAATACTAAGTGATTAATTTAAACCAGATAATCCTGACAAAATACAACGGAGGAGCACGCACAGTTGTGCCAGAGGCACAGCAGGCAGCAGCCTTCAGGAAGGTGAGGATCCATGCTGGGGCAGTCCCTGAAACTCCCGTCCCCTGTCAGCGCAGGCAGGGCGCTGTGGCTGACTGCTCTGCTGTGCCCGAGCATCACAGCTTGGCTCCTCTTGTCCCTGGCCGGTTGTACATGTTGGT
The DNA here is from genome assembly GCF_951394365.1 of Tetrao urogallus. NCBI lineage: Eukaryota > Metazoa > Chordata > Aves > Galliformes > Phasianidae > Tetrao > Tetrao urogallus. The sequence continues at coordinate 15,247,362 of NC_136825.1, read as the reverse complement.
ATACCCATCAGTGAAACTGGCCACGTAAGTACCCTTAAATGATCCTTTGAAACACAGATAAACAACCTTTGCAGGGGTAATATAAGACAGAAAATGAATGCTGCTTGTGTTATTTTGTATGTAGAACACTAGGCTGGTATTGAACAATTATGCAAACTTTCTGAGAGAACTGGCCATAAACTGGTTCTTTTACCAGGTGTCAATACCACAGCCGAATAAAATCTTTACACATTATATTGATCTGTATCTATCACATCTTGATCAAAGCTTCCTGCCTTCTGTTAAGGTATTAATGATTTTCTAAACAAAATCAAACATGGCTACTTCAACTGTCTGAGCAAGTTAGATGAAGCCTCTTTAATTGCTGACTTTGATGCATCTTTTCTTGCATACCAATTTCAGCTAGGAAAGACAGCGAGCAAGCATTAAATTATCAAAAAGGCGATAGCAGAGCCATCTTGCTAAAAGCATCTCACCCATTCTTGCCTAAGCCTCAGTTTTAGGAACCTTCTTCTTGCTCTGTGTTCAGATAGCCACAGAACTAGAGGGCTTGCCTCACAACGGATTCTTTGAGGCCCAATAAATAATATGTTCCCACTGATAGCTGCAATATCGCTAACAAGAGATTGCCTGCTGAATCTGGCAGTTTGTTAGACAAAGGTTTGGATAAACAGTGGAGAAACACCACCTGTAAAGTTAGGGGATACTCAACGCAAGAGAACCATTCCACAGCTGTTTTACTGGTGAATCTAGCTCATCAGCTTTAAGCATCCACTTCACATCTACAAATACTAAAAACTCCGGTATTATCATTACAAAAGCTGCATGAGTGTTCAGTCATCAAGCCCTATATGTATTCTGTAACTAAATTATCCCCTGGTCACTAAAAAGAAGAAGCATATGACAAACCTGCATGTCTAATGCTGATATGCTTCTGTCATCTGTGTCAGAGTTTTTAAAAGCTCAGAGGTGAAATACAAAAATTCACTTTTGCACAATCACACTATTATTAGCTGCTTTTACCTTACCACCTTTTGCTCAGTGTACAGGGGAAAATACAACAATGAAATCCAAGCTTGAAAATATAGGGGAAAAAAGTTTTGGAATTTATAGACATTCTGTATCTTCTCCAAAGAGCCACGGCACTCGCTTGCACCTAGATTTCCTAGTGCCTCAGCTCTCTGCAGGATCTCTCTGGCATGGTTTTGTCTTTGTCTCTTCAAAATTCCTTGTCAAGAGGCTTGTGCTTTTTGCGTCTGTCCTTGCAACATAATAAAAAGGAAAAATTAAAGAGAATGGGATTCCTATAGTAATATATTTGTATTGCTGTTGTTAAGAGCTTATAACTTGGTCACAGAAAAATCTGTACTTGGAGTAAATCTGGAATGAGAGGGTTTGTTCCTGAAGGAAATTTCATAAAATACCAAATTAAGAAACATCAGCTAGGCTCTTAAATTACTTGAAGAAAATAAGACACATCAGTAGTTTCAAGTACTCTTCTTTAATCAAATAGTCTGTATTTAAAACCTGACATTTGGCAAGGGATGAATTCCTTCTGCAGATCTGTTTTGTACACATTTTTTTAATTTTTAATAAAAGATAAATTGCCTCATAATGTAGTAGAACACAATTATTTTACTGTGGAACGCATGTTCTAGCCTGTGCCTAAACATGTTTTATTTCACTAAACATGTCTGTTGTTGTTCACTTTGTAGAATACACCATAAGTGCTTGTGGAAATTCCTTCTCCAATTTTACAATGTGACTTGCAAATTTTATCTCTGACATGTTTGCTTAATTTCTGGACGACTGCCATTGTGTGCACAAATGTAAGCCTCGTGTTTTGAAGTGCTGTGTCCTTTAACCATGAATATTTCCTATTGCTTTCAACAGTCATTCAGGCTAGAATATGCAGGTCCTGTGCGCTGTGCATCTCAAGGAGCTGAACACCTAAGCTATCACCTGATTCTCACAAACTCTGCTTGTGAACTTTGTGTGCCAGTGTTTGCACACATGAAGTCTTTTCCCCAAAAAGATCAAACTCAAGAAGAATGACTTTCAACTCCAGTGGGAGAGCATATTGCTCAGAACATCCACTTCTTCATGTGGCAGATACTCTCAAGTTACTTTTCCTCTTTTCTAGTGCATTCCTGAGCCATGACATTTCAAACCTGCATCACAAACTATATGAACTGCTCTCTGTGTGGATGACTAAGAGTTTGTTCATCTACAAACTGAAGCTTTTCTTTAGACCAATTTCACAGAAAAGAATGAGCATGGGTTATTGTTTCAGTAAGCATGAGTACATTTGGAGAAGTTCAAATGCACATGCAATTAAAACACTACCCTTCCTGTGCTGTTGTACGATGCTCGTAACGGTCTCGAAGAGGTCAAGATTCCTTCAGTTCTGCCTGACCCTGCTTCCATCTGTCAGGCTGCAGGACAGCATAGCTGTTTCCACAGTTTGAAATTAGCAGAGTGCACTTTCCAGGTCAAGTAACACTGCCCACCTGAATGTCTGAGTGCACTCTAAACACATGCATCCTTGTTTTCTTACCTTAAGCTGTCCTGTGTCATTGCTGGCACTGCAAGATGTTCTATCTGCCTCTACTTCCACATCAGTGACAGAGATACTGCTCACCAACACAGCCAGCCCACCTCTGATAAGGGTGAAGGACTCCAGTAACGAGGTGGATATTTGCTCAAACTGTGTTTTAGCCAGCCTGATGCAGAGCTGCCTTTCTGGTCTTAGGCTCCTAGAGTTAGAGACAGAGACCATCGCCAAGGCAGATGTGTTTATACAAAGAAAAGTAACAAATGTAAGCTGCAGGATGTTTCAGCCTCTTGCACAGAGGACTTATAGCGGTCTGTGGGGAATGGTGGAGGAAGGCCTGGTATGTTGACCATGCCTACTGCCTTGGGTTAGTTCTCAGACAGGTGAAATCTGATTTAGTAAACTTGCCTATGTGATTGGAGACAGCTCTAATTCAAGCCAATTGTGCATTTGGCCTGCTCAGGGAACATCTGCATAGGGTCACTGAGAAACCCCCTAGTTCTCCACGCACAGGGATGCACTGGCTGCAGGACAGACACAAAACAAAATCATTTCTTAGGATCTACGACTTTAAAATCTCCTGTTTTATTCACCCACACTGTTGTACTCATTATAACCAGTATATGAAAATGTTAGAATGAATCCTTATAATATTTATTACCAATTACAGAACACATTCTGCCTCAAGTAATAAATGCAAGAGTTCTTTCAAAGAGAACTGAACAAGATACCTTTCTATATAGTATAGACCAAATTATGTCCTTCTCTGGATGGTACACAAGTCTCTTTGGGAGGAATGAATATGTACTTTTCTGTTTTAAAATGCTTTGCTATCCTCCTGTATAATCAGGAAGTTCATAACCTTCATTGTCAGCGTGAAACAAGCTGCATTTTTTGTATGTACTGTAGCCATTGCTACTACCATACAAGAGGTAAACTATTTTGGATTTGTACTTCACTTTATGCTGTAACGCTATTAGTTTTACCCTAACAACAAAAGTATTTACAATCTCCAGGTCTGAATGAATGCTTAATTGTTCTTTGAGTTGAGGAGAGGTGCTACATTTGAGGTTGGGAAATATTTCTACTGTAAACATCAGACTAAAGAGCACAAATTCAGCTTTCATTTTTCTCCATAGCGATCTTTGCATACAACTGACACAAAAGCGAGTCAGTATATAATACAGCAGCAAAAAACATTTCAATAAGAAGATATTTCATTTAGTGAATGTTTCAGTTGCTTCAGCAAACAGAAGATTTGCTGCTATGCCCATGAATGGCTGCTTCAGTTGCAAGGTACAAGGTATGTGTAAGTCTCACAACATAAGTGTTGTCCTTGAACTGAACTGCCCCGAAACAGGGGGGTCATAACGCCTCATCCTGACAAACTGATTTATGTAAAACTGAAAAACAGCAAGACTTCAGTTTCAAAGCTGTGAACTCTTACATGTATGTGGACGTATATGCTATGGAGTGGAACTAACAAAAATTAGTGCACCTCTGAAACAAAACCTGGTATGCCTTGCCTTCTTTCTTTTTTCCCTGTATAAAGGAGTTAGGATATTCACTAGGCCCTTTACTTTAAGTACATCTTGCTCTGTGCAATCCTACATGTAGCTCTCTCCTAAAACATTACATGTACAAACAATTCATTCTCTTTTGTACAGATATGTGCATTAAAAACTCAGCAATAGCCAGATAGCAAATAGTAGACTTGTTCTCAAGGTCTATTTTCCACTCCAATGACAGTACACACAATTCCCAGTTACACTCAATCTAACCAGTGTGCCCATCTCAGGGCTGCGTGTAACCAAATTCCAACCTGAAGCCCTTAGTGTAGTTCTTCACCTGCCAGATAATAAGGCACTTTTAATAAAGGTGATTTTTGGCTTAAAATCACATTCATGTTGGAGACTCAACTCAATGATTATTTTTTATACTTTTTTTTTAATGTTATATTTGTTAAATTACTGTATTATGTAATTAAAACAACTAAAAAAAAAGTCTGATTTGCCTTTATACAGCTATAGGTCTAAGTCACAGTAAGATTTTTGCTATTAAAGAATCTCCCTAGGCACAGTGCTCTGTCACAGATCTTAACTCAAAATCATTTATTTAACATCTGTTCCGCAATCATTTCTTAAAGATTTACTTCCTTTAAACACAACTGGGACACTTGATCCTCCCTTGTTTCAATCTGCAATATCCTTAAAAATAACAGTAGAAGACGTTGTGAATACAAAACTGAAGCTGACACCAATAAATTTCAGTGACTCATTTCTCTTGCATTATTCCTGCTTGGCTGGTTCCTAGGAGGAGATGAACTATAGAGACACTCAGAGGCAATTTAGTGGTATTACAGAAAGACCCATTCATTTTGGACTGCAAAGATCCTCTCAAAACTACAGGAAAACTAAACTACTCTTTTTTTTTTTTTTTTTGGCACAGGGAGGGAAAAAAAAGAGAACAATTTCTTAGTTAAGAAGCCCCATATCACTGCTAGAGCACTGTGGCCAGGCACACTGCTCCATGAGAACAAGTAACATATAAATACAATTGCTCTACATGGTTATTTCTGGTTAAAAAGTTGTTTTTCTTCTAGATATGAAGTTATCATTGCAAAACTCACTTCACAGCCTCTCCCCCCCCCCCAGAAAACTAATTATGTGTGAAAGTATGAACAGATTTACCAGGTGCTAGAAGATCTAATGTCAGGTTATGACGGTGTTGCCATGGACTTGTCCTTTTTTTTCCACCTGGAAATTTTACTTGGGCTGAATTTAAGGATTCTGGATATTATTCCAGGACTTCTGGCAATGCAGCCAGAGCAGAAACCACTGCCAAGCTGATGGTCACCCAGAACTGCAAACCAAAGCTCTCCCAAGCATGTACAGATCAACCATGCAGAACAAGCACCCATCAGCTCTGCAGGACACGTGCTGTAGGTCTCGTGTACCATAAGTTTGCTGCAAATGTATGAACCATCTGTGATACTCTGGAGCACGTATGTCAGACCAGAAAATCCTTGTTAAGAAAAACGTTTTTCACATTGGAACTGTGCAACTGAGAAAATGTTAATCTTCTAATGATCAGATTCCAAACTATACATTGCAGCAACATGTAGAATAAATAGCTTGCAAATATGACCTTAGAGAATTGAAAAACACGGGTGTGAAAAAGGAATCCATAATCATTTGTTCCTTGTTAATTATTCTTGAGCCACTCATTACTCAACCCACCAACAGCTTTGAAAGTCCATATCCTGTTGATGAAGTTAAGTTTGATTTCAAAATTAGATTTAAAATGCAGTTTACGTGGGGCTGAAATGTTAATAATAATTGTGGTATAAAAGATTTTCTTTGACAGAGGCTGCAGCAGGCCATTGCAAGCCCTGGTGCTGATACATTTCTCACAGCAAGTGCCTGGGGTCTGCTCCCAAAGGACTGACAGGGCCACTCCAGCCGCTGCCAGGTCGTTGCTGTGCCAGCCCATTACTGCACTTCAAATGGGGCTGCCTTGAATTGAACTGGTGCAGTCACAGAGCGCAGGTCCCTATACTTTGTGTCAAGTATCAAGAGAGGGGGAGGGAAATACAAATATCAGAAATGAAAGAAAGTTCGTAGTACTTTTCTCAGTCCTATAATTTCATTCAAAGAGTTGTAAGATGTGAAAACTGTATTAATTACCTTAAGATACACACAACCTTGATGGAAGAGGTGTTTATGGCAGATGCATTGGCTTACAGATTTGCCCCTGTTTTTGCCCAGCAATAAAATGAATCGCAGAATCGCAGAACTGTAGGAGTTGGAAGGGTCCTCTAGAGATCATTGAGTCCAACCCCCTAAATGAGAAGCAACTCAGCGAAATTCATGGTGACATACTGCTATGAGAACAGTATGTGTGGGTGGAAAACCCACTGTGACCAGAGTAAGGAATTAAGCCTGGTAAATCCTCAACCACAGTCCAGCCACACAGCTCCAGCCAAGTTAAAGTGCTTGAGAAGGGAAATGAGACTCCTTGGATAATGAAAAAAGCCTTGTGGGATGCTGTATATCTCACTGAAACATCCTTCACTGGTGGTAGTGTGGATGCTGCAAGAGGGCTCTGCCTCCCCCAGTAGCACTCACCTTAGCACCTACCCAAGCCATGCTGCTGTGCCCAACAAGTTGCCTTACTAAGAAAAAGCTGTTCCAGATCCTAACAACATGGTGCCTGTGTCTGTAACTGAAAACATCTCAACATCTCAGATGCTATCATGACCAGATGGAATCCTGCTTGCAGCAACTCTCAGCTTCCTGAGATTTCTAGCTGAGAGGGCTGTGATCCTCTGCTATCTCCTGGAGCCGCTGTTTGCCAGATACCAAACAATAACAAAGCAGAGAGAGGCCAGCCTAGCATCCTGCTCACAACTGGGAACCCACTGGCAGGAGCCACGATGAGCTCCATCATGGAAAGATGGGTGGACTGCATCCCACGGGCTGTGCTTGGAATAAACTATAAACAATCCAGAGTTACATTTGGTTGCTCAGGGCAATCACTTTTCTGCCAGATCAGAAGTGAAGGTCTCTTTGTCTGAGGATATTTTTCTCCCATTTGTGAGTATCCTAAACTCACAATGAGAACATTTCTCAAAACAGTAAATATGACAGCAGATTCCCTCACACTCTCCTTTCCTCACACAAATGCACATACAGGCAGGAATAGCACGCCAAGGTCTGTGCAGTTCTGGGTATTTCCCCAGTTTCCATGGCAGACTGGATCCCATGTGGCTGACGGCAGAGTGAGGAGTGCTGCCAGAGTCAGCTGAATTTCTTTACATTTTATTTGAATGTTTCAAAGTTGCTGCTTCTGTTTCAGACCTAGTGTGTCCAAATACCTATCTGTTGTTTCATAATTATGTCTAATGTAACTGTAACATCTATAACACCTCTAACTAACAGGAGATACTGAATCTCCTTAAATAGCTTGCTTCACTTTTGTTCTCAGACTGTCGTGACTGCACCACCACTACGAATATGAGCACTTCACAATCATTAATGGATTAATCTTCACAGCACTATGGTAGAGATGGAAGACAAAAGCAAGGAGATAAAGCAAGTAGCTATTTAAGTTGGAGACACAGAAAACAAACAAACAAACAAAACAAACAAACAAAAAAAAAACTAACAACCCCAAACCACCAGAATATCCAGTTCCTGTATGTCCTCATGATGAGATTGTAGCCCAAGGTTTTTGACCTGCTTTTTTAGTCCTCCAAGTCTTTTCATAGATTTTATACATAAAAAATGAAAATCTTGACTCTTATAAATTTTAAATTGCACAGAATACGAATCTTTCACAGAAAATCATGTCACAATCCAAACCAAACTGTTTCAGTCAGCAGTTTCCATGTAGCAGTTTTGACTAGTTATGCTTTCGACAACACTTCCGACAACATTCAACTATCAAAGCTAAATACGATTTTGTGAAGACTTTGCTTTAAAAAAGAAGGGCTTCTTCAAGAAAATAAACTTTTCAAAAAGCCTAGTCACTTATAGACAACAAGTTATTTGCTCTTTTATTGTCTTAAAGATAACAAAAATCTTGCAAGCTGTGGATCAGATAGAGAGTCCAGGGTGTGGAATCACAGAACATCCTGAGTTGGAAGAAACTCATAAATATCACAGAATCATAGAATCATACAATCACAGAAGGGGCTGTGTTGAAAAGGACCTCAAAATTCATCTAGTTTCAATCCCCTTGCTATGTGCAGGGTTGCCAACCACCAGAGCAGGCTGCCCAGAGCCACATCCAGCCTGGATCATGGAATCCAACTCCTTGCTCCACACAAGACCACTCGATTTACTCAGAAATCCCAGCATTCAGAAGTTAAGCTTCTGTATGTTTTTGTTTGTGAATGGGGAGGGGAGTGTGGATTTTCAGAACAGCTAATTTCCACTGGTTACTGGGCTAAACTGACCAGCTTGTTCGTGCCTGACTACCATGAGAGTGTGTCCACACATATACGCTTCTACTTGTGGGAACACAGCAAAGTTAACGCTGCCTACGTGCTGCTTTTTGTTCCCAGTCAGGCATAAGAAAAAAATGGAATTTATTTATCTTAAAGCTATTGAGAAAAATAACCTCTGCTGGATGTGCTCTAGATTTCGAGTTCCTTCACACTCCTCTATGCACTATTGTGTACAGATGCTTCATTCTTCAATGAGAAAGCCAGAAAATTAAAATCAATAACTTCATTACGTTTACAGTGCTTTTCTGTGCACTTGAGTTTTCCCAGTCTTAATGTCTTACTATAACTTAAAAATCACTGCTAGCCTTTTCCAAAATAGTCCATTTCTATTCCTTTCATACAGAGGTTCGAAATATAGAAATGTATATTCTATTTTTTTATAATGTACATTCTGAAAGGACTAAAGCAGATCTGTTTTCTTTCACAAAATGTCCAACTGAAGGAAATACAAACACCTATTTTTATAGTATCTTCTGTAGATGGTAAGAAATATTACTTTAAAAAATGGAGCAATTTCAGGAACCTTTTAAATTCATATCCTCATTTTCTGACAACAAGAATTCTTCCCTCACAGTTCTTCTTGTTTTGTGCATATACAAAAAATAAATAATTGACATTTTGTACTATATGAACTTCATGTATTATTAATTTGATGGAAATGAACACATGATGGAGCACCTTCTTTATCTTTGTGATTGTTTTCGCAGATATGTCAGTAACACTGATATTGCATTGTATGATGTGTCCTAGGGACTGTAACGTTTCAACAAAATACCTCCAGAAATGTATGTGCACCCACAATGTCATCTAACAAACTCACCTTTCATTACAGTCACCTGCAGTAAATCCAAGCTTACATTTGAAAGGCAAATCTAAAAAGCTACTGAAGGGAAAAAAAGCATCAATGTAGCAATAGAGTCTCAGAGATTACTTTTCCTATAATTCTAATGAGACAATAAAAATAAAAACCCAGGGATTCAGACTTGACGGTAATGCGGAACTTCCTTCAGAAGAATATTTGGGGTCTTCATTAAATGATATACTGTGTGCTATTTCTATCTCATCTAAAATTCTGGTATCTCCTGACAATGTGATCCTCCCAGTGATATGCACGTGAGTAATCTCTCATTTACATTAATGGCATTATGTGTGTTTTGTATCTAGGAGAGAATACTTTTTTTTCCCTTTTTTTCCCCTCTCTTAGACTGGTTGCTCACTATGCACTTGGCAACTGAGATGTATTAAGGTTTTTCCCTAAACAGGAATTAAGTCTCCCCTGTACAGCATGTCATACTTGCCTGAAAGCAAGAATGCTGCCTACTAAGCAATAGACACCCTAATTAAAGTTGCCCAGCATAATATCAGCCCATTAGTATAAACTAAAGACCAAAGAGAATAATGGAGGTGGTATTAGGATACCACAAAACATAACCTAAGGTCAAACAAAGATTAGTTTGCTTTGGGTAATTTCTTTAAATTTATACATTTTAAACCGATTTCCAAAGCCAAATATAGACAGAACAACGCATGTCAGTTTTCAAGCACCTGCCAAAACAAAACTGATAACAAATAAAGAGCAATAAAATAATTGTCAGTCAGATGCTCCTGCACGAACATTTCGCAATAATGAGATGTAATAAATATTCATCAACGCATAATCCATAAAGGCACATAGGAGCATATTTTCTGCCTGCGTGTAACGTATTGTGCTGAACAGTTACAGCTGATCACGGAATAGCAGCGGTCTTACAATGCTTTCTTGCACATTACAATTCCTTTATCCTTACACAGTCTGGAAAATTGGAGCCCTTAGAAGCTGTGGGAGAAGGAAGGGATAAAGATTGCGCGTGTTGCAAAGCGGCCCTTTTTGCCAGGCGTTCCCTCAAGAGGACAGGCCAGCTCTGAAATCAATTGACCTTGCAATTGCTGTGTTCAAAGTTTATGTTTAATCGATAATCAAATATTTTAAAGTGAAATTTTTAATAAATATATTCTTGGTTATCTGTTTCAGGTTGAACCGCATGACAATACTTCAGGAACAGAGAAATGCTAGCAGTAATACTGCGGAATGACTGCCTATTAAAATGAGCCTGCTTTCAAAATGATAACAATAATACTAATAAAACCTAGATCCTGACAGCTAGCCAAGCAAAACAAATTATCCAGACTTGTTAAAAACACTTGCATGGCACTCTAACAAACAGGAATATGCGTCAAAACACAGGGAAACCCTCCCCAACAGCTGATAAAGGAGCCAGCTTGCAGAGCGTGGTTGTTTTCACCATATCAATGACCGTGGTCATTGAAGTGTTTTGTATGCATCTATCATACCGTTCTGTGAGGTGTTTACCACTGGATTCAGGGAAACAAGCACTGGGTGACCTGTGCCTTGTTACTACAGAGCACAGGTGCTGCTGTGCTCAGGACCCTGGAGGACCCCACCAAAGGCTCTACCACAGCCCACACCATCTGCAAGGAGGAGAAAGGTGTTCATGTTATAGGCTTGTGGTCTAAATTTGTTCTGCATTTCTTCCATGCAGTCACGCCCAAAGACCAAATGTAAGGAAACTCATCCACAAGGATGCATTCAAAACCTGAAAGGCAGCAGAGGGTTCCACTGCTTGCTGCGGGGTGTGCACCATGGGCATTGCTGTGCAGCACAAGGTGGGCCAGCATATGGATGTCATACCAGTTCTCCAGCCCCCCTGTGCCGTGCAAGGCTTCCGTTATCACACTTGGCAGTGGGATTCAAAAGCAAGCTTTAAAGGCTTGAAATGGAGATGACAGAATATCTATAACGGCACCCATTACATGGATGAATCCCTTTGCTCCGTGTGATTAAATGCACTCTGCTGGAGTGCATGGGAAGAATGACTTATCTGTACCACAGATGGGAACAGGATCTTGGAAAAGATGGGCTAGACCTCTTATTATGGATTATGATCTTCCTAATCTTACATCATTACATAGCAGGATGAGCAGGAGCTGCTAAAATAAGTATGCATCGGGCAATAAATGTAATCTTCAAGCTTGCTTGTAAGGATAAACTGGAAAAGCTAAGACTAAAACCAAAAAGATGGCAAATAAGTATGAAGGGAAGCTGTCTGGACCCTTCTTGCTACCCTTTCTATGGACACCTCTTTCAGTGGTACTGCAGAGCACAGAGCCCTCACTGTTGTCTGATGCTGTGGGGAGCATTCGTGGGACACTTTTCTCAGAACAGAGCTGCACAAATGGCCAAAGGAACACTGGCACATCTGAGCCCCGGTCACCACAAGCCCTGCTTGGTCCCATGGGCTTTCAGCATGCTGTGTTTTGCAGCTGGGCCAGCCCCACTGCCTGCTGGATGTGATCATCTCTTGTGTCAGCCAGGTAGCCCTGGGCCACAGCCCAGTAATTGCCAGGGTTTCCCAAGTGCCAGGATGGAAAAAAGCTCCCATCAAAACTGAGTGGCTCTGCCAAGTTCAAAAGGTGAAATAAATGAATCTTTACACATTATAAGAACAAAATCAACATTCTTCTGTGGCATAAAGTGCCTGAAAAACTAGCAAGTAAAAGCAGGTGTGATGTGCTCCCTGTCAGCTAACGACACTGATAAGCTTGCCATGGCTGGTTCTGCTTCATTTCAAATAGACTGCTGGAAAAAAGGGGGAAAAGCCAGAGCAGAAATAATTGCTGGAGCTTCGAGTTAGCTGAGAGAGCCTGCAGGCTAAGATCAACGCGACTGATTTCATCCTCTTCCTTTTATTTCTATAACCTTAAACGTTCTGCTATTATAAAAGTCATCATGTCAGCTTTCCCCCAAGCCTTAGCAGCGGCCTATTTTAAAATTGTATCAATTGGTAAAGCTCTTGGCTGGAGTATTTTCATCTTGATTTATGGTTTTTGAGCTTTAAAGATGAAGGAAAACTCCACTGACCCGATCCAAGCATGTATGCACATTGTCGCCTGCATATGTTTATAATCAGGTGCTACAGAACCAAGGCATGCTTAAAAAAGCTTTAAAATTGCAGAGAAAGAAGCAAATTGCATGTGAACACTACTTATCCCATATTTGTCTCCAAGTAAAATAAAACAAAACAAAACAACACAGGACACCTATTTTGATTCTAAATGTTCTTTCTCTGCTTAATATCAGGGATTTAGGACTTCCTGAGGCCATTGATAAGGTAAGGTTTTTAGAATTAAGAAACTCATAAATCAGTGTAACAAATGTGGACATGTAATGCCGTGGCCTTGTCCTTGCTTCTAGATCAATGTAACTGATAAAAGAAATCTGGGATAGCGAGCATGGGGGCAAAGGGACTTTTTTTTTTTTTTTTTTTTTTTTTTAAGCAGGGCCTGATCAAAAGGAAAGCCATAACTTGTACTATTGCAGCAAAGAAGCAGTCAGCCAGTGCGAACGCACATCGCTGCCTTTTAAACACTTGCAGCACGGACCCCAGAGAGTGCATTATTAAAATGTTCAAGAGGATCATATTAGGGTTTCAGAATAAATACTAACTTGCCACAATAATCTTCACACATTTGTCCATGGGGAACGGAGGAATAATGACCCTTTGAATTTGTAATACAAAGGAGAGGCTTTTCTTCTCTCCTCTCCTTGCCAGCAGTGAGGTGGCATTGCACACCAAAGAGCCTGCCGCTAGCAGAAAGGTTAAACTGCTGCAGGAGGGAGGTGGGGAGAAGGAACTTCACCTAGAAAGATGGTGACTAAAGTGGGAACATTGAGGTGAGATTCACTCACATGGCAGGGAAATGCATACAGCAATGTGGATGAGCTGTGAGCCAGGGCAGTTGCAGAGGGAGTTGCTCTGGGCCTTTGGGTACAGCCAGTTGTGATGCTCCCAGCACACCTCAGCACCTCTGAAACACCTTCCTGTGCCAAAAAACACGAGAAGTAGCAATGAGGTCCTCCAGCTGACGCGTTGTTTTGGTGTGAGAGAGAGCCTGAGTGACCCCTTCAATAATTTCAAATAAACTATCCATCAAACGCATCACTCCTTCAGATGCGGGCAGGAGGAAAGCTCAATCCAAGTCAGAGGAAATTCTCTTTGGATTAAGTGAAATTTGGATCGTCCCCAAAAATGGTCTCTACCTGCTCTGCTGAGAGCAGGTCAGGAAATGCTGCTCTTCCTTCTAGATGAGCCCGAAACAACCCCTGCTGCCTGCCTCTGCTTCACTCTTTGAGGAACGGCTCAGCACAGCTCACCTTACCCATGGAGACGCTTGATAGATGGCATGTGGAAAAATCTGATCTCTCCCTTTTCCCAGGACAGACTTGTTCCTGACAATACGCTTCGTATCTGTTATCAAACGAATTAAAACATGCAAATCGGAGAAAGGTCTGCCGAGTTACCCTGGTGCTTTCAAAGAACCTAAAGTCACAATTTATTGCAACTGGGAGCCTTTTAAAAACAATGACTGCTTTAGCAGAGCTGGGGGGAAGAGAGGTGCGTGCAGTCAAAGCCATAAACGCAAGCCTTAGCCTGAAAAAAGGTAATTGTGCTGCGAATGCTGACAGATCTGACAGAAAGTGTCTTCATTGAGAAATTGCATTTTGAAGTTCTTCCCATTCCTTCAGAAATAAATGGACTAAAGCACCAGGGCTGGCTCTGACAGGAAGCGGGGACTCGGGACTTCAAATACAAACATTATGAAAAACAAGCAACATCTGCAAACAGTAAGTACTTATTTATATTTTATGGAGTGTGTGCTTGGGATTTTGACAGGTTTTTAAACAGAGCCTATATTAGGCCCATACAAAGGCGAGAATGTCCCTTTTTAAAAATACATTATGCTGCTGAAAAGGAGTCTAAATCTGCAGCCCAAGCCTCAGGTGAGCTCTGACCCCTCCTAACCTGGTCTAACAAAACACACATGTGGTGTTTGCAATGGAACAGTTTACTGCTACTTTCTCAAGGTCAGGACAAGACAGACACTTGAGGGTTAGTATTCAGCAAGCTTTTCCCTCAGCTGCCAGAGTGGCTTTGAACTTTTCCCTTTTGAACAAATAGGAAACGAAACTGTGAGGAAACAAGTGCTTGGAATCATAGCGAGGAACACATACCAGAAAGAGAGGGGAAAAATAAACAAACTATAAACAAACCCTTTTCAAGCAAATAATAAAAAAAATAAATAAATCCAAAAACCAAAACCAGCCTGACATCTAATTTAAGGGTTTAAAATTATTCTGTGTGTAGTTTTGAAATTTGAACACACAGTCCTTTTCACATGCTACCCCTTCATTTTTTTTCTGTAACAAATAATAACCGGTTGGCAGGTATGGTGCACTGTGCACTATAAAATATTTAGTAAGGCAATAACGACTCCCTGGGCAGCATAAGAAAACCACGATTATATTCAGAGAGAAAGCCATGAACAAACAGAGGGGAAAAAAATACAAAGAAAGATAAAGGAAGGCCTTTCATCAGGTCTTCCTGTCCAATAACACACTCAGGCTTGATCCATATGTTTTGAGAAAAATCAAAGTGTCACGACTACCAAAAATGTCAATAGCTCCAGTAAGGAATATTGTCTAACATTTTCTATTACACTGTTGAAGAATTTGCCTCCCAGCGCAATTTGGAAGAAAAGTCTTTTATTTCTAAAACACTAAAAAAAAAACGAACAAGGCACGCTTCTGTGCAATGTGTAATACAATAATGCTGTGGGCTTCCAAACTATCCTGGAAACTGATACTTTGATGAAAGTGAGTCCTTCTCCACACCTCTCATACTTTCTGTCCTTTGCACACAGACAGGGCTGCGAGGCACATCCTGGTCAGTTTGATCTAACAGTGCAAAGCACCATTCAGCCTGAAACTGGAGAAAGCCAACTTTCATCAGCCTTAATATTTTTATAATCCTGCATAATGATCCCCAGGATTGGCTGACCCTCCTCCCCAAGAAGGGGGAGTACAGGAAAGGGCATTAACTTCACTTTGCTCAAATATGTGCATCTGTCCGTGTGTTGTTTGCATCTGCGTGCATAGCTTGCTCTTAAAGACATCCCATTTCTTCCTGTCATCTGTAAACAAGCAATTTATTGCTGTCTTGGCAAAATGCAAACAAAACTTAGCACCTTGCCCTGGGGAGAACTGCAGCTAACATATGGTTTGTCTGTGCCTTGGTGCACAATTTCTTTTGTGTTTGTCTTTTCCAGCACCCTTCAAGTTCCAAAGGGAAAAAACACATCAGACTGCTGTGTCTTTATCCCAAGGAATCTAAACTAGAATTGAGCGCGTTGCAGGCAATCAATACTGCTGTGCAAATTAGCCTTTATGACTGAACCACTGTTTGCTCAGAAGAGGAAGAAAAAATCACTGCCGTGAGTACAGTGCTCCTGATGAGCCATGCCCAGAGTGTAGTGCTGCTCGGGCAGTTCAGGGCTCTGCTCACAGGGCTCCAACAGAGCTGCTCAGGACTGGGAAGGACACGGTTAGTTCTGAACGTATTGCACCGAGCCTGCTCCCTTCCTCTACAGCAATAGATGAGCAGGAGATGAAGTGAGGGCTTTGGATGAGAGTTGAGAAGAAACCTCCCCCCAGGGCTCAAAGGCCAGCCAGGCACAAGGTGTCCAGAGAGCATGTGCACATCCTTGAACATTTTCAAGAACTAAGGAGAAAAATCCCTCAACAATCTCTTTAGAGCTCACAGTCACCTGCCTTGAGCAGGACTAGTGACCTCCAGTCACAGGACTAGTGACCTAAGCCGTGCAACAAATCTCTCTTTAAAGCCAAACTATCAACATTTGCTGAGTTGCTTCAGTAAGACACACCTTCTGCAAGATGCTCAGCAAAGTGTTTCAGAATCTGGTCTTTGGAGTACTACTTGTCACTGATTTTTGCCCTATCCCTGATGGTGTTAAGGCCAGGCTGGATGGGGCCCTGGGCAGCCTGATCTGATGCTTGATCTAGTGGTTGGCAACCCTGCTTGCAGCAGAGGCTTGGAACAGGGTGATCTTTGAGGTCCCTTCCAACACAAGCCATTCCATGTTTCACTGTATTTCCAGTACAGTATTTTCACCATCTCCCATGAACACTCCTAATACAAATTGCTGCATGCAGAAAATCCAGCAAAGCTGCCCTGTCAATATTCGGTCTCATTGTTCAGCTCAAAGTAGATTGTTTTCCACCTCTGTGTTATTAAATGGGAGGGCTAACACAGTAATGGATATCAGTAGACAATAAACTAAGTCATACTCTTAATAGGAAGGTGTCCAAAAGTGAAAACAAATAGAATTGCCTGCCTAAGCAAATCAAGACAAGGAAGACATGTTCAAAGAATTTATTCGGTAGTGAATAAACAGTAGAAAATAACCAGAACTGAGATACTTGCAATGAACAAGTTATTCAACACTTGTAGCTCCTTTCTCTTGTTCACAAATTATCTGCAAACAGACAGCGAGCTTGTGTATTTATTTGCTGTTTAGAATTACTCAGCAAATGAGTCATGTCAGCAAGCCACTGCCAATGCTTTACTGGTAGGGTGGTTTTTTCGTTGTTTGTTTGTTTGTTTGCTTTCCCACCACCATTGCTTTGAGTCTGTGCTCTTCATGCACAGCAAAAACTCAGCATTAATATTGGGCAACCTCCTGACCTAAGCCATGCACTATTTCCCTCTCTCCCATCTGATCCCCACACTGGCATAGCACACACAGGATGACCATCCGCTTCTGGCACCAATAAGACATAGTCATGAGTTCTTTCCGCAAAGAAATGTTTTTGTGCAAAGAGAAGAGCTCAGAACGTTCCCAGAAAGCAAACAAAGATACAGCAAATACTGTCCAATCAACTTCCATCTTCTGCTTACAATAACACTCGCAAATAATTTTTTCAAGTATTCACACACTGCTAAAAATAACCCCTCTTAACTTTCTTCTCTAACAGTGTCTATATTCTAAATAATATATTTAAAAGGATCATGGAAAGCATGAAAGCTTTTTGCTTTGTGCACTGGATTTAGGATGCTTGCGGCTCTCCTTCCACCCAGACGCTGGATGAGGTGGGGC
The DNA here is from genome assembly GCF_951394365.1 of Tetrao urogallus. Classification (NCBI taxonomy): domain Eukaryota; kingdom Metazoa; phylum Chordata; class Aves; order Galliformes; family Phasianidae; genus Tetrao; species Tetrao urogallus. The sequence continues at coordinate 15,229,786 of NC_136825.1, read as the reverse complement.
TGATAGTGCTGCACAGCCACCCCCCAAAGGCACTCCCAAGTGCTGTCCTGTCCCCAGGGCTGGCTGCCACCAAGGGCCACGAGGGCTGGCTGTGTGTCAGCAGTGTTCCCCTTGCTGTTGTTTGCACTCGGCAAGTTGCATTTTGAAAAGAAGTGACTAAGATCTTGAGCATATTATTACCAGAGATATGACACTGTCTTATTCCTTCAGAGGAAATATGGTCCCCAGATGATGAAATTTTCTTCTAGTTGGTGTCAGTAAACAGCAACAGAAATCAAAAGTCACAAGGGTGCAATTGTCATTAGTATGTAAATTTCAAAAACCCAGTCAAAAATATCGATACTTTCCACTTAATTTATTACTTTATAAAGATGGATGATAGTAAAGTGAAACATTGATTTTCAATGCCCTTTAAAAAATGGTGATGAAGAAAATAGTCAAGGACAACTACTTCAAAATACACACTCAAAATTAATTATTGTTTTGTTTTTTTCTTTTTTTTTTTTTTTTTTTTTACAACTGCTTGTTCAGTTCAATCCCATTTGATTGCTTTTTTTTAATGAAGAAAAGGAATAGACCGTTTATGTAAAGAGCCATTTCAACATTGATTAGATGTAAAGACAGGTTAGCATTTTTACAGTATTGACAGAAAACCATTAACCAGGCAGCCTATAGACACGGTCACTGAAAGTTAATCGAAGTGCATAGTAATTTGGGAGAGCTCTGCGTGACAGTCATACAAGCCCAGTGCCTCTGCTCACAGGCTGGGGCTGCCGCCGATCTGTGAGGCGCATTGAACTGCCTCTTTGGAATGCAGTGTATAATTACTCTGGGATTATCGTCACTGAGTTTAAACATTTTTGATAGCGTGTAACTATTGTCACATGCTTGTTTCTAAAATTAACTACAGCACCTTCAGCATCGCACACAGACTTGGATTTAAGAGCACCGTAAGCAATCTCGGGTAATAACTTCCCTTTGATTATTTACTTTTCAGATGACTCCAGTCTACGCTGTAAGATAAGGCTAAAGCTAAGAAATTCTTTTAAAGGAAACACCGCTTGTGGGCATTTTAGGTCGATGGTTCTGCAACAATTCTGTGCCACCTGACAAATGCTACCTGCTTGCAGCAAACATGGCCTTAATAGCGCTAAGCTGCCACTAACCAGTTTTTCATGTGGTTCTTGGACATGGAACAACCAGTACAACATCTGAACTACAACGGGCAGCTGAGATAGAAGGCCTGAACAAGAGGATGTCCAATTTAATAGGGTAGATACTAAATAGCCACATTTCCTTCCACATTTACTATTACACTGCATATTATAAAAGCAGGGCAATTAAAAAAGCATATATCTGTAGAGTAATCTTTACTTCCTGCAATTAAATCAATGTTACCTTTGTTTCTCATTCTTAGTGTGTTGCTTGAAGTATTGCAGGAACATTCTGATTTTCATTTCATTAAAAATATAGGCAACACTAGCCAGCTTCCATCCACACGTGTCATAGCTGTTCCATTTTGCAGGGAAAAAATACCTGAAGCTTAAAGATTCTTTCCGGACTTGAAATACTTAATCGGCTAGCAACCTTGTTGACATGTTCCTGTAAAGCGTTCATTCTAGATAATTAAGTTTGTGATCAAGTTTTACTTCCTAGTATCTGTTATTCCATGAACTTAGCACAGGAAATATAAGAAAGGGTTGAATTTCATTTGCATTTCCCATGTCCTAGCTAGCATGCCCATCTACCTACAAGGTTTAACTAGTGACAGCACTGAGCTGGACAACATCCTTGTAAACCTAATTGGTTTCATCATTCATCATTATTCCAATATAAGACCAACAAAACCCAAAAGGATGGAGCATTTTGAAAGACAACCTCCAGAGTGATTACCAGGGAAATCCTGCTTTCCACCAAGTCCTACAGCAGAAAACTACTGTGTGGATTACAAAGGGTACTGATCACAGCAGGGCCACCCAGAGGGACCAGTGGCATCACCTTTATCTGGAGACAGATTTTTAGTACAGCAGAAGAAGGCCACTTAGCTCCTGTTCCCTGCTTGACCTCTATGGATGCACAAGGCTATGCAGCAATGAGCTCCTGCAGCCACCTCTGCTAATCCTCTGAAGAAAAAGATGGAGATCACTTCCCACCACCACTGCAAAATGCTCCAAATACACACATGGGATTATTTTGCTGAAGGTCAGCATTTGGACCTTGAGCAGCGCAATATTTGGTAGAACAATGTCAGTAGGGAATTAATAATAACGTCCGCTCAGAGAGAGAAACCAGTAATTAGGACAACCCTTACCCAGCCAATTATGCAGCAGCAAGGGAGATGTAGCTGCCTCTGCGCACCAAAGCCAACAAAAAGAGTCATTTCTCCTGGCTGCCTTCCTTGCACAAAGTGAGAGCTCTGTGCCTCTCAAGGCATTGCAGCTGTAAGTGCATTTTAAAGAGAACAAAATGAGAAGCAGAAGCACGCACCTTGTCAGACTGCAAAGCAGTTCAACCTGAGGCTTGCATACACAGACCTTGCTAAAAGGCTCAGTGTGAAAAGGCTGAAATTGTTTCCTTATTTGTCTTGAAAGGAAAACAGGAGAAAAATGCAAAGATGCCAAAAGCTGGAGGCTTGCAAACCTCAGAAACACAAACCAAAGGCTGTCCCAACCTGCAGCTGTTGCACAAAATACGCTCAAATCCTTCCCCAAGTAAATATCTTCCTTGCCTGACTCTTTATTAGCAAATGCTATGAACCCTGACCCAGCTTAGAAAAATTTAATATTTTCTCCCTAAATACTTTAAAAAACATATTCAAGGGGCCTGGTGGAGTCAGGAAGTCTGGCGAGAGGTAATTTGACATCTGAATTATTTCAAGGCCAATATGGAAAGCTATTCAAAGGCTTATTTGGAGATACGTCAATCAAGAGACCAGTACCACAGAGATGCTGTTGGAAAACTAGATAGCTCTCAGAAAGCTGTGAGATAGAGCAAGGGAACCACGGTGGATGTCACATCTCAATCTAAGGCATCTACGATTAAGAAAATTAACTTGGTAATATCCGTATTTCCACACCTGTAAAAGCATTTAAAATTTATTAAAAATGATGAGCGTAAACAAGGAACATGGTGTAACTGCTTCCCTCTGCTAATTTGGTTGCACTGATTAAGATTTTCTGTGATGCTTCTAAATCAGAACGTCAGCCCCACGCCTCGCCATGAGGCTCTGCAGCTCGGGGTTCACACAGTGGGGTGGAACACGTGCCCTTCCAGCACGCTGTGCTCAGGGCAGCTGGGGGAAGACAGCCTTCCTTCCATTCTACCTGTGCCATGGAGTATTTAATTATTCACTGTTGCCCATACAACATGGCTTCAAGTGAAATGGCCAAGCTTTTGCTATGCCTTCCCTTATGTTATTTCCCTGCATGCACACGCACACAAAAAACCTAATCAACTGTTATTAAGATTTGAAAAAATTGCAATTATGCAAATCTGGAGTCCTTTTGCCAAGAAATGCCCAAGCTGACTCTGAAGCATAATCAGCAGTGGAAAAGGGAAAATAAATAAATGCTCATTTTGGCAAAGTAGGAGTAGCATGTGGCTAACAGCTATTTAGCAGGAAAAAGGAATGTGCAACAGGTTCTGGGATTGACTGCTTAAGATTTGTCATCCAAAAAAAAAATAAAATAAAAAGAAGCCTTAATTCTGCCATTGGCATTTTCTTAGTACAAGTGCTGTTTCTTACCTTCTGCAGACTTCTTTGTTTTCTGGCTCCAAGACTCAGAATCCAATGTACGGAACCCTTAAGTAATATCAGAAACATCACTTCATCCTAATGCAGAGGTGCACCTGAGGGATAAGCCCGTTGTGCAGGAGCAGTGTGCTGATAACACCTCCCCACCTTTCTGTCGTCCTGCAGCTTTACTAAGGAGCCCAGTGAAGCAGAATTGAGGCAAGACACCAGTCTCTGCCATCTCCCAAGGACAGACGGACTGCTGTTCAAAAGAAATCTGCATGGGCAGCTGTGGAAACAGGCAGTTCCATTTGTCAGAAGGATAAAAATGCCTGACCCCTCCATGTGCTACCTGTGCACCAAGAGTGGCCTCTCAGCTGCAAACATGGTATTCCCCAGCTCCTTCTCCCATCCACATTTTATCTGCAGCTACCAGACAATGTGAAATCAGAGTGTAGCTATGCCACCTGAGGCTGAGGCCAGATTCAGAACAGCTGAATTTGTCCCCACCCTTAGTGTGGCACCGACTCTCCAGTAATACGCATTTTCCTCTGGTTTTCCCACTTAGTTCTTCCCCGTAACAAAGAGAAGTCAGGGTTTAATAGCCTCGAAAGGAAATCTCAACCACAAAGAATGCTGGCGAAGGAAAATAACAACTTATCCTTGTTGGAACACACACAAAAAGAGATGGCTGGGCAGGGTAGCTGGGGCAGCCAAAGCCTTGGAGAAGCCCTTTGCACAGACAGGACCCTACATAGAAGAAAGCAGAAGAGGTACTTGAGGTAATTGGCAAGACTTTGAGCATCCTTTCAGAAAAGACCACAAGCCATATCCCTGAAGTATCAAACTATACAACTCCAAAGACCAAAACCGGCCATTTTCTGACATAAAGTTCGTCAGGCCCTGGTCCACCAAGCAGTCATGCTACATTTGTGCATCCTCCTGCCACCTGATTGAAGACATTTCAGTCAGCTAAAGGCGCATTATATAGCAAGATAACAAAGGCTCATATTGCCAATGCTAAGAGTGCTCTGGGCTCATATACACCCTGTGCATGCTGCTTGGTGGCCAGGCACATTGCTCAGTAAATCCCTGCTGCTGCTGCTTTGCTGCAGAGCGGTTGGATGGCAGTATGAGCTGTTGAGAGGGCAGATGTCCCACAAGTTGAGATCTCTGTTCTCCAGTGCAGCCCACTCTACCAATCTGCCTTTCTTCCCACCACTTGCTATCACTGACATTCAGCACAGAACACGCAGCCTCGGCCCTTCAGTTTCACCTGGCCTCCTATCAGCTGCTGCAGTTCAGCCATGCTGTTATGTCTCACCAACATTTCACCCACCAAGCGAATCTCTTCCTAAAGGCTTGCTAACACAGTGCTGATTGGAGAGATAGTTAATGCCTTGTTGCCAAGCGATTTCTCCTCTAATTGCATTTTAAGTCTCTTTTAATTGGTCCTCTAAAAGTCTCACACTCTCTAAGTGGAATAAAGTTATACTGTGTGTCTGATTAGATTTCTTGCAAAGTATGTTCTGTAGAGGATTTTTTGCTATGGCATTCTGGCCTTTTTGTTCATTAGTTTTAAGGATAGGATTAGCCCATGTTTTGGATATTATTGCTTAAATGGCAGCTCTGGAATTGCAAATCTTTTCCTTCCATTAGAATTCTTTACAATTCCAAGTATGAAATACAGTGGATGGCACCATGTTAATCCTCACTACCAGTTTTTGACCTTCAACTTCAGAAACGTATTTTTCAGGTTTTCAGGAATGAACCCCAACACTGTGTTCCATTGCAAGCTGTTTCATCTCTCTGCACACTCTAAGCGAAAACTTTCTGCACAATCTCTTTGCTATTCACAAAGCCCACATATATTAAGGCCATACTTCCATCGACTTTGCCTTTAATATTAAACAGGCAGCACATGATACCCTCACTATTGACTCTACTAAGTCTATTAATGACCCTTTTGTGGCTTCACTGTAATTTACGCTTTGAAGGAAAACTGCTGTATTATGAGTCAGGGGTGAGAGAGAATATTGCTTATATTAAAGACCTGTATAAAAAGAATATCATCTCTGACCTACTGAGGCAAAGTTGAACGCTCAAAATCATTCCTACTGTAAGGCACATGAAAAACATTATTATGGAATGCCCAGACTTTCATCTGACAAGGAAGATTTAAGGATTTCACTGTTTATGTACATAAGAGGTAAAGGTCTTTAATTTTTTGTTGCGGACGAGGTGCAATAGAGCCAGCGTTGTCCGAAGTCAGAATATATAGATCTATCTCAAATTCTGTATCATTGCTACAGCTTTGAAGGGCCATCTTTTTCAGTTTCCCATTCTGCTTAACTGCTACAGCACAGAGTATTAAAAGCATCAGCTGCTGCGTGACATCTTTAGTACCTACCCCTTACAGGTCACATAGTTTCAAAACTTCCCAAACCTTGCTAGTTTACGTGAAACCCTTAATAATTCAGTATAACTCTGTATGTGCATACCAAACCCCGTGGTAGAGCTGAGCTGTAATGAGATAGAAGCAGATCCGTCTTGCAGTGAAGGATGACATGGGCTAATGGCTTTGGCTACAGCATAAAGTGTGAGATTTAAATTGACTAAAGTGAAATGCAAGGGTGAGATTTGCTTGAATGCGGTCATCTGAGGCAAATTCCTTCAGATTGCCCCAGGGAAGAAACAATTCAGAGAGGACATTCTGGAGTCTGTCAAGAAGACCGTGAGCTCCCCAGCCTGCTCTAAAGGGGCAGCTGCTGGGGATGAACAGGGGAAGTCCTGCATGCCAGGACTGGGGCTCGCAGCACTATTACCTGCCTGCAGACAGGCATCTACAGAGGAAGGCTGAAGGCTCCTGCTGCAAGCCTGAAGGGTGACTGAGACACTAAGCAGCTGCAGTAAAGCAGGTAAAAGACTCACAGCTTATTGATGCAACAACAACAACAAAAAAAAAAAAAAAAAAAAAAAAGCTGAAAGAATATAAAGGCAGGTGACAGATTCAGAACGCGGTCGGAATCGATCCATCTGTAAGTGCACAGACACTGAAGACACCCTGCAAAAAACTGAAAAGAACTGGCGAGCTGCACAGTGACCATGTGAGAATTTCTAATGCAGGTTTTGCAGTAATAAAGGCTTGTTACTCGGGAATTTGCAGCAAGCCATAAGAACACCGCAAAAGGCTGAGGAACGCTTGGAAAACTTTATTTTAAAACCTTCCTCAAATTGCAGCTGGGAAGAAATGAAATGCTAACAGCTGCTGGGCCAGTGCAACTGAACTGTATTGGCTGAAAGCTGTAAGGAGTGCAATTATCTCACTTCTCCTGCAAGTCTGAAGAAGTTTCTGTACTTATCTCCACCAGCCTAGCTCTGGTTATTCACTCCATCTTCGAACTGGAGGAAGAGAAGCAACCTGATTTGAAAATGAAGCTACTGGATGCAGTGTGTTTGTCTGTAAAGATGAAGGGCAGAGAAAGATGCGTGTGTACTGCATCTGGTGCACTGTTTCTTTTCATCTGGCCAGCACTCAGAATGGCAATTATATTTAGATAAATACGTGAAACATGTACCTTAGCATTTTAGAGCAGAAAGAGAGTCCAAACAGTAAATTCTCAGGCAGCAAACCTCTCCCCCACCCAAACACCCATGCTCAACCTCAAACCAACTTCTAATTTCCATTAATTGAGTCCTACCTGTCAGGAAACCAGACCAATGCTTTTTTAAGGTGAGCAAAGTCTGGAGTCTCTCAAACAGCAAGAACCCAGAAGTCTGCTATAGTTATCCTGACCTTTTTCCAACTAGCAGCCTCCACAGCCAAAATAAAGCATGGCAAGATGCAGCTGGGCGAATGTTCACATAATATTCAAATTTTTTTTTCTTCACATTTGTGAATGCCTTGTAAAAATCTTCAGCTAAAAACCAGATGTGGGAGAAATGTCCCTGCAGCCTGGAAGGAACAAGGCTGCTTGTTAAGGGGCAACACAAGTTGCTGCGATCTTCTCTGGGATCGCACTACTGACTTGGATGGTTTAGAGGAGAAACAGCCGGGATCAACCTGGCTAGCAAACAACTTGCCTTTCTAAGCCTGAGCTCAGGGGTCAGTGCTTTCTACAGCGAGTGGAGCCAGTGGATTGCAGTGGACCAGTGCTTTGCTTGTAAATATTTTAACAGAGGGCTGCATTCTTGTAACACCTCACAAAGGAAACTGTTAACTGAATTCCTCCCTGTTTATCTGTATTCTGTAGTCATGTCCTAGTGTGAGAACTACAGCACTGAGCAAGAACGAAGCTGCAGAACAGAGCTGGTACCCAAACCAGGCAGGGCTCCGTGTCTCCCAGGTGAACATCAGCCCTGTGCTCACAGCAGCTGGTTCTGCTTGCCTCCAGTACACAACAGCAGCAGCTCTGCAGGATTTGGGCACCCCGAAAGGTTCCCACGGAAAGGTGAAGCCCTTCGGCCTGGGGCCCTGGTGCTGTCACTGCAATCCTGGCTCCCCCAGACACCCACAGTGTGGACTTTGGATCATTAGCACTGCCTTTTGCATTGTGGAGCTGCTCCAACCGGGCTGCATGACTTGCTGAAAAAGGTCTTTGGAATGTTTTCTTGATAGATGCCACTGTTTAAAGCAGGGGACCAAGTTCTACAGCTCTTCGATGAATACACAACAACTGCAGTGGGAATTTTTGCTGAATGAAAGACTACAGACTTTAGCCCATTAATTTTACAAATGTCTTGTCTTCAAATGCTACAGTAATTAGCTTAACTCTTTCACACTTTAAGATGCTTTAAAGTGTGCTGCAGGAATGTCTTAGATTTTAGGGCAAAGCTAATTTAAACTTCACTAGCAGTGTGTTCTCTTGGGATACTGCAGGCAATATTGATTTTTATCTGCAAACCCTCTTCTTTTAACTGTTGCCAAGGTTTTAGATTTTATCATAATGTATTCACAAATATTTATGGAGACTATAACTCAAATATGCATTGGTTAAAATTAAGCATATTTTATACAAGGTAACATCACTGCCAGTTTATATAAGCAAGAGGTTTAGCTACTTCAGCAGGCTTATCTGTCACATTTAGGAAAAGCACCTTTAAATCCTGTCTGTGGCGTCTCATGAAAAGAAAGCTAAATCCACAGTTACGGTGCAATTGCTAATGCACCTTTGCAGCATGCAGTGACCATTGCAGAGGTTGGTGTTGCTCACTGCGCAGCATTCACATACTCAAGGCATGACATTAGCACTGAGGTGCATGGCTTGCTCCAAAGGGAAACTGCTCTGCTGCTCAGAGGGCAACTGGGCAGCTCACGGGCCCACGGAACCCTGTATCTCTGGACCCTGTAGGTTTCTGAGGAATGAAAGTTTTCCCATGATTGATCTGACTATGGGGACACACCAAAATAACACAGGCAAAATAATACTCATTGAAACTTTTCAGGGAAAATAAGGAAATGCAATATGAGAACTCATCAACTTCTGGATGTTACAGATATGGAACTTGTTCAATGTAATGAAAGAGTCATGGGAAAAGCAGAAGCAGAGGAATCAAATCAAAGAAGGTACTTAACATTTCCATGGCATATAAACCTAAATTCAGTATTGTAAGTGTGAATATTTACTGTTGGCCCTGCAACCTCAAAAATGCCTCCAACATATGCATGTCATTCATGATTTTCTACAGTTCTAATTCAGCACGCTGCTCAAGTTGTTGGGAGAAAAGTTGAGAGGAAAAAAGGGCAACACTGAACAATGGCAAAATTAACCTTGCAGCAACTAAGGCTAGAATCCAACTTGGTTTCAGATAAGCAGAAATAAATGGATTTATACATTCTTTACACTGTGAAGCTTGTGTTTGACCCAAATTATGCCAGCTAAGGGTTTACCCCTGCAAGGACAGTCACAGGGAAGAAACCAGTTTTCTGTCCACCTTGACAAAGCAAAGCAGGCCATCCCGCCTGGATTAAAGATGGTGATATCAGAGAATAACAGAGTGGCCAAAGCTGGGAAGGACCTTTAGAAGCCAGTCGGTCCAACTCCTGTTTTGGGCTGGGACACTTAGAGCCAGCTGCCTGGCACCATGCACTGGACCTTCAGAAGATACTCAGCCAAGGGAAGGATGGACCTACCTCAGCCTGGTTTGGAATGGTTTTCAGGCAGGGCAGACACACAGAATACATGGGTTATAACAAGGGCACATCTTACGATGGGCACACACCTCATCTACACATCATGTCTACTCTCTGCTGAAGTCACATGTATGCATGAAATGGATACAAGCCTTCAGTGAAGAGCCTAATAAGGTACAGGAGCAGAGCTTCAGATCCATAGCTGGATCTGAATGTTCAAGAGTACTGAAGAAAGCAGTTTTTACTGTTTTTATCCAACTGCTTTGGACTAGGTCACTGCTCAGTAGAGCTCTTGTGCTATCTCAAACACCACTTTGGTGTGCCTATCACCTTTAAAGCCCTCATGTACATTTTTTAAACCACTTGTACTCTGCTCATTTTCTTGACTGCATTTTTAAAAATTGTTCCTCTGAGTCCAGCAGAGAGGAGCATCTGCGTGAGCTAAGCCAACAGCTTAGATTTTTTTTCACCATATACACTATATGACTAAATGGACAGTCCGGTTTTGATCTGCAATTAAGGTCAAATGAAAAACAGGAAAGGAAAAAAAACTATCAGTATTTGAAACCCTTCCTCCTTTTATACGTTGTCTTCAGTTACATACTATGTTATACAACCCTCCATTATCCAGGCCTTCTTGGGATTCTTTCTCTATTTCCACTCAGTGTGTGATATGACCGCCGCTGGAATTATGCTGCAGCCCACCAGGATTGAGAGCCAGGTACTTCTCATAATGGGAGGTCAAACTAAATGAAAGTCAGAGCCCCACCAGTTCTCACAGCTGAATTCCAACACTGGATATGACATGGCCAAGGGGAAAATATTGGATTTATTTTTATGAGTTAGTCATAACCCTAATGCCCTTAAGAGGTACTGTGAGAAGTGAATCCATTCATAAGGCCAACAAGGTCACTTTTAACTTGTAAAAATAAATCCAATATTTTTCACTATGTCTTATTAGGTTTGTACAATGCAGCAACCACAGTGGTTTGTTTTAAAAACGTCACTTCCCACAACTGCTCATATTGCTCTTTAGCATGATTCTCATCTCCCTCGTCCCTCTGTCCCTCAGCTCCTGGGGCCTGCGTTGGCTCTCTCTCTCAGTGCTTTGGGACACACCAATGGAACACAGCCCTCTCTGGTTTGTGTTCACCCCTCACAATAACACTACTTCACTGTCACCACTTCACAGCCTTGTATGTTTCACCATTTCTGCAGCGCTAGCCTTCGCTGACCTGTCCTAGTGTCTATTGCTAATTGTGTTGCAACCAACAGAAATTCAAAAGATCATATAATTTGTGGCTTAGCCTGCTCAAATACACAGTCTAATAACTACCCAAAATCTAATCACTTCATGAGCTTTTTCTTTTGCATTCCCCTCAAGGCTTCCACTGAGAGAAGAAAGGCAGGGCTGGGAGCGCTGCCTCAGCCACCACATCCGCCTCTTCAGGCCATGGGAAATCTTGCAGCCCTCAGGACTTTTCTGAGGTTTGGAAAAGCATTTCACTCCACAGACAGAAAGAAACCATTACATGTTTCCTTTACTTTTTCTCACAGATGGCGCCTTAATTTATAAACAAGTAGGAAAAGCAGAGGGTACAGAAAGGCAGCACCTCCAGGGCAGGCTGCAACAAGCCTTATAAGGAGGGAAGGTAGGTTTCAAGTGACTGTTAACACACGTGGGAGTGGGAAGGTTTGGGATGGCAGGGCTGGTCACACCTTCCTTGTTTGCAGGAGAAGGCAGAGCAGCACTGTGCTCACCACAGGCTGAAGAGCCGAACCTCAGAAGGGTCAGGAGATGACAGCTATGGCCAAAAGCAGATCAGAGCTGCCAAGAGGCACATTGAGGTGTTCAGCCTTCAGCACACATGGGAAAGGACACTCCTTCTGGGATGACGTGAATATTTGCTGCTAAGAAGCTAAAGGAAAGCAGCGGATTAAAGAGCACGGACAGAGCAGGAAACTTTGCTCTCCATGTCATTCAAATTTGTTTGCCACCTTCTGCTTTTGGAGGCTTTACAGGCATTAACAAAAATCGAATTAGGAAATAAAATCTTTGTCATGAATCAATAGCTCTCCTCCTATTTGGTTGCAATATCCTAAATTAAAGTCACAAACCCAGCAAAATATACCAAATCAATTAAAAAGGAAGTTTTTATGTCAATCACATTCAATTGCTTCCTTTTAAAATGCATGAAAGGAAAGGCTGCTCACCACCAAGAAGTCTCCCTAGCAAGTATTTGCTTTTTTCCTAAAGGAGAGTTCAAAAGTTTGACTGCAGTGAAAAACTTCTATTTTCTGTCCTCCTTAAGGCTGTGCAGAACACAAACCAAGCTGTGAACAGGAGTTAAAAAGCTGGCTCTCTTAGTGCTCTTCTCATGTCTCCATCTGAGCATCCCCATTCACTTAAATGTGATGATCCCACATTTTTGCTGGTGAGCAAAAATAGAACAGAATTGGGCTTTGACTGATACATAAATCAGACCTCTATCCAACTATGATTCGTTCACCCTTTATCCAAATTCTGAGCTACGTTCCTTTCCGGTAATGATTTTCACTCATTTTGTACTAACATAAATGGTTTCATGAGGTGCAGAGAAGATCTTCAGCTGCGTATCTATCTCAGTGAGTAAAGGCTTTCCGTGAGCAAACCAGTTCCAACAGCTCACACTTATTTCTTTTTTCTGAAAATGGCAGGGCCACATCTTTATAATTTCCAAGCTCCTGCTCTCTGCTTGAGTAGCAGCTCCAGATCATATAGCGCAATTTAAAATCTTGGCACTTGGCTTTCAATAATTCCCTGTTAGATTACTGTCTGTGGAAGAGCATATAACACAACTGCTACAAATGCTGGGAGCAAAATCTTCAATAACAACTTAGCGCATATGATAACTTTCCCAATTTCCTGCATCTACACCACCTATCTCTTTACTCTGGTCTGTAGCAGCTTGTTTCTTTATTGAACATCTGCCTTGGGATCCCCTGTCATAAAAAGTAATAAACACATCAATCCGAAAGAAAGAGTATTGCATGGCCCAAAACTACTTAACCAATCAAACTGGCAGCTGGTAGTGTGAAACTAAAGGGATAAAACTCAGAGGTGCTTTTTATACTCAGTATTTCTAATGATATTACACACCTGCTGCCATTTTGCACACCTAGCTGTCTGGGTGCTTCTAATAAGTTAATTACAGTTTCTAGCACCAATTATGGATTTCAACCTTCGTGGAAATACCAAGCAATGGGATTAATTTGTAAATCTGCTATCTCGCTGATATTTGACAGCTATTGCTTTGATTCTCTTTCCTACAAAATACAGATGGATTGTCTTGGGAAAAAGCATTCTTTAACTAAATAATAATAAAAAAGCTCAACAGAAATGCCTTGTAGCTTATTATCTACAGACCCCACAACTTGTAACTGTGACTGTAATTATAGTTGTTCTAGTTTCCCCTGCAGGTTTTGCTAAACAAACAAATGAAAGAGATCCCCAAAAGGAAAAACAAAAGCAATTTATGCTCTCCAGTTATCATAATATAAATATCCATAGATTACTTGCATAGAGAGCAGATCAGATCTAATCTTTCACTGGAGTTGCTTGTAAATTAGAAATTACATTTACTTCAGGTGTATATTGTTTGCCCTGTTCATAACCAGCTGTAAATTAGAGCAGTTTTGCCTTTTGGGAGAAAAAACTCTCTTTCGAAATGTGTCTTATTGACTGTGTATAAATTACCAGCAGCTGATCCACGAAGCAGATTTGAAGGCAGAAGTGCCTATAGGCAACTTTCTTTATTGATTGTAGATTGATATTCAGTTGATTTTAAAGAAAAGCAAAACAAAACAAGGCTGCAATGTAATTGCTAACTCTTTGTAGGAGTAACACAAACATCATCTCTCATAATACTGTGATTTGACAAGCTATTTGTTCCTCATCCTAGCACTCAGATTAGGATGTCTGTGCCAACTGTCCTTTCCTTGTTCCCGTTCTGTGAGTACAGAGAGGTGACCAGGTTGGGATCCTGCAGCTTAACAGCCCCACAGCAATGAAGACAGCTGGCTTCCCTCCTGGATAACACTGATCCAGAACATCCACACATACCAGTGAGTAGCCTGCTGCATGTATTACTTAGCAAGGGCAAGATTGCCATTTGAGGATAAAAATTTGGAACAATTGTTTTGGATGTGGTGTTCATTTACTTTTTAAGCTTTATCACAATAAAAGGACAAGAAGCTTTCTAAACCATACAATCCATGGATGCTCACTTGCTCTGTGAGAGCTCTCGAGAACTCTGTCTTGTAATGTAATTCCTCTGTAGGGTACCTGATTTCTGCTAGGACAGAGCTCTCAAAACATCATGTCCTTACTAGTTCTAATAGTGCCTCCTTCCTGCCCTCACTCACAAAACCTGCAGAAACTTACCTCTTCCCTCAGTTAAATTTGGTTTAAGTAGGTCCTTGGATGATTAGGATACGTATCTCTGTGTGCGCAGAGTGCAATTGCAAACACAGAAACATCATGCTTCAATTGCAAACATCATACTTCATTAGGAAAGCAGGTTAAGTGACTTATTCTTCAGAAATAACCTTTGCTCTGACAGCTAGAAAATTGAGATGCAAAGCACCAGAACTGGTCAGTCAGATCAGCTTGGCTGACTTGGGGTGAAAAGCTCAATACCTGTCCCAAATCTGCTCCAAGTGCCACACTATTACATGCACACGTGAGTTAAGAATGTGTGTCTATTATGCATAATCCTTGAAAGCTTGAAAAACACGAGCTTTTATGTACCTGAAGCACTTTAAATAATATTACCCTTGATTTATATGTGTAAAACAGAGTTGTTTTCATAGGGTTACCAGAAAGAAGCTGGCTTGTGAGCAGCAGAACTAATGAAGCCCAGTTTCCCACGGATTGGAATTCTCTGCCACCGAAGCTCCTGCCCCTACCCAATACCCATCAGCCCAGCTTCTCATGTTGGTTAGTATTTCCTCTGGGCAGACCAAACTTGCTGTGATTGAACCAGCTGCCTGCTGCAGAGGGACGGTGCTGCTCATGTCCTGCTCGCTGCTCCGTGGAGGAGTCACTGCCATACATCTGTTTCTTTGTTGCTCCCAACGCTCTCCATAGATATTTCTGAACGTTTATCTTTGAGACCTGAATTTCTCTTTCACATTTTATTAAAGTTGGCCATAAGTTCAAAATTCAGCACAATTTAGGGAAGGACAAATGCTGGAAATGCATTCCCAGGGGCTTCTCCATATTCAGCAGAGAGTTAAAGCATGTCAGAATGAGCCTTCTCAAGCCAAGCTTTGTCTACAGCACTACCAAAGCTTCATTCCTATAGATGGAACAGTCATCCAGAAAAGTGTCCTTGCCTGAATTTGGTTACTCTATTCATCATAGAAAGTAAGTCTTAACTTTTTCTACCAAAAGCATTCCTTTCTGCAAGCACCACAGTAAATTCAGAAGTGTGGAGGAACATTCCCACCTACCTTCCTGCCTCCAAGCACGTCCACCCAGTTCTTCAGCTTCCAGGAGTTCCCTCCTGGCACACTTCCAGCTGCAGCTGAGAAAGTAAATGGAGTTTGTGCATATTTACTTCCTTTTCCTACTCACTCCTTCATTCCCTCTGCCATCTCAGTTACTATAGCTGTGGATGACCACATCCTTCACAGTTGAAGCCCAGAGGGAAGTGGCTTATACATCAATCAATTGCCAGTTTCTCCTGCCAAAAAAAGCCATTCCTGGGAATCTTCACTATTAATTTGATTCCCATATAAGCCCACACTTTCATGATAACCACGTTCATGACTTACATGGGTAAACTGAGGACACAAGGAGCCCGCTAAAGCAAACACCTACTATTCCCACAAACACCACTATTCCCATTCAGTGCACATAGCACTGAATTATTACATTTGTGAACTATCTATGGAAGGAAGTACTAAAGCATGCTCACCAGTGCATTACATTTGTGGAGTGCTTAATACGATGAACCACTCCCTACTAATTGGCACATCTCAGTTTTCCTGTAATACAAATATTCAAGTTACATTTTAGAAAAGAAACTTCTACAACAGCCAGAGGTTACACACAGACTAACAGCACATGGTTTGTGACACAGGGCTGCTCTCACTTTTATTACTGATCAGTTCACCTGATTTTCAGCTTCCACTTAAAAAAAAACCAACCCAACCCTTGCTCATTAATCCTGATACTTATATAGCTGCACAATGTAGACACCAATACATACACATTTGGAGAATATGTTAAGGACTTTATATCCAATTTCTAATGAATTTCAGCAGGTAGATAACTTATAATTACATACAGCTGCTCCAATTATTTGGGGGAAGTAAATTCTGATGTATGTGGTTGCCTGAATGTTTGAGGAGTTTTCTTCTCTCATTACGTTCTCCCTAAAATTGCTGGTAAGGCCACTTGCTTGACAAGAGTGGAAATACAGTGCAGCACTTCATTTTGGGGCACGTTACACAGTGATGGGCAGGCCAAATTACTTCACTGAGTGTTTATCTGCCCTCCTAATGGAGGAAAGGTCTGAAAACCTTTCCCTGTATGACTTTCCTATGCTAAAAGTACATGAGTTCCCTGAGCTATTGAATTTGTCTGCTTTTTAGCACTGGGCATGGCATGAAGATTTATGTTGCTCTGTGTGACCATAGCAATCATCCATCACTATTAGTTACAATAAAATGTTCTCCTTGTTTTTAAAAGCCCTTTGAATTAGATTCCATTATGAAGTTAACGTACCACTGACGGTCAAGTGCTTGCGAATGTAGAGGAGGCAAACATTCTTCAAAAGCATCGAAGGGAAAGTCAAAGGACTTAGATGACTACAGATGGACTTTCCTTGGCTGCATTTAGCTATCTGAAAGTTAGTCACACGAGTTGCCTTAGTTCTGCTTAGATTCAAGGGGATTGGATGGGCTTCTTCAGAGGCAGCTCATCTTATCCTGAAATAAATATCAAGAACAGCAGGAATGGTTAATCCTCTGGAGCCGCTTTTTGCTTTCTGTTGTTTATGGAAACCATATTAGAATATGAATATAATTGTCAGAAGATCTTAACTTAGATAAGATGTATTGAGGGTTTTCCCAGTGGTTCCAAAATTATAACCTTGTATATAAAAAGGAATCATAAAAATATTGGAGGTGAATTCAAAAACATCTGAACGCAATTATGTTATTATGATTCTATTTTAAAAATAAATGTATCATATTCTTCTAATGAAGTTGAAAATTGCACTAAGAGCAAACATGGCAAATAGTTTTGTCTCTCACAAAGGACATAGCACAGGCTCTCTTTTCTTCATCTGCAGAATTTCCTTTAAGGTATACACACCTATTTGAGAAGACAGCAGTTCATTTGTACTCAGAATGAGAAACGCAGAAGGTATTTAAGCCATGCCAAATCCTTCCAATGAGGGGTGCACTTGCACACATGTTGCACCTTAACCACTAATTCCATGCTACTGCCCATTAGCTTCCATTAGATTTTTTTTTTCAAGCTGCCATGATAAAGCTAAACACACACGCAGAACAAGTACCACTAAATACTATTAACTGAGCAGGCCTGCAGCAACAAAGATTGTAGCTTTGCTTCTACTATATGTTTTAAATAGGGATCGCTGTATTTGCCATCTAGTGTTTGAGTTTGCAGAGTTCCCTTCAATTCCACTCAGCTGTGAGTGGGAAGTCCTGCTATTTACTTCTTACATGAAAGCTAAAGCAATGTTATTACGGAGTCACTCATTTCCAGGACTTCAGACTTTAGGTAAAATCGCAAATACCGCATGCCTTTCAACTGACAGCAGAACACTGATAGGATTTGATCACAGTGTTACTCCCCATTAAAAGCCTATCTTTTGATATTTTCCTTGTTCTTGGATGCAGAAAATCTGCACAGAAATTAGTCTCAACAGAGCCTCGGTCTTCATGATGGGGACAATGAGTGCCACTAAAAAGCACACCACACAGCAAATATGTTCTTCCATACAGCAGACCTGTATTTTCTCCCTGTCTTTAAAGCAGTTTCACCAGTATGTGAATAAACAAGGACAGTGAGGGGCATTTGCTACACAGATGTTTCCAAGAGCTGGGTTTCTGAATGGGTTGGCTCATGTGCAAGCAGGGCGCAGACACTTCATACTGTCCCAAGGAGGGTGCAGACGACATTGCTCCTGCTGCCACACATTCGCAGGAACAGGAGACGTTCAGTCCACAATACCTCAGCCACGTCTTAGGCAACAGAAAGACACCAAAAAAAGAGTCTAAAGGTGTTTTTTTTTTCTTTTAAAAGAATTACTCAGCCCCCTCCCAGTTCCTCCAGTATATTGCCATCCCTTGCTGTCAGTGGGGCAAGAGAGTCAGCATTGCTCAAGGACAGAACCTGGGATGTGCTCGCACAGTGACTCTGTAGCACCAGATTGCTGCTGGGTTTTCTCATATTGTACACCTGTTCTTAAGAAAACTGCATTCCACCAGCAAAAAAACACTGCTACGGCAGTGTGGAAGAGCCCTCCATTGATCTGGCAGTGGCTCAGCCACTGTGTGCCTTCAGTTTATGTATGCTACTTAGATCTGTTATTTATTGGTAAGCCATTATCCCCTATGACCCATTTATTTATTTTTAAACCAAACATATGATGTGTATTAATGTTTCATCAGCTATCTGTGAAGGAGTTAAAATCCTAATTTTTCTACTGTGTGGCACTTTAAAGAGAAACACTTTTGTAACAGCCAAATGCTGGGCTTGCACCAATGTAGCTCGGCAGAGCATTTGGCTTTCTCTTCACATCGTATTTTAGTGAATGTTGTGTTTTATAAGATAAAATGATAAATGGCCTGACTTAAATGACCGGAGGGTATCTACTTTCCTGCTAGTCTATTTAAAAGGTTTCTGTGAACATTTTACACACCTTATTGTGAGACTGTGGCTGTCTAATAGCAAAGGAAACAATAGCCTCTGATGTCCACAAAAGCAGGGCATACCACACAGGTGCCATGTTTTACAACACTACTATATCTTGTCATTCAGAAGTGCTCCCTCAACAAATTGCCTGTCATATTTAAAGATAAAATCTGACAGTGCCAGAGCTGACAACCAGTCCTCAACCCTGACATACAACACGGAGCTGAATTTTGCTAGATTCGCTGTAGATGGATTTGTCTTTAGAGATTCACAGTAAAGCCAACTGCTGGCAGAGCAGCAAAAATTATTTCAAAACATTGCTACTAAGTGTCAGACTTTATTAAATGGTTGCTTTAAAAAGGGAAGGAAAGGTTCGGCGGTAGTCTTAGAGGAGAAATGTACAGAAACGTTTTATACATATTTCACTTCTCTGTAAAATAATGATGTACGGTGTTTCTAAATAATAGAAAATCCTGCATTTCAGGAAAGGTATTTTCATTACTCCTTGGCACTGTGATATATTTACACTGCAGGAGCCTGTATTCTTTTATCTTTTACCCAGTGAGGCTCTGAAAGGAATGTGCAGTAAATATGAATTAAGGAGGAATGATGCAGCCGGTTCAGTAATTACAGACTCGATGCTCCAGTGGTTACTGGTGCAAGCATGGAGGGTTTGCCTTGGATACACCAACACCGGTACATCAGTGCTTCTCCCTGCGGGCAGTTCTGAGGGGTGTTCGGTTCTGTGACACGGCTGGTGAACAAGCATTGCAGTGGCAGGTGTGCAGAAGTAGGGCAGGTACTCAAGAGGTTTGTTACCGCTCCACCCAATCACTGCCTCTAAGTCAACCCCTTCCAAGTTTGGGGTTCTGAGGTTCCCCTGCTCCCGCAGCTCTCTGTGACCATTTTGTGCCTGCGTTAGATCACTGCACACTTAACTCCTTCCTTGCCACAGAAAGCAAACTTTGGTACGTGTAACAAGATTTTTCTCTTCCTGCTCATTATCCATTGAGCTCCTGTGTTCCGCACGTGCCAGACAAACACCTGTTGTCACCAGCAGCAGCACCACCCAGCACAGGAAGACTTTACCCACACGGAGACACCCCTCACTTTCTCCAACAAAACAGCCACCTACCCACGCTTCATTTTCTCTCTCAAATCTGTTCCATAGCACGGATCTCTCTACTAGTCACTGGAAAAGCTCCCTGAGTCATCCTACTCTTCCTACACAGCATGGCTTTGCCTTTGCAATATTGTTAGCAAAAGCTGTAATTGTCATTCTCCTGGGCTGCCTCAAATCTTATCTAGGGACGGATCTTTTCTCAATTTCTCTTAGAGGCACTTTGCCTGGGAGAGAACCAATCCATTACTGGAAGGAGACGCCCTGACCCCATTAGCTGGGCAGATGTATGTTTGAACTGCAGACCTCTGAGCAAACTCAATTCAGGATGAGCAGCTCAGGACACTGCATCAGGCAGGGCGCATCCTCAGCCATCCTCCAGGTGCTGCTCTGTACCACAGGGGCAATGTGGAGCTGCGAGGTCGGTGTGCCCACGGTGTGATTAAAATGAGTGAGCACAACGGTATGCAGATAAATAAAAAAGCCTGGGAAGTGTTACCTATTTAAAAATCAGCATTGGAAAGGAATTTCGTATGGCCTGTGATTCTCATATTAGCATGTACTAAAAAATTAGCACTCAACATGGAATTTTTTAAAAAGATTTCTCTGTTCCCAGCCTGTTTTATTTGTGTTTGATTCCAGCCCTCTGAAAACACCGAAGCTGCATAATATGAGAGTTTGTAACCTTTAAAAGTGGAAATGTCATAACTTAGTCTTAGGTAGTTAATTGTGGCCCTGACTGTAATGCAAGTGCTGTTGCCCAACAAGCTTTGCAATGCATTGATTTTTCTTCTATCAGCTGGGAGTTCTGGTAAAAGAACAATAGATCTAATAACATCAGCAAAGCAAAAGAGAGTAAGAAACAGTAAGCTCTTCAAAATAAGTAGGTCAAGCCACAATCAATTTCCAGATTTGAAATTATGCTTCTAAAATGTATGTTTAATACAGGACCTCGTTCCATGTCTATCAAGTCAGAGCTTGTAAGGTTTAAAGTTCCCAAACAACTGCTTTATCAGGTAGCCTGGAGTTAGGCCCCAGAGGTTAAGCAATAAAAGAGAAACCAAAATACCTTAACAGTTGGTGCAGCTAGTTGAACCCAGCAACAGCTCCTCATGCAGCTTCTACATTCCCAGGGTTCGAAATGCCAAAAGGCTACAAAATCCATCAAGAAGCTATGATTTGCCAAGTAGGGTTTCACTTCCTCTTCTTATTAGAAGTTATAAAATCTATTAGATGTTAGTAAAATCCTTTGAACAGAAAATATGAAGGCTCATATTTTCAGCGCTCAATATTTGCACCCTAATAATTAAGATGTAACTAGGAATAGGATGAAAACAGAAGCCTGATTTACAAGTGCCATTAGTTTCAGAGTGGTAGTGATAATTAAGCAACAAATTTCACACATACCTATGTTGAAATAAAATATAATTGTGTAGAACAGAAGTATTTATGGAGGATATCATATAGGTCAGATCAAAACTTGCACGCATGGACTCTTTAGTTGGAAAGGACTCACCTGCTGGAAAAGCATGTATCCAGAGTGACATAAACTTTCTCTATTTCTTTTTTTCCTATTTACAAAGTCAATGAAGATTTCTTATTTTGAATTTGTTATTTTTAATTTGAATCATCCTGGAATAAAAAAGCCAACATTGTAAAAAATTTGTAGTAAAAATTTCTAGTGTCACTGTGTGACAGCAAAGTAGGCACTGATTGATAAACTGCAGACCTGCAATGCAATATAACTTGAAACTTCTTAGTTCAGAAATTCTTATAACTGAATGGATGGGAGAATATATTTTAGCTATAGGACAGTGTTTTGGTATATATTCTGTGCAACTCTTGTGTGCAGAGTCCTAACTGTAGGTACAGGACACTAGAATCTTTACAATGAAAGATAAATAAGTCTCTCACTCCAGAGGACTTAAGTTTGTATGATAGATTTGATACAGAAAGAATACAGGGGCTTCTCCTTGGGAACACCTCCTTCCCACTGACCCAACAAAAAAAACTGTGATGAATCTCAAGTTATTTGTAATTAAACTTTTCTATTTTCTTTTTGGCTTTAAATATGCTGAGCTATTTTTTCCCTTTGGGGTCTGGCTTGCATGAGAGGCTTTGTAAGCAAGTGCTTTCCAAAGGCAGGTTTTCACTTCTACTTTTTAGAGGACAGCTATCTCCCACAGCGCAGGAGATTGGCTGGTGCAGGAGCTATTGGGCTGTTTCAACCCCGTTCCAGCACCTGGCCCTCGCCAGCCACCAGTGCAGGGGAGGCATCCTGATTAGTCTCTGCCTCATTTAAAGCAAGCTGTTCTCGACTGCAGAGACTGAAAGAGTGTCTTACTCTCCCCAGAAGATGCCTGTTTTTGAATGAAGAGGAGCAAAGTCTCCTTGTGTTTGCATACATCCCATAAAGATCCCCTGAGGACTGCACCCTTTTTTTGGCAAGGTCACTAATGCCATGCATTTTGCCCATTTTTATAAAAAGATAAAGAGAGTGAAAATCTAGGTAACCTAAACTCTGAGACAACCAGGAAAAAAACAGGATCAGTTTCAGGAAATCTTGATGCAAGGGAAATTCATCTTGGTCTTGCTAGGTAAATGTAACATCTGTAACAATGAACTGTTAGAAAATGTGTAAAAATAGTTCTGGTTTCCTAAAGTGTCCTTTCATCCAGTTACCCATGTACTTACTTTTGGTTAAACTTCTGAAGCCAAGGAAAGAATGTTCTAGGCTAAGAAATCAGATTTCATAGCTCCTGGAATGGATGCTTTGCTGACTGTCAGCTGGAGAATATGTGAATGGTGCTTTCTGTCAACTCTTTTTGGCTAAAAGACTCCATTCAGTCCTGGCAGGGAATGACCTGGCCATCTCTCTTCACACTTGTGTCACCTCCTGGCTGGCATCTAGCAATGCAGAGTAACTAGGCACACAGCCTTTGGTGTTAAGGACACTCCAAGTATCACAGAACACTGCAGTGCATCTTAGCATCACGGGCATGCATTCTTCAAATCAGCCTGCTGTGCTCCACAATGGCATTCTTCAGAGTACCAAATGAAATTTGCAGGACTGGTCCTTGTCTTGCCCTGAAGCCTGTATCTGGCTTAGCATGGACTTCAAATTCCTTTGAGGTAGTAGAGACCTGCACAAAGTCTAGAAACAACAGACATCACAAACCTCACCATTTTTTATCCTATGTGCAATACACATTTCTTTGATATTGTCTTATTCAATATAACTATAACAATATAACTATATTTTTCATTGCAACTTCTACTGCAAAAACTACTGCACATGCTTATACGCTCAAAAAAGGTTGATGCAGTGCTGGTAGGCACTGCATTACTAGTGCTCACTTAAGGTAAGAGTTTGCACTGAATATGGGAAGTGTAAAATTGCATAGTCAGAAGAATATCTTCTAAGTATAGTGGTAGAGCTACACTTTTGTATTGAGGGAAGCACTTTATGGGGTGTGTATGCGGGGAAGGCAGACACTTATGGTATGAGTCTTGAAATAAAAGAAATTAATTTGCTTTCCAGACTAGAAGATAAGTGCCATAGTCAGAATTAAATTCAACGAGTTTCAATGATAATAAAAAAGTTCCCTATTACCTTTTATCCATTTCCAATCAATAAACTGTCAGCATCATTAACAGATGAGAATACCTATGGCAACTGACTTGGACTTGCAGAAGAGTTCAGGTAGAGGGAGATGCCCCACTGAAGAGCAGGCTCAGTGTACCTGTGAGTTTGCTGCTTTGAAGAAGCTTACCTCCCACTACTCATCATATAGGAATCTTACATAAAATTAATGTGCTCATGCACCTCAATACTGTGAAAAGTGCACTTCTCTTAGTCCTTCTTCTTCCACTCACTGCAACAGTGAAGAATTGATGATAACAGCTATCACACTCTGGAGGACAAACGACAGACAGCAGATTCTTTAAGTAATTTATTTTACAGAAATGAGTAACGTAGCAAATATATAATACAAACTTAAATATCACTCTACATTTCTCAGTGTTAGATAAATAGTCTTTAATACAAATCAGATGTAGCAATAACAAATAAGCAAAATGAGCAAAAACATCCAAATAAATTGGCTGGAAAATAAATGCATTTGAATGAATGCTATCTGATACTTTATATGCTTTCTTGCTTTAAAGCCACGTCAGTTTAACAAAGAACAGAACTTGCTAATAACAGTACTGTTAATAATGAAACAAATGGGAAAAAAAGGGCACTGGTAGGCAGAAGGGAAAGAACAGCAATGAAATGATCGTGGAATGCTTTGATAATGTTTGAGTAATAAATTACTGGGATGTTCATCAAAATAACTAGGGAAGCAGTGCTCTCAGTAAAGTACTACCAGACTACAAAATAAGTACCAGACAAAAAGTGCTAACAGGTGCATAACAAGCATTCCAGCATGTTCCAGCAATGCATCTTCACCTTGATAAATAGCACCCAAATACCCACAGGGGATTTTCTTAAGAGTTTCCTAGCACAGCAGCTCTATCACCTTGGGGGCTACCCATTGAGCATATTTAAAACACAGCTAAAAGAGTGCATTGTACTTTAATACTCTTGCATATTCTCCATGGAATAACTTAATAGTTCCAGTAAAATTCACATTTTCCCACTGAGAGCTCGGGGACTTGGAATGCAACTAAAAGATTCACTCAAAAGTTTAATCAAGTATTAGGAAGCCTAAAAGATCTCTGTTACATGAGATGGATTATCACATGCTATGCCATTAAATAATACGTTAAATGTTGTATGAGGGAGAAGGATTCCAGCTCCGCTTTCAAATGTATCTTTGGAGAAAAATAGTTCTATGAGAGCATCCTTAAGCTGTAAGTGGAGCTGATTAACTGGAAGTAACTGAGACATGCCAGCAATGAGGTATTTTGCACACTCGGCTCCAGCACTAGCGCTCAGAACATGGCCACACATTTGACTTCTACCTCAGTTTCTCTGTGCAAAGTATCCTGAGATATTAACATCACAAGTCACTTAAATATATTACTGTAATTAGCTGTTATTTTTTCCAGTGAAACTTTTGAGCAAAGTACGTTGGTAAATGTCTTCCCATTCCATTTGCATCCTTGATGGATGCAAGGAAAGGAAACAAATGAAGAGGCGTTTCCGAGAACATAAAGGTTATTTCAGTGTGTTCACTTTTTCCTCTTTTACATAGATATTGATGTTCCACAAGAAACCAAGCTTCTCAGCACTTGTCGATAGTAAAAAGCCTTAGTTAATATGCTCAGTTTCAAAGTTGTTACCACTCAGAGAGAGAAATAAACGTATACTGTATTAAAAACAATCATCCCAGCCCTTTAATGATTGGGTAGTTTAGCTTTGAATGCAGTTCAGCCTAATAGAGGTTTTAATGGCTTTTGACAGATTGTTCCACTGATCAAGGGCCACGTATGAAAATAACTGCCTACCAAGCCCTGATTTGATTTTAAGAAAAGAAAACTGAAGGTTAATGGTAAACAGAAGTTGATTGTTCACATGTTCAATGAAATAACTCTATCTGACCTGTTCTTAGAACTGGTGAAATAAAGGATAATGGGAATCCTATACACCTGACTTTTTACTTTAGCCTCTAATCAAGGAGACTAATCAGACCAAGATGTGTTGGCATGAAAGCAAGTATTTGGTGATATAGAGGGGGAGGAGAGCAACTTTTTGTCCAAATTCAGCACTGTAAAACCAATAGGGTATTACAGGATGTAGACTGTAGACTAGTATGTCCTGTTCTATCATGTGAATTGAGCGCTATCACCAAAGCAATGAGGAGATGAAGCATAATTTTCATGTCATATGTGAAATACTCACTGCCAAACATCTGCATTTTAATGTGCTCATTTTATCAGTGATCAGATGGCTTTTATTTCACATATTGTTCAGCCAATTCTGGAGCTTAAGTACAGTCTTTTTGCAAATGCACACATTATCTTCTCTTGTTCAATGAATACCCCAGGTTAAGGTGAATAGGAAAGATGAATGCAGATTGTGACGCCTAGTAACATTAATGGTGATGAGTTTGAGTTTGTACTAGAAAGACAAGTTGCTATTGAGGATTGCCTCTGCTCTGGTAGTAGAGTGAACTGATCAGTGCAGAGCTGAGCTTTTTGACCTGCTGTGGGGAGTGAAGTGGCCTTTAAGGGGAAAAGAAACTTTCCTGCTGACAGTGCTCTGTTTGTCTGGCCCTTCCCTATGGCAGCTCACCAGCCCAACGGGGCAATGCAAATGATGAGTTCCAACAACTCAAATCTCAACAGAAACAGATTCGTGGAGGCACTCAATCAACAGAGGTATGGTAGGCCAGAGGTGTGCTAGCATAGATATGGAGGCTAAGCTTGTTCCTGCAGTATACGAGTGCTCTTCCCAACTCTGTAACCTTGGCAGAAGAAGGTAGTGGACAGCTCCTGCCAAAGAGATGTGGACCAGCTGCTGGTGGCATGAGGAGGGTTAAGGACTGAACATTAACTGTGCATCAGGTGGTAACAATCAAGGGAGAGGTCATGGCCTGCACTGTACAAGTTACTGCTGGATGATTCCCATATGAGTTAATAAAGTTTTGCTCTTGTGAATGCACATCCCTTGCATCTCATTTCTCTTCTCCTTCTCTCATCCCATCTTTACCATCAGCTAGTTTAATCTCTGATACATCAACCCGAAGTCCACTGTGTGTCACAGGACTAGTGGACCTGCACTGCACCAACCAATAAAGGAGCAGTGTCCACTGTTAACACACTATAATACTTTAGTATCTTTTGTGTTAGATTTTTGTAGTAATTTCTCTTTTTTTGCTGCAATATGGTACTGGAATTCCTTAGCCTGTCCTATAGCAATTAGAAGTCTAGCATGACTTTCAAGTACGTCTTGCTAAGTAAATCTACTTCATTATCTGTGAAACTGAAGACTGCATCTGAATGAGAGTGAGACAACTGATTTGAGTATTTATTATGCTACAAGTTACCTATCCTTGGCAGTTTCTGTTTGGTGAGTACCTGTGGCATTATTTGCATTTTAGATAATCAGGATCTTCTGTAAAGTTCAGAGCATAAGCATAAGGTCTTTAAAATTTAGTGCACTGGGATTCATATTTTTTATTTACTTAACCTTTTAACAACAAGAAAGGACCTGCAAGATAAAATATTTTCATATGCAGAGATATGAATGAAGCATTATTAAAACATTTCTAATTTACATGGCATAACACAGCAGTTTTCTATCAAATACTTATAAATGGCCTTTACCTTTCATCCCCCACATTACAGAAACAATAGAAGATCTTTATTTTCTGCCAACATTTTCTTTTTACAAGTGCAAAACCAACTCTATCACATTTTTAAAGAAATCCTTTGCCTTGAGCATTTCATTTGTATTGGTTCCATGTTTAGTCAGTAGCTTTTGTAAAATTGATGAATACTGTTTAAAGGCAAGCGCAGACAGGCAAACTGATCTGTATCTTCTGTAACCCATTTTGCCTGACATGAGTGTGCAAGTGAACTATTTCTCCTTAATTCTTTCATGGCTGATGAAAAGTACATGTACACAAAAAGCCATGAACTTTCCCGTTTTAAAAGAATAGCTGAACTAATGTTAGAAGCTAACTTATGCTCTCACCTCTTCCCTGAAACAAACTGACGTTGGTCCTTGTGCATCTAGAGCATCCAGACTTGGTAACCAGTTGCTATACACAGAGCATCCATTAGAGGCTGTGCGTTTCGGCTCATCCAAAACCATAATGCGTTACCTAGTGCTGGAATACAAGTGGACTGCTGAAGTATCACTGCAACATGAACTATATTACTATTATTTGTATAAAATAAAGAAAACTTCAAAGTATTTCTCTGCTTCTAGTATGTATCTCAAGCATAGCAACAATTCATGCTTGGTCTTTCAGTTTTCTTTTACAGATATTTACCTTTAACCATGTTCTTCTCTTGGGACACCCTTTGGCATTCCTATATGCTTCAAACAGTTCCATCAACATTACCCATGTCTTTGCCATCAACTCTTGTGGGCTTTGGAGAGATGAAACCTCCTTATACTTCTGCCTTTCAAGTGAATTCAATCATGTTTCACTGATTCCGATGATGTGAGACTTGAATGTAACACAGAGCTTTAATTCTTTTTAACCACTTGATTATTGGTATTTTGCCAGTGAATCTTAGGTCTCATCCATTCCAGAATTTTTCAGTTTTCTGTCATTGCCACCCTTGGCTTAAACGAGTGCTATTTAACTGGACTGAGGCTAGAACTAGTTTAGCTAATTCACTAGTTTTAATCCTCAGCATAGACAAAACCTAGAATCACATAGTTTTAAACACTGTGTTATTGCTGCCAGCACTCTCCCAGTACAAGAAAATAAAACAGTGTTGTTTCACTGCTGCTGGAAATAATTATTTGCCAATGATTTTTTAATAGCTTCCACTTCAGCAACAACATTGCTGTGCCTTCTCTACCCTTTATAGCTGTCAGATTCATTTCAATACCCCGTGGTTTCTAGCTTAATTATACACAAAATAATGATGAAGTAACAGCATAAACAAACAAACAATCCCCTCAAACCCTGTGTTAACAGTGTTACATCATTAGCTCATTTGATTTCATCTTTCTCATTTCCAAAGTAGTATTTGTTTCTGTGAGAACTGCCTTTTCCTTAAGCAGAATTGCCACATCCTCATCTTTTTCTCTAGCTTCTCTCTAGGTGATTTCCAAAGCAAACACTATTTAGTGTGGCATTCATCCAAATATATGCTATCTGCCCACTACTAAAGCCAGCTCTACCTAGTGTAGGAAAAAAAAACTATGCCCATAACAGAGTATTTCAAAATTTTAAGAAATTTGTTCAGCGGAAGACAACAGATAAATGTGCAGATCAAGGTTATAATGTAATTAAATCTAATTTAAATAATTTATTCTTCAAAGAGTTTATTTCCTTCTACAGGCTGGCAAACAGCTTTAGCAGAAGGCAGGGAACACAACAAAAATGCTTGATCCAGGTTTTCATACTTTTGCTGGCATAGCTATGTTAGAGGTGCTAAGAGGTACAACTTCTAGTTGATATAATTGTCCTGGCAAAAGCTGGTAGGTGTGGACAGAGTTTTATACCACTAAAACTGAATTTTTGCTGGCACAGCTTCCTTAGCTGCAGGGAGGTCTGGCATATGTTATACTGTGAAATATACAGTTTTCTGCAGTACAAGCCCCATCCACACGCAGAACACTTTGCCAATAGAGTATACTGGTATGCTTTGAGTAAGCCTGGCCCCAACAGTGATTTTAAGCAGAAGATTAACACAGGAGGCATATTCTGTTTCTTGGTGGCAATGTCAAGTCCTGAGTCTCACTGTTTGTTTGTTTGTTTTTTTCTATAGAGGTAGTATAGACTGAATGCTGTTTTACTGTAATATAATTTCTAGCTGTTTTTATACAAGGGAAAAGGCATACACAGCTCAAGTCAGAAAAGCAACTTATCCAAATGAAAAATCTCTCTCTCATTCAGGACATCATCCAACACAGCATTGTTCTTTTTATAGCATGTTATTACAAACTAGATCACAAACAGCTTCATTTCTCATAGGCTTCTGGTTTTGTTCTCATGGATAGATCAACACAGATGTTGCAATGCCTGGTGTCATACAAACTAAAACTATTTTGTCAGGGGATCTCACCCAAAAATGGAAACCCTAGGTCCACTGGCCCTGGACAGTAGACTGGGAAAGCTGGGGTCAGAAAAGAACTATCAATAGGTAGAAATAATGTAAAGTTTAGGAACTGAATTCTGAGTTCCAGGAAACTGAGGCCATGTAGCTACAACCTTGGAAGTCTCTCCCTGACTTAAGCCCTATGGTCAGGTGTAAAGGACAGATCATCCCATTCTTCTAAAAGAATGATAGATGTTATTGTGCATCAGTTAGAGCACGACTGCAAATTGGATCTTCCAATTTGCCTAAAAGACCATCTGCAAGCTGTCCTGCTGCAGTAGTACTATGAACCCCTTGGGCTGAACCTGAAAGCATTGTCCTTCAAAGGTGCATGTACCCATGAGGTTCCAGGCAGGTTTCTAGTTTGGAAAGCTTTTTTAAAACTTACCTACCAGGACAAGTGCTGCCAGCTGTTCTCAGTAATATCATATTAGCATGTAAAAATGTGCAGTGCTGAGACTAGCAGGCAAGTCTAACTTGCCCCAAATCTAGACAGTTAAGATGCTTGGCAGGGGAACCTGTGGAAACCCAGCTATCCATGGGCTACACTGTCAATGGAAATTAGAGTGGAAGAGGAAAGTTCTGAAGTTGGTGTTCCAGACTTCAGATGTTAAAAGCTGCTTCTTTCTATAGATTTTGTACCCAGTCTGTTTAGTTGTGACTCAGGAACTAAGATGGAAACTGATAAAATTTGCATTGAAGAACAAAACAACAAATGACCAAGGAACCTTGAAGCAGAAAAGATGAAAGCAGAAAAAAAAACTTCAAATGTTGAGTATTATTAATTCTAGGCTGGAAGGTGTCCTGATATCCCACCTACTGAACAAGATTTTGTAGATGGACAATAACTTCTTCAAGATCAAATGGCAGAGGCATGTTGCTTTCTTCATTTGTCCAGAAGGGATGGCATTCTGGCTTCTGCTCTTCTGGCAAGCTCTCTGCTGGTTCTGACTGGCATCTGAAACAAAAGGTAAGCAGAAGAACGACTTAAGTAAAACTAGAGCAAGAAACTGAATACTCAGCAAGGATATGCTTGTGCAGTAACTTAAAGAGAGTGATGAAAAGGAAAAAAGCGCATCTTCTGACCAAATGGGCTGTTCATTTACAGTGAAGTTCTTTTCTGTTGTAGGCTTTGTATTTTCTATAGGGATTTCTCAAAAAGCCAATCACAGAAAACTCAGTTAGTACACCTTTATATGGTAAATTATTTTTTCATTATCTTGGCTGTTATTTAAAGCATGTGATTAAACCATTATCAGATTTGAATGTTTGCCGGTTTCCAATGCGTTACTAGATTATTGAGAAAGATTAAACTGAATTTACTGCATTAAGGTCAGGGGGGATAGATTAAACAATATTAAAGAAGCCGGACTAGCTTTGTAGATTCTGGAGATTTACAAGTGTATCAACCTGCTTAGCTCTGAAAAAGGCAATATAAAAAGAGAAAATTCTATAAAGATAAATGGAAATGGAGGTTAATAACAACTTCCAATGATGAATAGGTGGGCAAAACTTCAATAAAATTAAATTAAGAGGTTAGCTTATGTTAGTCCCCTGAGAAAATGTTTAAATCACAGTGTTTTTTATTAAATGGATTATTCATCAATACTAGTGAAGTCTAATTATAATATTCAGCTGAACTGCAGTCTGCAGAAGAAAGTTTTCGAAGTGGCAACCAATACATCTCTTAAGACTAGGCTGCAATACAATATGTCACCACAAAAAATCGTCACATTTCAGTAAGGA
The DNA here is from genome assembly GCF_951394365.1 of Tetrao urogallus. NCBI lineage: Eukaryota > Metazoa > Chordata > Aves > Galliformes > Phasianidae > Tetrao > Tetrao urogallus. The sequence goes on along the minus strand of NC_136825.1, from coordinate 15,198,390 downwards.
TTTCTCCTCCTCTGTTTTCCCATTCCCTCGAATGATCTACATGCAGATCATTCATTAGTTAACATTTATAGCCGGACAGGACAAAGAAAAATGCTATGCATTGTTAGAATTTCTGTCTGGACTGCAGGTCGACATAGTTCTTCAAATGTAAAGAAACAAATTGTAAACTTTTATCTTGCACAAGGCATTTAAAAAAAATCATGTTTTATAAAACATTGTTGTGACGATTTAAAAGTTGTTTTAAACATACACATGCATCTTCCATCTCTGTACATTCAACTCTGAAAGTATTGACACATGCAACTTCCTTGTCTACACCATCAGCCTTCTTGAAGTGACTGTTTCCAAATGGAAGATGTCTTCTTCTCTTGGGAATTATTAATGGCAATGTAATGCCCATGAGAAAACATACTTCAGCTTTACACCCATGTTGGTGTGTGGTTAATTGCTGCACCAGCATCCTGGGCACTCAATCCATCGTACATTACACTACAAGGACAGTATTAACACATAACATTCCAATATATCTTCAGCTCTCCACATCAGCCCCTGATAATAGCATCTGTTAACATGCACTAAGTACTATTATGTAGCACATCACTTCATAAATAATAAGATTAGCCGACCTCAGGGCCCTGGGAAGAGTAATGTGTTTAAATGTTCTCATTATTTATTTAAAACAAGAATTAAAGGAACAGAAGCTACTTGTGACAATCCTCTTAGCATAAATATTAAACTGTTTGCATTGATAAGCTGCACTGTACAGAATAACAGAGGATTTGTTTTGCAGGCTGCTTTGTAATAGTTGTTAGAGCAAATGCAGTTTAGTGTACGAGTTTTGAGAGGTACTTAACTGATTGTGCCATCATGTTCTGAAGACATTTCCCAAATTATATAAAGGAAGAGGAGAAAATTAATATGCAGGGAAAGCTGAAACTAATTACAGCACAACTCTATGAAGCTTTTAAAATCTTGCTTTATTTTCTGTCTTGGCACACAATAATACGCTCAATTTGCTGGGTAGTATAAGATATTCGAGTCTAAGCATTTCAATCTAAGAGTGGATAAATTAGCCATGTACAGATTATTGCAGATGACAAATCAAGAAGCTCAGCTGGTAAATACTGCAGGCATATTACGTGGTCTGCAAAACTCCATTTATAATAATAAACATTCTCTCACTGTCTGCTATTAACAAAAGGATTTTCACTGAGAGGAAAAGCACACCGCCTCCTGGCTTCTTCACCATTTAGACCCCTTTTTCCTTTTTTACCTTCAGCACTTTTTTTTATCCCTTGTCCTCTCTCACAAACTGCTTGTTCCTCACTTTTGGGTTTTGGACATTTGTGTCTCTGTAAATGTGCCAGAAGTCACCAATGATGCTGGACAGGGCAGCCTGTGAGCAACCGTTTCCTGCACAAGTCTGATGACAAACATATCAGTGTACTGCAGAACTACGAGAAACGGGAACAGTGCCTTCATATTCCAAGCTCTGCAAACCACAGCTCCTCTGAAGTATTTCTATTGCTTTGCTTTACATCACTAGCAAGAACAGCAGGGAGTGTGACCTGTTTTTACCAAACATGCAATCCCTGTGCACTTATGAGCCACTGGAGTTAACGCCACTGCAGGTTGCCTGTGCTTATGGGTGCAGGGCCGGCTCCTGATGACCTGGCATGGCACTATCAGTCCACCACAAGCCTGAGTGCACTCCTCCAGGTACGTGCTGATCCTCTAGCTCAGAGTTATGATGCAAGAACTGTCCAGATTAATATATTACTATTGATTTTAATAAATTTCTCCACGACTGGGAAAAATTGTTCCCACGATGCTCTTTAGTTTGTATCAGAGTTAAGGACCTTAAGAGTCTGCAGAAGGATAACAAAATTTTCAGCCAAAGCAGAGCAATCAAAGGCACTTGAAATTTCAACACTGCAATTATCAAAGCATGGTGGTAGTGGGAAAACAATAAGATTGAAAATATTATACATTAATTCAAACATTATATATTAATTAAAAACAGGCTGAGTTGTTAATAAAGTCAAACCTCTAAAAGAGAGTGAATTTAATGTCTGAATATTGTCTGAACAAAGTGTGTTAAGAGTGGAAATACCACATGTTCTGAAATATAGAAGAAAAGTACTGATGCCAAAATTAAGGGGCCTCATTGAACGCTCACTTGCAGCAGCAGAAAGAAACAACTACCTGGATTTACTTTAGAGCAATTTAGCTCCAACACCTTGATAACACAGGTTTACCAGCACAGAAAAGGATCACTCGTGTGCCTGAAGATGTACAGAATGCACAAAGCTCCACGGTCCCTGCTTTCTTGCTAAACCAAAAAAACTGGTGCCAGTTTCAAGTTAAAAAGCCTGTATTGAAGGAGAAATGGGCTGTTGCCATGCACATTCCCACCACTCTGCCATGTAAACTGCTCACTCGTATTTACCAATAGGAGCATGTAGATAAAAGTCATGGCAAACTCGTGTGACAGTGCACGGCTCCTTCCCTCGAAAGGTGGCTGGTTTCACCACAGCAGGTGTACATTCACTGGAACACAGTCACTTGGTTCTGGTCCCTTGGGCTGCACTGACATTTTGATGATCAGGGTGTCAGCTACATTAGAGGACAGTGATCACAATGCTGAAATTAACCAAGCTAGCTAAAGTGTGTGTTAATTATGAGTATGCAAGCAGTCAATAAGAGGTTAATGCAAAAGTCAAAGGATAAATTTATTTCAGTATTGCATCACTCTACCGACTAAATGACTAACATTATGCTTTGTTTTTAATCAATAGATTTTACAGTAACGCGTGAGCCATTGATTTGAAAAACATTCTTTCTAACATCTAAGTTTTGCAACTATTTAGTATCAAGTATCAATATACGTAAAACACTCTTCTTTCACAGCAGCTACTTTTTGGCTTCAGGGGCAGGAACAGGAAAGCATGCAGTGAGAAAGAGGCCTTGGTTTCTGCTGGTGTGTGATTAATGCAAATAAGAGTTATTACCTAAGAACTTTAAATAAAGTACTGTGAATTAGAGTCCTGGATTCCACTGCACTGTTTGCTCCGCAGGAGTGTAGTCAAATCAGATCAATAGGGGTCAATCTGTGGCTCAGATTGCAGAGGCATGTTAAGTAAGAGATGATCCGAACAGTCTCATTTCCTAGATGGTACTAATTCAGTTACAAAGGAGACCACGTGGAACCTTACAAGGTAAGTCAAAGAATGTAGGCCTGTTCATCTTCCCCGTGTACTGGTATGGTCAGAAAGGGAGGAATATGTGCCCTGCACGTGCAGAAACACACATTCTCCCATACACGCTTACTCCATTGTTTCTGAAGCTGCTGTTGCTATGTTTTATATTTGTTTTCTCCCTCCCTATTCTTGCTAGAAATAGGCATTACTGACTGTTATTCCAAATTCCAAAATATTAAAAAAACAAAGATGGCCCAGGTTAAAAACAGATCACCCTACTAAGACGAACATTAATTGTACACTAACACTGTCTAAAGTGGTACAACAATTATGCAAATGTGTTGATTTTGAATCATGATTCTTTTGTTTAATAGTGGATCTCATTCACCTGTATGGAAAATTCCCTCGAGTCAAAGTTGAAACTGCAGCACGAACAAGACCTCAATTGAATGGCATTGTATCAGCTAGTAAAATGTGCACCCAGCAGATGGGATGTCCTGTACCTTCGAAGTTGTCACAGAGGAAAAAGCAATATTCTGGTTTATCAAGCTGAATGTTTCAGTAAAGAATGGAGAAGGTCAAACTGATGCTGTATACATATATTCTCCTTCACCTTTGGACGTGGACAGGATATTGAAGTAAAGTCTCTAAATAGGATTGAAAAAGTCACCCCTGTTATTTGAAGAACTGGATTTCCATTTATCTTCATGAAAAATTAAAAGGTGGAAGGACAAATGTCACCCATGGTGAAATGGAATGGGGGGATAAATCCAAAAGGCAGCTGCTTTCCAGGTGGATGCCCATTACAGCATTAGCAATTTCAGAAACCACAATATGCCTTAGTATTTTGTTCTGTTTCAGGCACCTATGTAGTCACAGTAGCTAGTGACAAGTGAAAATTTCCAACTACTGATTTAGGTTTAAGGCCACCAGGTAGTCTGTTGAGAACAATTTTACACCTAGATCCATTTGTCAGCATGTCCCTTACATACCAGGGGTGAGGAATGGGGAATTTTGCTGGCTGACCAGCTAGGAGAGCTGACCTCTAAGGTCAGAGGGGCAAGTGAAGCCTCTTTTCTCCTTCCTGCCTGTATGGAAGAATATGGTGGTCAAAAATTGAGGGTGATTACACATGGGAGCAAAATGCATGGTAGCCTTTATGGCAATGGTACCCTGATTCCAGTATCCATCAACTGTATCACAAGGAGAGCACTGCTGGACTCCCTCATGCATGAGATCTACATAGGAAATTAAACCACAGTTTAAAAATGTTGATAACTTGACTTCCAGTTTGGCTTAGAGGAAATAGCTTGTACAAAATGAGTATTTCATTTGGAGCATCACCATAATTGAAGGTTGTGTGGAAAATGTGGGCCAGTTAATACACTAGCATGACACAGGATTGGCCTGGAATAATTTCTGATTTCTTTCAACTCATTAAACCATAATCACACCAATAGCTTACAAATCTTCCCTTTGCTATTAAAGTTAGTTTTTCATAATTTATACCCTAAAAGCTTTTTACTGAAAAAAATGAAAGATGGAAAGCACATAAGTATTTTGAAATTCAACAGTATGAAAGATATTTTCTTCATATGGATGGAAATGTTCTCTCTTTATCACCAAGAAAGTTCTCTTTTCTTGCCAAAACTAGAATTTAACTGAAAGTTACTGAGTTCAATCTAAACTTTAAACCAAAGATTTTATTTGCTTTTTTAATTAACCAATCAGAAAGCCATAAACCGTGGCAGAGAGTATTTCTTTCAGTTGTTCCATGCTTGTTGTACTGTGACTGTGCACAACTAAAACCTTTTCAGGTTTAATTTGTCTTTTAAGAACAGAACAAATGACATCAATATTTGACTTTGCACAGCAGATTTCAGAAGTACTGGTCCCAAACAGGCAGTGAAATGAAGTGGCCAGATGGAAAGAGCACAGTGCTTAACTCTTTTGAACATGAAATCCCCAGTGTGTTCCCAAATAGTCTGTCCCATTCACATTAAGCCACTCCTGATTTTCTTTCACATGCTGTAACTACTCCCGAGCCCAATCATAAACAATTCCTGGCTGAGAATAGGAACTGCATTTATAGAACAGACAAAATTGATAAAATGACTTCTTTTTTCCAGAAATGGAGACAAAAATACCTGATTTGGGAAGGGATGGAGGCACTTCCTGTTGAATTTTAATCCATGGAAAAACTATTTTTATATACATACATACATATATATATATATATATATATATATATTTAAAATCTATAATCTTTCAAAAGCTGATAATGACTTGTACAACTTGGCCTTTACTCAGAAACCTAATTTTACAGTCATTAACTCAAGAGCTTTATTCCCCCAAAGTCACTAAACTCACTGGAATGAGGACTCTGCTGCAATATTCTAAGGCATCACAGGTGACCTAGTAGGACAGCCTGAAATGTGTCAACATTACCATTGTGTTTACTTCTACAAAGTGAATCCACAGAGGTAGGAGAGAAATAAATGAACCTGATACCACAGGAGTTTAAGTGACAGTAAAATGAACTTGGAAATCATAGTTTCTATCTTAAATTGTAATTCAGGTGAATGTGAGAAAAACATAAACTGTAAATAGCCTCCAAATATTGCAATAACAGCAACCAAGGCACTGGTGGAATCCAACCGCATCTCTATTGTGGGTCAATGAATAAACAGAAATCTACCCAGAAGATACTGCTGATGAGATTATCAATAGTCTTCCTTATCGCGTCCACCAACTCCACCCTACCAAAAGGGAACTCCTGGTACATGACATGCAGGCACAGCAAGGCCAACAAGGACAGCAATGGCTGATGAGCGACGCTCACTTGACCTCCCTAGACAGAACCTTGCCTTTCCTTGTGCCCGTGCTCCAACGGACCTAGAAACTGCCCATGAGAAAATCACTGTGCCTCCTATTCCCACAAGAGAATAGCTGTGTGAGGCAGTCTCCATTTCACGTTTGTTTGATTTTTTAATTAGGAATCATCACTACTCTCTATGAAGAGTAGGAGGTAGGGAAATCCCCAAGAGATACACTGAATAAATAACACAGCATTTGCTGAAAGATGAAGTTTAATCCAATTTAACCTATAGGTCTACAGATGGTTCTCTTTTAGCCCTGTTTCTCAGATGCATTTGTTTCCCATTTCTAGAATAATACATATAGAAGCAATGTATCCTGACTGCACAAGAAGCATGTTTATGCATATTTATGTACACACCCCTTCATACCAATAGTTGGAAATAATCCCATCAGTCCAAAAGAGACAGCATTTAGGAGGAAATTTTCAGCATCACAGACATAGATTTAGTTATATACTTTTCATTATCAGCAATGGAATTTGAATTATTCCCTCTGCACTGAGAACATTTGGCTTCAACTTCAAACAACATAGAAATATATAAGCTTCAATATAATTTATTTTCTCAAAAGGAACCTAGAATGCTGTAAGCCTTTGCTGAGGTATCTGATGCTCCAGTCCCCTCTGTTATACAGTACAATCTGCTGTTTTATTTCACTTGCAATCCTTGCTTTCCTGCAATTTTTTTCAGACAAAGAAACAAAATGTCTGCTATATACTGAGTATAAACACAGCTGACTTGTTTTCCCCAAAGTATTGATTTTATGCACTTTTAAAATAACTGTTTTCATTCCGTTATGCATAATCACCTGGGACATTGTTCCTCTACATCTGCAGAAACACAGATGGAATTGCTGATTTGGAACCTTTGGAGAGATCTTACACTATTCTCTAGAATCTAAGCTTCTATTAAAATAAGGTTTCTAACTTCTGGTTGTGAAGATAGCCTGGACAATGTAAATTGATGCATGGTTATCTTGTTGAGTCCACAACCAGACAGACAGACACAATAGCACCAAGGGAGCTGTGAACCTCCCCCACTTATTTTATTGGGTGTTTATTTGTGGCCAGATGCTCCCCTCTGTTGTGCAGAATGGCATTAAATGACTGAAAAAGAGAGAGGAAAAGGAAATGGAAATAAAAACCAACAAAGACAAGAAAACAAAATCTCAGCAGCCTTCTTCCCTGGGGGTTACAGATGCCCTCCCTTGCCAGTATTAGACTGTTGGAAGATTTGGGGCTGAGCCACGCATATGCCATGTTTTTCTAAAGACACCATCTTTTCCAAAAGAATGCCACAGGAAAAGTTAATGATGCTTCCAGTATTCTTTTCCTTCCCTTTTTCATGTGCAGGTCATACAGCCAAGGAAAAATACAAATGTAGTGTGTTTTCAGATGCCAGTGTAAGAGTACGGGCTTCCGCTTAGAGTTCCCTTGTTTAAAATAGGCAGTCCCACTTTTCCAAGATGTCTTGGGTTAGAATAATGCAAACAAACTAAAAACTTTTCCTTGTTGAGGGTGCGTTTCTCCATAAGACAACTTTTCATGCCATAAGAAATCAACTGCTGTATGACAAATCCATATTTGTTGTATGTGGAAAGAAAAATAAAAAGCAGCATGTCGGAGCACAAGCAACAGCAACCATATTGCCTGATACCCAAAACAGGCTGGACAGAAATGGTCCACATCTTTTCAGCATCAAAACCTTGCAACCCTTCCAGCCCCAAGTGCTTCCTGCATCACTCCTGCATGCACCTAACAAAATCCCTCTTCAAAATCTCACAGCTTCCATCAAGGTCAAAGCAAGGGTGACACAGAAGGTGCAGTACTTGGGAGCAAACAGAACAGCAGGCTGTAGATATGCACCGAAAGACTCTGCATACAGAAGGACTCTGCATATGGCTGCACACCAAATAGTTCTTTGCTGATATAAGTTTTTTAGGGAGAGTGATACCAAGTGGACATCCTGCCCAGGAGCCTAGGTGTCCAGCTGCTTTCAGCCTCGCATTAAGATGCAGTTCCCACTAGTTTTGCTTCATTTTTTGGAAATCTGCATGTTTATTAACCAAAACTATAATAGACAGACAACAAGTACCAAATGGGAAAGCCTAACAACCACAGGAGTAGCTTCCCAGTTGCAGAGTGAAATCAAGATCTGTAATGTGACATAAATGTGCTTGTGTACATATCTCTCTATATGCATACATACACACATATATGGAAATACAGCATTTACCACATTTTCACGTCTTCTTTCTACCAAGTGACATGGCTTTGAACTCCTATGTGGCTTAGGGAACAAAATGAAAAAATGGTTTATTGTGCCAGGGATCTACACTGCCTTCCTCATGTTATGCACCACAGTTGTAGCCTGCCACTTGGATTTTTGTAACAAATATTGGAACTGATAAGATAAAAGCAATGAGATCCTATGGACTAAACCAGTTTCCTTCAGGTCAACATGATGCCAAACAGAAGCAAAAGGGAAAAAATAGGGAAATGAGGGAAGAGATACAAGAAAGGCAGTCTTGCAAACAGGAGTAAAGTTTTGGAATAAAAGAAGCCTCAAGTAACTAATCACATTTGAAGCACTACAGAAATTCTCAGTGGCTGCTGCTTTATGCAGTGATATCATAGAATCACAGAATCACAGAATGGCCTCGGTTGAAAAGGACCACAGTGAACATACAGTTTCATCTCTCCTGCTACGTGCAGGGTCACCAACCACCAGACCAGGCTGCCCAGAGACACATCCAGCCTGGCTTTGAATGCCTCCAGGGATGGGACATCCACAACCTCTTTGGGCAACCTGTTCCAGTGATAATGGATAAATTACTATCAAATATACTATCAAGAAAATTCCAACCCTGGCAGAGATGACTCACAAAATGTTACAGTACATCCAGAGACAAATAAAATCATATGGAAACAACAACGGATAAAAGGAGTCCATTAGTAAAACCTTACCCAAACACTGTAACTTCTACTGAAATCAATGCAAATGATTAGTAATTAGTGATCATGCAGAGAAATGAGAGCCGTTGCTAACGTGCAAATTATAATCAGCGAGATCAACAAGATGCAGAAAAAATAATTAATTCCCAACTCAGCTGAGAGTCTCATTATCACCGAAGTTTGCTGATGGTTTAATCCTAAGTGGAATGTCAAAGAACTTGGGAGCATTTAGGATACTTCTCTGTGGAATGTATTATGAAGTATGAGACAAGTCTATATATTCTTGGTGTATGTCTCAAACTTACTTCAGTAGGTTTGTGAGTGTAATAGAAGACAGCAAGGAACTTTTAGGATATAATCTTACCAGTTTGTGGGTACTACATATGGTATTTTACAAACAGTAAAAACTTACCCTTTAACTTTGTTCTGTAGTCATTATACTGACAATATCCTTAGGACTAACAACACCTCTGGATTTTTTTCTGCTTATCCTTTATAACTGAAAACATTATACAGAGGTGTCAAATATCCTTTTCTTCTTTAACTTGTAAATAATTATCATTTTCAAAGTGCAAGGTAAATAAATGTGATCCAACTGCACTAAGGGAAGAAATTTTGTATGAAAGTTCAGCATCAGAATCTACCTCAAAATTATGCAGTTTTTAGAATTCTGCAGTATTTTTAACACCAACTAAAGTTCCAGTATAGATTGAATGATGACTTAAAGATGTTAGACTGGAACACACTTTCCTATGTAGAATATGACTGCAGTCAAACCATATGCATCTCATCCTGCCCCGTTTTCACAGGCATTACTACCACGAGTACTTGCAAAAAAAAGGGCAGGATATAACATAACATCCAGTTATGTTCCATATCCATAATATCCAGTTATGTTCCAGATCCATAACATCCAGTGGAGCTCAATTCTCTCAGCATCATAAAGACTTCTTCACTCGAGTCCAAATTAGTATCATGATTCTATGATTAGTATCAGAATGCTAACAGTAGGTAAAATCTAAAATGTCCATTACAACAAATGCATGCAGATCTTCATACCATTTTTCTACAGTGTAAAGAATCTTTCTGATTGCAAAATCAGTGACTTTAAAACACAGACTCAGACGTTAGGCCTTTTGGTGGTGCCAGCTCACTTGTTTTGTATGTTACGATAGTCCTGGCTTTGAGCTATCTCTCACTAACTGATGCTTTTGATGTTTTGTTCTCTTTTTAGTTTAGGATAGAAAAAAACAAATAATGCTGAGTTCTCTTGAATTCTTCTGATGTCTGTCTTCAAAACTCTGCTAACATCCAATTTATGTCATTCTATTTCTTTCTTATGCTGTGAATTCAAAATGAAAGAAGGTAACATAATATCATAAGATCTATGGACGATTGAAATGGCCTTCGGAGTAAACTTCAGAGTTATTCTTAAAACTATCTTGCCTGAGTAGAAACTGAAAAATTGCTTTTCAATAGATAATACAACTACTCTTCAAATTCTCCCTGGGTAAAGTTATTACCATAGGGAACACTGTAACGGTAATAAAGTATATGGTGCCAGTGCCTTAAGAGAAGTTCAGATGGGTTTTGCGAGCATTTGCAAGGCACAATTCAAAACTGTCCTCAAACATTTATGTGCTTTCTCTTGATTAATCCTTTATTATAAAATGTTTACAAAAACTGAGGTTTGTTAATGAGCAAAGCTGACATCTGCTATGCCAACTGACCTGCAATGTTTCTTGTGTCACATAATTCCTCTTAAAATGTTTATCAGGATCCGAAGACTTGTTACATGAGTTAATTAAAAATCTGATTCGCTCTTCTGAGCAAAATGCATAGATGTATATTTAAATCTGATTTAGTTCTGTGTAACTTTCAAATTATTTTACTTCAAGTTCAGATCAAGCTTAAAAGCTTCACTGTACGAGGTCCCTACAGGTGGTCTCAGCATCACTGCTTGACGCACTACCTCGTGTACATACATGATTAACTGCAACTTTCTTTAAGAACCTGAGGTATCCATCCCATGCCTACCCAGCTCCTACCCTTGCATTTCATCTCTCATCTCTGTAATTCATGATGCGATGGGCATGATTTGTCCACATGTTATTTGATGTCATGCAGGTCATTATTGTAGATAATAATAATGTACTAACAGCATTTTTCATAGATTTCTGTCAAGTAACCAGCACAGTAGCCACATGTCAGGTATGAATTCTGATGATAACTGTATTTTTTGAGTCTGAGTAAAGAGAAGTCTTCTCTTGCTAGGTGCCATAAGCTGTCCATTTGCCTGTGCTTTGGGCAGATTCATGGGAAATAAAGACCTATTTAATGAAAGTGTCCATTTCACTATTCTCATTAGAGACCTACTATTTGGTCTTCCTTTGTTCTGTGCCTGCTGGACAACAGTTATTTGAACTTCATGAGAAGTGGATTGTCTTGTCCTTCCTCATGTTCTGTTTTGTCTGTAAGCATTGTTTTTCAGACTCCATTTTCCTGGTTTATTTTTTGCCAACTGAACAACATCCATCATTCCCTTCAATGAACTGCTGATGAAATCTTCTCTTCCCGAGTTAAACAAAACACTACTTCTCTGAGCATGCAACAGACCTAATATGCCTCCTATTTAGTTTGCTTTTTCAAATAATACTGTGATTGTATTAATCTAAAATGCAAAGTATATATTCACTTTACTGAAATGCTGTAATTCTATCTCCTCTTAATGTCAAGGAATTAATAATATAAGTTTGGAAAAGACCACTAAGATCATCTAGTCCAATCATCAACCCATCACCACCACTACTAACTTAAACTTTAAGGGATTTGGCAAAGGCTACACCATCTCCCTTTTTGGTGCAAACCTATATCCTTTATTCCTGTTTCCTTTCTAAAGCACATCTGAGTTGTTATCAATTTGTAGTTTCTATTTCTCAGATAGATGCAGTTTTACCTTTTCTGAGCCTTAACGACTTTACCAGGCTTCGTTTACTCATCTTGGTTTGTCTGACTAGCCAGAGTGAAACACTGGTGAAATCAAACAGTAACCACAAGCTCTTCTTCTGTGCTTGAGACCTGCTTCATGCACTTCTTCCCTCCACCCCTTCAGACAAGACGTTACAAAATTACTGTTCATTTACATTTGTCTCATAATTTTAGCCAGATACTAATCTTCTTAAGATACTTGTGATATAACTGGAAGGATAGAACACTTTCGAGAAGACAACTTCGCATTATGGACGGAGCTCAAAATGTCTTGTTTTCCAGTTCTACTCTTCACATTTTTTATCCAGAAACATTAAGCTTTTCTCTGCATCTTCAGATTTTAAGAATCAAATAATCTATCAGTGTAAAAAAAAAATCTCTTGGTAGAAGTCACCGGGGTTGTGCTATGATGCTTTTAGCACAGTTCAGGCCATTTTTTTTCTCAACATGCTCCAAACCAAAAATAAAGAATATTCGTCTTTGCTTAAAGCCAGGCCTCTAAGAGATACTAATGCCCAGCACTGTGCTGTGTTATTAACTTACTAACAAACTGAAGAACTCTGTAGCCCAATGCTGATTTTAAACAGAATCCTGGAAATCACGAAGCCCGGTGGAGAGCTACCATAATGACAAAGGTGTGAGCTTCCTAGGTACCTACAGGCCCTGCAGCAGATAACAGGGCAGTAGGAACGTTGTTCTAGGGTTCCTTGGACAGGAAATATGAAGATATAAAGCATGCCAATCATCAGTGTGTTTGTCTGGAAAACAATCTTGTTGGATAAACCATTTAAGACAAGTTCACTTACCAGGAGAAACAACGGAGAAATAGAGTGAGTTGACGTATTCCAGCTTGTGAATGATCTTTTCATTTTTTCAAGTAGCACTGAACGTGAACATAGACTACATGAAGTAAGTAATGGTTACCAATTAACATGATGATAAACATCAATGGCAGATCATTATTGAATTGTGTCCCTCGTAAGGGATTCCTCCAGAGGCTGACACCGTGGCCAGTATTAGTCCCTTTAATCAGTATTCTCAAAGTAAATGTGAATGATCCAATGCCTGATAATTTCTGCAGATAGCACAGAGCCTGACAGAATGGTTAAAAAATATGCAGAGAGGACTCAGTGCTGACAAGTTGCCCAGTGATCAGGACTGAAAGCCTTTCAGAACTACAGACACAGACTGAGCGAATATGACTGGAAAATGGATGAGACAATGCTAAAACCATTGCATCTCAAAAGAATGCAGGTATTCCAGACAGTTCAAAATTAATTCCTAGCATCATACCTAATCCTTCTGCCTTTTGCTACATAGACTAAATGACAATAAAAAGGAATAACCTGTTTCCAGCTTTTCAGAAGTATATTGAAGAGAGCACAGAAAAGCGACTGTGGAGATAGGTAGAAAATAGGTGATAGTGATTAACTCAATTTGCTTCACTTATCAGATTTAAAACTGATTGATGGAAGGAAAATATCTTGTGTGAAAAAGCTCTCTAGTCTGGAAGGGGAAGCTGGAATTTGACACAGAACCCAGAGAAATTAAAATATGTCTATTTTTTACAATGAGGTCAATCACAGAACGGGACAAGCTATTAAAGAAACAGAATATTCTTCATTTCTGACATCTCCAAATCAAGACAAAACTCCTGCCTGGAAACCATGCAGTTACACAGTTAACATAGGGATAAAAAGCTGAAATTTAGTAAGCTGTGATAGAAGTCAAAACAGCTGACAGAAAAATCTTAAATACAATGATGCTCGAACTTTTATACATCCATTCTTTAATGAGCTTGCTTTGAAAACTCCTTGTAATTCATCTTGCTGTAAAATTACACAGTGTAATTGGAATGGGTATTCCAGTAGAATGAGACATGACTTCTACTGTCAAAGTCCCAAATATCAGTTTAGTCTTTGAACACAATACCTCTACACTGAGACAAACTCTGATGTGGGGAATAGAAACGTGTACAAACATCCATATTCTCCATTCTCTTATCCCTTTTTCAGACTGATACAAACAATCTATAAATATGTTTAATAAAAGAACTATTTTGAAATGAGGATTGGCTGAAAGATACATATAACCATATATTTCACTGAAATTATGACTTGTCATGTAATTTCTCAAAATAATATTCATAAGAAAGCATAATTCCATAGTATGTTTATCATTTCATTTACCTTGTTCCTCTTACAGTTTCCTGGAATGGAATACAAGGTCAAATCAAATCAAAGGACATCATCTGTTTGTTCAAAATATCATTATGGAAGAACCAGGAAAAAGCAGCTGTATTGCAAGTCACCTTTCCAGCTCTCACAAATAAACTGTTAATGGAGAAAGTCACTTCTTTGCAGTGCATTACAGGACCAAGGTCATCTGGGATACCTTAGGGCCTCAATGGATGCCCACAAGACAGAAGAACAGCTTGATTAGTCCCCATAACCTCCTGCCCTTGCTAAGGGACTGATGTAAAGATAAGTTTCCTAGCAGGCTGCTAACTTGCTGTTCACCCTTTCTAAACGAACAGTTCTGCAGGTTAGAGTGCTTGAGATTCATCTGAAGCACCAACTGACGACTGGAATTATCGCAAGCATCATTACAATTACATTGATAATCACAACTTTAAATGCAAAGACTGCCAGCTCAAAGTTTTTGTCAAGACTCATGTCTGCTGAAGAATATAATTAAAAGTTGTGGTGCAAAATTTATCTTGTAGCCCTCGACAGCTGTAAAAAGGTAATAGGAATGCATCAGCAGGAAGTAAGCTGGCTCTCTTTAGAGTGCAAACAGACTAAAACCAAGCACACACATCAGTGAATTTTCTCTATACAATGTCCTCCATGATGCTCCCAAAAGAGCAAGAGGTTTGACCTGTTAAAACATGATCAGCTGACTACAATATTACATACATGATATAAAACGTGGGAAACCCAATGTGGTTTCCTTCTATATCTTTACATGCTTGAGACATTAGAACCCTACAGAAACCTTCCACTATCTCAACTAGAGGTTACATTTATCTTCCAGAGTGAAGGCATCTAAAAAAATACAGTGAAATGGAAAAGGAAAAGAAAAAAATCTCTAGGTTGTGACCCCTTCTTCCACACACAATTGTTTGGTTTCAAATCTTCCTTTCTATCAGGCTAACTTTCCTCCATTTGTCAATAACAGATTCTGCACTTTCAAATCAGAATCTAACCCTACAATGGATGCCACAGGTAGATGGAAAGTTCTAGGAAATATAGATTATAGGTGTGCAGAGATGTAATTCTGTGATGAAATGGCTTTAAAACATCTGGTCCAAGTCTCATACCACTCTGCACTGTCTTAATCAAGTTGATTTAGCTTGAACCCTTCATATCAGTTTTACACTAGCATAATTAGATTGATTTCAGTGGTAATTCTTATTGACACCTAAATAAGAAATCAAATCCACAGATTATTTTTCACGACTCAAATACATTATGCAAGCATCCAATAAGACTTCTAGTTCTGTGTGTTTTTACGTGTATACAGGACACATACACACGATTTAAATGATTATAAAAGTGACAGGAAATGATGCCATTTATTTTTTTCACCACCTTGAAAGGACATCTGGACTGCTTAGTGCAGTCACATCAGAGTAAAACATGATCTCTACTTGTAAGAAACTTCAATTAGTTATTCTTTTCTTTCAGGTACTGTAGCCACTAAAGCAACTTAACTTTAATTCCATCTGACTTCAATTGTGTTCAAATTATAGTAAAAAGGAAGGAGACAACAAGCTGTAAATATGAAAAGAGACAGAAAATCATTGAGAATCATGCCTTTATGAATATTTGATGAAGAAAGGTTAGATCTACTGCTGGTAAATTACAAGAAATTATGTCCATCATGTGACTCTGTCAGCAAAGGTTAATACAAATGGGTTTGGATTTAGTTGAGATGACAACGAGGATTAAAAAAGATTTGTCCTGTCTTCACTGCAATTAGTTTTTCTCCTATTATTATTGTAACGGAGTTTATCGTTAGGATTATGGTAACAGAAATACTGCTCAATGAAATCATTTTGTTTTTCATAATGCCGCGGCAGTTTTGCAATAAAATTTTCATCTCTACTAATCTAGCCCTTCATTGTGCATTTGCTGATGTAGAAGTACAATCATTAACGCATTTCCTGCTGCAATGCCTCATTTTGTCTGACTGTCACAGAGCTCCCAGGCTGCCCAGCACTGCTCCCATGATGTTGGTCAGGTGTGATGTCACACGAGGTCTTCTGGACACAATTAATGACATCTGAGCTCATGCGTGGTAATGGAAAATGGGAATATCTCAAAGTTACTGCACATATGTAATAAACACAGCTGTAAAGGGTAGATGTCCTGTAAAAATCACACTGTCCCTCTCACATTGTCACTGCTTCAGAACAGAAGCTAAAGATATAGATCTTGAAAATCGATTTAAATCTTGAAAATATCTTCCATTGTTGGAATTTATACAGAAACTAATACCAACATGCCTATGTATAAGAAATCAGGTTATGTGAAGTCAGGTTTTCTTCACTGTGCATTTTAAATTTTAACTTCTAGGTTCAAATGGTACTTCTGCATTTGTGCTGACAAATTGGAGATAAATTTGCTATCTCGGAATCCATGTTTTCTTTACCTGCTTTTGAGTTTGAATGCACAATTAAGAGCAGCAGAATTTTAATCCAGGCACTTTTTATTTTCATACCAAGCTGTGTAATCTCATCAGATAAATACAGAAGTCAAAACTCCAGAAGCACACAGTGTATTAGCAGGGGTATCCAGATTTGATGAATTGCTAGGAAGTATTAAGAGTGACTGGCAGCTGACTAATTGGAATTGGCACGCGCAGCACAAGCTGATGGCAAGCAGTCAGACTTTGGAGGTGTCCACTGAGAGTTACTTCTGCAGTTACATATACTTCTTCCACACTTAAAGCCATGTGAAAGAAGGAAATTTAACACATCAGGAAGCTTGCTAGATTATCAGAACATCTAATCAATACCATTGACAATAATTCTGTCTAAAAGCATTGGGGCAACCCTAAGTAATATACGGGAACAGACGTTCAGGACCTTTGCCAATAGATTACCTTTGACCCAGCGTTTCCACTGCATGCCCAAGAGGAAACTTGGTTTCCTTCCCTGTGCTTTTCCACCTAGAGGCTTTCCAGCTGCCTAGTTTAATAAAATGCACCCTTCACCGTAGCTTTGACCCAGCTTTTAAAAAAAAAAAAAAAAAAAAAAAAAAAAAAAAAAAAAAAAAAAGAAGAAAAACATACAAGGTAAAAGCCCACCTCCAGAACCCCACCAGTGCCACTGGCGCTGAAGCAAGAGAAGCTCTGCCCTGGGTCACAGCTGCTACCCTGCTGCAGCCATCTTATCAGTTGCAGAGATCGGACTTGTGTAAATCTCAGCACTCTGCTCAGCACTGCAGGACTCAGTGGGATACAAATGGCTTCTTCGTGTACCAGGCTGGCTCACAGAGACTTGAGTTACCTGCGGAGCAACTTTCCCGCTATCTGACATACACCTGGTGGTCCTGAAAGACATCACGACAAATTTCCACTCGCCAGATTTAACGCTCTAAAAAGCACCCAGATTTTATTGCTCAAGTTGAAGCTAACTCTGAAAGACAGAAGACAGGGATGCGTATGTCTCAAAATAACGCAGGTAGCATTAGGGAAATGAAGTGCAATGGAAAAAACATTAAACTCATAGTATATGCAACATATCAAGTGTGACTTTTGTTCCCATGTAACGATAATGGCCATCTATCTTGAAAAAAATAATAAAAAAATCAACCTGTTCTGAAAAGAAACATCCCAGAGCATGAATGCACTACACAGGAGTCACAGATCAGCATACAAACTTCTACACATGCGCCTGCTATAAAAACCATAAAGGAGAACAACAAGGAGAGTCAGAGCTATTAGCTAAAATATGCACATATCCCCTAGAAGAAGAATCACATCTCACAGGGCAAGGAAAATGATTTTGTCATGTTATCGCTGACTTGATTGTGTGGTTAGCCACGGGACCAGGCTGCCTGTGAGAATTCTTCTGTGTACCACTGCAAGGCAATCCACAGAGCACAGGTTATCTTAGGGACGTGAACGTTATTCTACAACCAACTGATTGTATATTGAATTCTGTGAGTTTAAAATAAAAATGTGAATATTGCTTTATGATTGCCAAAGTGCCTGCTTTTCAAAGACAACCAAATCAGCCCCCAGAGACACAGCACTTTAAGTTAAAAAACACACTTTTCTCGGTGATATCAAAGTCGAAAAGAAAATCTGAGGCCTTCAGTTTTAAAGACAACATAATGAGATCAGAGATTTTGCCTGCAAAGAAATTAATTAATGGCTGATCAATGCAAGTGACCTTAAACAGTAGGCATATTGTCACAAACTATCATGGGTAGGAATCACAGGCAGCTTTCATGAAGTAGAGCACTGTGGCATGCAAGAGAAATCTGAGCTGGACACTGCTTGCAAATTTGATACCGCATTTTTGGAATGACCACGTAAGTAATTTCTGCTGCAAAATCATAGAATCATTACAGTTGGAAAGACCACTAAGATCACCTAGTCCAACCAGCAACCCATGCCCATGACTGCTCTAGAGCACATCCCTCAATGTGACACCTACCCTTCTCCTGGACACCTCCAGGGCAGTAACTCCACCACCCCCTGGGCAGCCTCTGCCAGTGCCCTGTTTGAGATGAAACTGCTCCTAGAGTTTCTACGCAGACCTCTGTGCACCCCGTAATAACATCAACAGATTTAATTAAATGTTGGAAAAATGGTGGAAAAGAGAACCATAAAGGTCTTCAGTTGCACTTATAATTCGCTACACTTTACGTCAGCAGTATCCTTTGCATATTATTGTAATTTGTATTATATTAGGACTCATTCAGTTATTACTGCTCCCTCTTCTTCGTTAGCATAGGAAGCATTTTTGTGGTTTTGTTTTTCATTAGTTTTGTTTATATTCAGCTTGTTTTACTTTGGTAATTGAGACTATAAATTCTCAATTTGAGAGAAAAGTGAGAGGCAGACACTGCTGCTTGTGTTGGGCCTTATTTTCTTCTCCTTATGGTGTTATTAGCAATTAATGTTTCTAGGTGCCGAAAACATACAGCATGATTAGTGTTACACATCAAATTATTTGTTAGCTTTTCTGGGCATGTATGTTATCTTGTATGATTAAACCAGTTCAGTTGCTGCTGATTTGGACAATATTTGCCAATTTTGCCTACCTACCTCATCAGCCATCATTTGCCTACCTACAATATTAAGACCAGAACTTGTCCAAAATAGGTGAAAGGCATTTATGCCTCCTTTCCCCGAGCCCCAAACTGACAGGAAATAACAAAAAGAATTTATGGTGGAACTTTAAATTTTTTTTTTAATAATAGGATTGCTGCTCTTTTCTGCTTAGTATAAGAGTTTATTTTGAATCTGTTTCATTCAGCACTTTACTCTCACCAAGGAGTATGGATTGGGAACATGACATACTTTGAGCTTATGCTGATCAGACACCCCGGCTAAATTGATGAAATGACTGAAGAAGTCTTACATGCAAACAGCAATGTCTTGCAAGATACAAAATAGCTGGCAAGCAGATCACTGTCTTGGTAAATCTACTCTCTTTTACAGAGGCTTGATGATAGTAAATGGTAAGTGACACTATGCGCTCAGGAGTTAATAGCTTCATAATGATCAGTGAATGAACTTGCTATTTGGGAATAAAAGGAAAACATCACAGCACCAACTTCATCAAAATACATGTTGTGTTGAAGAGTGGTGTAATTTTAATGAAAAAGTTAAACTAATACGTGAGAGTCTTCCAAAGCAGGATGGTCAAATTAACCCCACGATGACAATGCTAATACAGAAAAAGAAACAATGTAAAACCCCTGCAAACAAGCTTATTTAAGTGATGTTGTCTAAAACCTTTCAATAAAATATATAAGGGATGCTTGTTTAGAATACTATATATACTCAGGTCATGAATATTCAAGTGGGACTATGAAGGTACAGAAGGGGGTTAATTTTGTTCCAATTAACCACACGGTTATTATTTCAAGACATAACTGTAAGCAGATTAACTGCAGCTCAGATGGCTATCATGCAGAAAGGTGGCAACGTGTGGATTTTCCTCAGCAGTTGAACAGAAAAGTTGCCTACAAAATTCCTAAAAATGCATTCAGGCACCTGGTCATGTGGTCTCTTAAAAGCTGTTATTTCTTTTCCTCTTTAAAAGTATTAAAACACAACTGCAGAAACATTTTTTGATGGAAAGGTGGAGGTTAAAATGAAATCAAGACATTTTACCTAGCTATATGTTACTATCTTATATACCGTGAACCTCAGTAAGGCTGTTAACAAAATGCCCCCCAAATTTTTATATTGTTTCTGGCTCAACAAAGTAAATAAACACGCATTCATCTTCCGACACGCCTCTCAACAGAACTACTGGTTATCTTACAGAGAGATCCATACAGCCTACATAAGTTAGCTTGCATTAGTAGCAATCTGTGGAGTGAAATATATATAATATGGGGATGAATGTACACAAGGAATGATTCACGACTTCTCCAGAAGGATGCTGGAGGAACTTTAGTTCCTGCCTAAAATCAATAAATTTATTCACCACAACAGAAACAGGTAAGAATCTATGTAAGTTATTAGATATGGATTTTTCAGAAATGAAATTAACTCATTTCAATATGACCAGATGAGAACAGCAGTTTCGATTGTGTGAAGGAACAGACCAAGTGTTATTCTACAGATCAGCTGGCTTTATCTGTGGCTGTCAGAAAAACTCAAGAGTTTGATAGCATGTGGGGGTTACATCCATCTCTTGGAACTGGTCATGTGTGGCTTTGTATTTGATAAACAAGAGGAAACCAGGCAACCATACATTAGTATTAGTATTTCAAGCACTTCCTCTAAAACCCTCTAATGCTGGATGCATGAGTTTGATACAGCTTGCAATACCATGACATGCTGACAATGAGCTTTTTCTCAGCAATCTTCCATTAGCTTCAGTGCTTAATTTCCTGTGTAAATGTATACTGCGCACTTTGCTAAGAGTATATACTCTTTCCAAATATGTATCCAAGTATATTCTCTTTGGAATGAGCATATTCAAGCCACATCATATAAAAATTAGTGAAGGTAGCATAAGTAACACAGATAAGCCATATTATACCAGACTTCTTTCACATAACTAATAATGGAGAAAAATACCCAACAATTTTAACGACTAATATTAAACAAATCCGTTCAGAACTGAACCTAGCAGATCTCCTATTCTAGGTCCACAGAACATGAAATCTTGACTGACACAAAGTGTGAACTGGCTGGCTCTTAATAGTGATTATCACATTCATGCTGCAGTCTATGCAGATCTGGTACAGCATTACTATTATTTTAATCTTTCGAATATGAAAACTTTAAAGTGCTACTTAAAAATTGGCATGAATATGGCTATACATCACTTTTATGCTCCTGTAAGACTAATGATTTAATTGCATATACCTACATTCAACTTCATTAAGACAATGAACACCAAATGTTCTGTGCGAGATTTGTCTTGGTTACATAGGTACTTACAAACAAGCACTGTAGGAAAAAAGACCATCCCAAGTAGAATGGACACCTAGAAAGATAAAAATCTGTCTGGATGACTGGGCCACCAGGGGGTAGTGGTTAGTGGCTAGCGCTTATCCTGGATTCCTGCAAACAAGCAAAATACCACAGAATTCTACACTAGAAGTAACCTGGGACACTTATCACTTATCTTTCTTGCTGATGACACCAAACTGGAGGTGAAAAGAGGGAGCTAGTCAATATTCTCAAGGGTAGGACAGCCATACAAAAGTGACCGGAGAAATGGGTCAACAGGAACCTCACGGGATTCGACATAGGAAAAGAAGAGTGGGAAGAAATAAGGATATAGATGAGGCTGTGGTGCAGTTCTGCTGAAAATGTAGCCTAGAACAGCAGGAGGACAACATGGAAGAAACAAACTGAAAGGAGAGATTCTGACCAGATATAAGAAAATACTCTCTTTCCATGAGGACAGCCAAGTAGTGGAACAGGTTGCTGAGAGAAACTGTGGAGTCTCCATCCTTGGAGGGTTTTGAACTCTGCCCACTTAAAACTCTGCACGATCTGATCCAACCTCACTGATGACAATGCTTTAACCAAGAATCTGGCACAGGAAACTCCTGAAGTCCATTCCAATCTCATTTATCCTCTAAACACAAGAAGTGAAGTTTATGAGTTCATATCATTAAATATATGCTTCCATAATAACAGACAACTGGAATTTTCTTATGTTGCAGCTAAATTTGCTGGCTTAATTCCAACTTCCCAAAGCAGGATGTGCAAGAAAGAAGAAAACCCAAACCCTTATTGACATAAACCAAGACAGAGTGGCTTCAGGTTTCCCAAATATTAACATTATAATTAGGAAACAAGAGTTTTTGTTCCAGCTCTGGGTTTCTCACAACATCCTGCCTTAACAGGATCTCTTGGAATTTGTGACTACTTTAAGCACAAATTGTTCTTCCAAAGAGATGTTGACTTTTGTGGTCTATTAAGCAAGCAATACAAAATCGTACAGTGACGCAAGTGCTTCAGGCTAAGCTGTACATAAATCAGCTTCTTCACCCAAGGGATTTTGTAAAAGTATAGACAAGATTAAAAGTAAACTTCTGCATTTTAGCAATAAGTGGCCAGGAAACAAAGGCAATTCATACAAGTTTGCTCTTGCTGCATCTTCAGGTGAAAATATATCTGCCCAGCTATAAAGAGATGGCATAATTCTAAGGGGAAAAGTACAGTTAGTCCCATCTTTTGGATAGAATGAAAATCAACATGCATTCTCATGCCTTTGGATCCTTCTTCCAGAGTCTGCACCTCCCATTAATGAAAGGCTACAGGATTAGCCCTTAAAAAGTCATAAGAAATGTATGCTTTTGGAAGGAAAAGGACAAAACTCCCACCCCCATCAGCAACTGCAGCAATGACCATTTCAGCTTGCTATAGCCTCCAAGAAATCCTAATGGGAAGATACCTGGACTCAGATGGAGTGTAAACAAATGAAATTAAAGAGAGTTTTCCACAAGACAATGCTTTACAGAGAAAAAATTCTACAGAGTCTTTTGTTTATTTACTTCTAGATTTACTATTGTGTATGTTTTTCCCTCACTGGTATGGAATGAACTACCACATTATTTGCACCAAGTTCAACAGTAACATAAGCAGATGCAAACAAAAGCCTACTCACATCAATAAAAATTCTGACTTGATCTAATTTGAAGAAAAGATTTCTATGTCATTTTTTAGCTAACATACTTGATACAAGGATAGTCAAAGCTGGAAATCAAGGAAACACTGGAAGTCAAGGAATAGGTGGATACGGAACATTTATTTTAGGATAGTTCCACTCCACTCTGCAGCATTCCACCTGAAAATTAATCTGGAAATTGCTAGTACTAAGAGTAGCCAGGGGCCCAGCATAGGCTTACTCCCCAAGTACTTACCCAGGTTCTTACTTTTACTCTGATTCCCATTTATTAAGTTATCTTGTATACATTTCCACTAAATATGCTTAAAAAGTAAGTTCCACGTGGCTTATTTTTTTTTTTTTTTCAAACATACTTAATGAGACAACTTTCAGCTTGTCCATGAAAGATCAGGACATCTCGCTTAGTGAAATCCTTTAATATACTCCAGTCAGAAGAGCTGTAAACTGGCAAGATACTATACACAGAAGTGTCAGCTTCAAAAATAAGTCCTTTCCAGTGGGAGCTCACACTCAGTTTGACAATTTGGGAAATTTTATTTGTAGATTTTAACTGTTCAACTGATCTCTGCCTAAATTCAATAATCAAAATAGTCACCGAGCCTCTGACAACTGCAATGAGATATGAGTAATGTGTGTTGAAGTTAACTCTTGCAGGATTCAAAAGGGAAAGAAAGAATTTCTTTTTACAGTCTTTGACAACTAGAAGTTTTTCTACAGAACAAAAATAACTCTGCTTATAATGTAACTTCCATGTTCCAGCTCCTATTCCTCCCAGCTCAAAGCACTTTATAACATTGGTCCAAATAGTTCATGCTTTATGCTTGGAAGCACTTTCATTAACTATTTATGTAGGTACAGAAAACAAGATTTGGTCCATGATAAATAATAAATCTTCACTAGATTTAGCTGGGATCTTTTCAATGAAACATGTTTTCCCCAGAAAATCCTAATTTAT
Organism: Tetrao urogallus; assembly: GCF_951394365.1. Lineage (NCBI taxonomy): Eukaryota > Metazoa > Chordata > Aves > Galliformes > Phasianidae > Tetrao > Tetrao urogallus. Next base: position 15,174,070 of record NC_136825.1, on the reverse strand, counting down.
TGAAGCCATAAAAGTTAGTGGAAAAGGTCATTTTCAACTTATTAAACATTTCAAAGATTTTTTTGGAAAGATATTTCCAAATTAAAAAAAAAAAAAAAAAAAAAGAAAATCATTTTAATACTTTCAAGAGAAGTAACATCCATTTGGAAATTTCATCTGAATATATACCAAAAACCCCAAAAACTCCAATATTTTTTGGGAACAGACGACACATTCACAAGCCTGTGCTCAAGTGTCTTTAGAGCTGGAGGTTGCTGTAAGTTTTCAGAGTTTGACTTTCTGTCCTTGATGTTTTTCCTGAGACTCGCACCTGCCCTTTGCATCGACACTGACTACTTCTATTTCCAGCTTGTTGCAGAGATACATATGAACTGCTTCATATGACAAAGTAATTGCATTTTAGAAGAGCGAGAAACCAAACTGCTGTTTTCTGACAGCTGAAGCTGCCTTGTTCCTTACTTCCACAAATAAAAGCTAATAAAGTCTAACTCATAATTCAACACTGCCATGCAGTTCCTATAAGCATCCCTGAGCAAGACACCTAACTGATGCATACAGAATAAGTATATGATTTTGCAAAACTGGGATCAAAACATGGTCCTCAGTAGTACCCAGCTGCACTTAATTTAAAGCCATCTAGGGTATGACCATGTAAAGTAAATTTACAGTACTGCATTGTAATTTACAAATATTGAGTTCAATCGGCTCATCGGTAGATGAAGAAAGATGGGCATCATGGAGCTTTTCTCTCAACATTTCAATTACTGCTAAAGGATTGGACAAAGCCCACTCTGGCTCAGTATTTGCTCTGTTTTCTAATCACAGAAAGTGCTTAGAACCAAGAAAAAGGAGTAGACCAAAGCTAAGCAAAAAAGCCAAGCTAGAAATGGAACAGAAAGAATACTTACATAGCTGCCAAGACTGCTAATTGAGAAAGTTCTATCAAGCGAAGGAACAACACCCTACCTTGATCTGGTGCTAAAAACTTTAGCAGTCTGCTTTCCTAGTCATTCAATCTTCCATGGACCTGTCAGCAAGCATTTACCTTCTGCTGCGCTTCCCCACAGAAGACAGAATTCATTCCTAGGCCTATGCTGAGACAAATCCTCCAAGATATCACCAGATTCCCAGACCCAAAGTGAGGAAGCTAATGGAGTTAAACAGATTCACCATTTTGGACCAGAAAGGAGAAAAAATGAGATGATTCATGCAGCAGTGTAGTCCTTTCTACTCTGTTCTATACAATTCCAGAATTTGGCAAGTTCTTGAATACAATAAATAACATATTAAAGTTAAAAATATTACGATTATACGCACTAACAAACAGGAGAAGGTATTATTTGCAAATAAATGTAACTTACAAAAAAAAAATAAAAATGCATGAATGCTCTCTGAGGTGGCTCTAAGAACAAGGCCCTAAAGAATTTTGTTATTTAATTTTAGCATTTATGAAGTTAGAAATAACATGAAGCATACAAAATTACCACACTTAGGTATCTCAAAAGCTGAGTCAGGACTTACTGCTGCCATCAAAGATCCTGAAAAACGATCAGAACACAGCCATTTGTCCTTTAGATGTTGTTTTGGTACTAGTCCGTTTAACAGGGTACAGGAACCCAACAAAATCAGTCTCTCTGCCAAGGTAAAGCTGAGGGTTTGGCTTAAATTAACAGCGCATGCCAGCAGATATATAAACTTAACTAAATACAAAAGTCTCAGTTGAACTAGAATTTTAAAACAGTCCAAGTGGATTTTTCATTTATATATATATATATATATATATATATATAAAAGGGAAGAAAAAAGTAGCTATTTTGTCACGGGGGGTAGAGGGTGGGCTCTGAGACCTCCCTTCACAATGGCAACAAAGAAACTGCTGGCATTCACCAAGAGACCACCCACAGAACATACAGCACGTTGGAAATGTCAAGAAAGAGCTGCATGTGAAAATAAAGACTATGCGCCCTATTTCCTATGAAACACTTCAATATGGCATGCATAATGTTTTAAATTTTCCACTGACATATTGGCAGTTACTCTGGACCAATCTGGATTGTCACTCAAATGTCAAGACAGAAGGAGAAAATACAGGGCTAGGATTTTTCTTTTGCTTTAAACCTACCCATATTTTTACTGTCAGTCCCCACCCTCCCTCTTGCTACTAATGGCAGCCCCTACAATTCTGAGGGGTGGCAGGAGCATTTCTATGACCACTACTCAGCCTACTCAGATTCCCATTCCCAACATGGAAACTCGTTTCTAGAATTCTAAAATAAGGTGCTCCATGCCTCATTGCCATCACGCTGTGTAGGGAAGGGATTTTGCCCTATAAAAAGACAGCAAACAGCTAATAAACAAGACATGCAGGCAGCTACACTTGCGTAGAAAGAGAGCCCAAGTCTTGAGTGGTCTGAATGGTGCCGACTGAATTATTTTCCTGAGAGAAGTCTTCAGAGAGGTCGTGGTGTGATGCTTTTATCAGATACACACATATATTAATACTAGGTCATGCAGCAAACTCCCTAGGTGAGGCTGCAAGTTACAAATACAACATCATATCAGAGCAAAGTCCTACTTCGCGCTATTTTTCAGGATGGGAAAAACAAAATACAGAAGCGTGGTAATGAAATACACAAGTCACCAGTGTTAATTTTCTGCTCTGACTTCAAGCTTCTAGAAAGTAACACACAAATGCAAAACAGCACTTTCTAACATTCCCTGGTAAGCAGCTGCTTTATGAATAACTAGAAGAAAACCTTTATGCTTGGTCACACCACCAGCAGGAGACAACTGGCTTTTCTCATGTAATACAGGGAATTGCAGCCAGTGCTTCATTAAAGCACAAGACACTTTGGCAGACATGGATGCTGAACATTGCTTACCGTTCACATCTGTGGGTAAATGACAGCAGCCTGAAACTGTTGCCTTCCACTAAAGAGCAAGTACATGATCCAGTGCAGCTAATCAATAAGGTAATGGAATGAATCAATAGCAAAGATTTTTAGGAGGTCTTAATTAAACAAACACTTGCAGATACAAATGATGTCTTCAATCTATTGATGGTAACAGGGTGAAGGGTTAAACACGAACAAAACCATCAAGTTTATTTTACCAGCATGTATTTCTCTAAAGTACTATATAGCCACTTGGCCTTTGCATTGGTCCATCACTGTGTCCCTATTCATTTTTACCACCATGTTGCACAGGCATATTAACCCATAACAAAGAAAAAAAAAAAAAAAAAAAAAAAAAATCACTGAGGAATTCAAGATGTGATGACAAAGTAGATAAAAGTCACTGCTACCCAATGTTATTTCTTCTCTTAAAGGTGCGACTACCTAGACAGAAGTGCTAACAAAGTCACTTTCCAAGGTGTACAATTAGAATAATTAAAGAACACCTGAATTGATGGACCCATTAGCGCAGGAGATCTCCAGCAGACCTTCTGCACAAACACAGCAAGTCAATATTTTTGATTCCCCCAATGGTTCTGTGCTAGGCACTGTTTTAAAGAGACATCAATCTGTGATGTCAGCATTTATCTAATGAAGCTTCAAAAATCAATGTCAAGATGGCTTGCTACATGCATGCACCCAATTTGTCTGTTCTCCAAGGGATGCTAGATAAAACAAAAACGTTATAAAAGCAGTGAAAACTGACTGTGACCACTCTACCTGACCTTGAAGATGTTAATGACAGGACAGAAACTTCACCTGGCTGATGGCACAATGAAAGGCTTCCAAAGACAACAGGCATTCCAATGCCTATTATGCATGTTCATACAAAACAATAGGTAGTACAAAAAGAACATTATTTAATTTAAGGCCCTCTGAAAGTGCCTTTGTCAGCCTTACAGTGCAATGACAAAATAAACAGGTGGTTGGTTTTTTAAAAAGGCTATAATCAGGATTCTTAGGGATAACAAGATTACCTTAGCTATTAATATAATTCTTTCTCCCTCTACCAGTAGTGTTTGCCTTGGCAGCATTCTCATCTGCACCCGACGAGATGCATGCTCAATCCCTTCCCCAGCTATTAGCGAGGATAGCCAGTTAGCTTTGCTGAAGCTGTACATTCTTTTAGCTACTTTCTTGTTAGCATTTAAGACTCAACTCATCCTCACTATTCTGTCCACGAGATTCCCTGGAAGTGATGTTTTGACACCATATCAGACAGAGAGCGGAGGGCTAAGTTAGCTTTGTTCTCTCTCGTGTTTGAATAACAAACTGGTCTCTGGCTGCTCTGAGGTAGGGCTGCCTGGGTTTGTAACTGGAGGTGACAGGTACTCGCTAGCAGATGGGCTGTCTTGTAATCTTTTTCTTTATTCACAGCAACTCTGTCTCTTCCTTCTGTTCAGACTATTTACTCTTGTTGGTAGCATGTAAACAGTTAGGTATGCCTTAGACAGTTCAAAGATGTGTTATGTGGGTGAATTAGTTGACGCAGGATGCCTGTCTGCCTCCATTCAGATGTGTCTCACAGTTCCTAGTGCCGGTTTCTGCCCAATTAGCTGGCGATGCCGGCGCCCAGCCCGAGCTCCTAGCACAGGAGGAAACATCCTCAGAATTCAGGCAGTGTCCTTGCGGAGCAGGAAGCTGAGCATCGGTGGGAAGGTGCTGTGCCCCTCACTGCCAACCACAGCATCCCATGCACAGAGCAGACTTGTGAACGCTGAGCCTCACTTATCAAAATACAAGGCAGCATAAAGCACGTAAGGTAGCTCCCCATGAGCTTTGTGTCTTAGTGCTACACCAGAGAAATCAATTTTTTTTTCCCATATAAAAATTACACAGAAAAATGTCCTTAAATTCATGCATTCGGTAGGAACTAGGACAGCAGTGACATACAGGACAGCTTCTGACAAATAATGATATCTCCCACCAAGTACAGTAATATTTCATACAGGCATTTTTTCCTTGTCTGTTGTCAAAGCACTGCTGATTTGCCTTTACTGCCAGCTAACATTTTCTATCTGATGCAGTCACATGAGGACTGAATTTGATTGCTGATATTTTGGCAAATGTAGATGGGTTTTGTATTTTAATACTAACAATGCTCAATTTGGCTCCTTTTGGGGAAAACTAGTTCCCTGTGGACCATAAATGTACTCTCTTGCACGTATATGAAATATTTCATTATTATTATTATTTTATTCTCCTTAACGCAAAGTGGAATTTTCAAAGTTGCCCAAGTGCTTTCGGAGCAAAGCCTCATTAACCTTCTTAGGGATTCTGTATTTCACTGTATTTTATCTACTGTTTTTTTTTTTTTTTTTTTTTTTTTTTTTTTTTTTTTAAAATGCAACTCACCTTTCAAAAAGTAGCATAATACATAAATTTTAGAAACTATTGTTCAGTTCATCCAGGAGATGTTAACCACAGGTATCTAATTCTATAACCGTTATGGTAACACAGCATTTGCTGCAGAAAATGCACTAGCAATCCAATCAATAATAATTTAGCAGCTCACATTTTGGTGGGAAAAGAAGAAATTTTCCTACTCTTCACAGCAACTACTTTACTCTAATTTTTCCTATGGTGATGTGAAATAGCTGCAGAAGGTATTTTGCACTATTCATCCATTTCTAGCAATTGTTTGAGATGAAATTTGCCCCAAAGGCCTCATTTAACAAAAGTATGCACGCAATAATGTATCAGGATCCTAAACACTGATGTGAACTTCAGCCTGAGCAACTGTATATCTTATTAAAAAATAGGTCACCACTGACAACATAGCATCCCTAATATCGTGCTAGAATATTCATTAATAGCTCAGAACGCCTCCAAAAATAACTAACTAGTCTTTGGGAAGCATTAAGATACCCCTTCATGATCTCCCAAAAGCTGTCTGGTCTCAGTCGTGCTTGGGAGATCTTTGTAAAGCAAATCTGGATTTAAAATATTAAGCTGCTGCAATTTTAATAGGTGTGATTCATATTCTTGTTGTAACGGTTGAACTGAAACTCCAGCCAGACTCACCATGTCTGCTATGGTCTTCGGAAGCACGTTATAAAGGCAATCTAAAATCAATACCAAGAAACAATTACAGCATCTGAATACCATTTGGGTGAAATAAGCTGATGATGGCGATGCAACCAGCAGATGTATGTCAATACTTGCAACAAAGTACTATGCAGCACTTGCACAAAGAGGGGTTGAGTAAATATCAATAAACCAACTCCTATTACAAAGAGCAAAAATGATAAAATCAATATCATAAAATAAAAGTTAGCACATGGATGAACTCTGGGGTCTGGACAGTGCTGTGTTTGGAGTGCTCCTAAGTTCCTGCTCCCTGGGTACCAGTAAGGAAACAGTGGTTGGGTTTGTCCAGTGCTCTGAGTCAAAGAAATCAAATGCACAATGTTGCACCACACAACTGAAGCAAATGATGTACTACTACAGAAATTGATACAGAAAAGAAAGAAAGAAAAAAAAAGTGTTTATGTTGTTCAGCGGGGGAAAGCACGTATCTACTGCACCTGCTGGTCCTGCACACTGTCAAGGAGCTCTCTAATAGTCCAAAATGTGCTCTGTGCTGCCAGCACTGTCTGGTTAATCGGAAGACGCTGAAGGACTTCCCATTTGTCCGTGAAAAAGGATAAATTAAGAAGAAATAATCTTGCCAAAAATTCACATGAAAACATCAAATCTCAGCAAATTCTTAAAAAACAAAACAAAGCAAAACAGCAATTAAATGGGTAAAACTGTGAGTGACAGCCCATCTGCAAGATTCTGTCTGTGGTCCTGACCAGCATTTGAAAATAGGGCTGTTTAGCCTTTTGAGCACCTGAAGTTGCTTCTGCTGTTTGCATTTCATAGAAAATACTTTTGAAAGTAAACAAGAACCTTTAGTGAATTATTTAGCATACAAATAAACCAGCAAAGGAGGCTAAGTAGGCCAGTATGAACTAACTGGATTGAAATATTCATCTGTAAATAACTTTTCAATCTGCTGCTTTCACGTACAAATACTACATGGAACATTAGACACAACTAGCTTCTAGGGATATTTAGGCTCACTGGAGAGCAATTTTTATGTCTACTGGCATCTGTGGGTAGTGATATGGACTGACTGTTAATATAACCAACATAAAATTTATGTGAACACTCACTGCAATAGCAACACACTGTCAGACAGCTGGTGGTTGATGCGTAGCACATGCGGATTTTATATGCACTGTGTAAACTAACCTTTGCAATAAAGATTTAGCAGGTTTATTAGTTTAGGAAATCGCTATAATTAAGGATAATTCATAATGGCCGCTTATCCACACTCTAGCAATAGCTGCCTTAATTCAGACTCTGTTTCTCTGAGCCATAAATAAGTGTGCTGCTATCTTCTGCACAGATGTGGCACTCAACCTGTTCAAGTTGGTTGAGTTTCGCTTGTGTTTTCATCAAAAGAATTAGTAGATAAGACCATAAAATACACTTTCTTGAAATAAATTAGCAAGAAACACAGTTTGGAAGTTCTGAAACTCTGCTAAAATGCTCATTTTGGGAAGAGAGAATAGAAAATGGGAATTTTCCACAGAAAAGAAAAGCACTGTATGGTCATAGATACGATCTGAGATAGAATACTGGATTTGCATAATTAACTGTAGGAAAAATATACATGCCTGTGATCTATGCATGTTATTTACAGTCTACTCAGTTTGTAATTGACGGTTTGACCTCTGTGAGCCCTACCAGTAACGCTGTCTTTGCTCCTTTTGTGCACAGCCCAAAGCTCCTTTGCAGAAGAAACTGTATGGTGTCCTGTTACTTCAGCTCCTATTAATAATTCCTGTGAAACAATTATTTGTGTCTGCACAGCAGATTCAGGGGAAAGCTCTCTTCCCAAGCTTTCAGCCACAGGTTGGAAATGCACCCACTGAGCCAGTTTTCCTTCCACTCCTTTCCCCTGGACAGGTTATACAGTGCTGGTTTAGTCGTTACATGGACATCCAATATCATCGCTCCTAAAGAACACAGGAATTTTGCCTCACAGAAGGCAAACCAAGACCATACCAACGATGAAGCAGATGCGAGGAAGCCAATAGCCAAGCAGACCACTCCTCACCAGGGCTTCACAGGAAGGAGCACAGATATACCATAGCACATTCTGTGTTTCTCATTGGTACAGTGAGCGAGGAGACTCGTCACAGCCTTCTGAGAGCAAACACTCAGCCCTTTGTGACTGAGTGGGAAGAGTCCATTTCCTTCCAGGAATTAATTTAATGAAAGATTATTTCAGGTTTAACTGGGTTTTTCAGCTGGGTGGCCTTCTCCACAGAGAGGAACAATAAAGGTTGTGGAAGACAGCAGTAAAAACACAGGGAAAAGGAGCATAGAAACTGTAAAGTGAGTTGTTGAAGAATGCTGTGGAGCTTGAGAGGTGCATAACTGCACACAAGACCAAGAGAGCCAAAGGCAAGAAGCACTAGAAGCTGTACCTGGTTTCCACTACACTGTAGGATTAACAAAGTAAAACACATGTCATGAGAATGCCTTGATAACACGTCTAAGTGTAAGTAGCTCTGCCTGTGTTATGCCACCTGCCTGTGATCAGGACCTGAGCAAAGCTGAGCTCTGCCTACATGCTGCCACCCCTAGTCCAGGATTCCCCATTCTTTCCCTCTCCTATGTTACACATTGCTGCCCAATGCTTCTCAAAAAAATTCCACTTCACCATCCCATGACAAGGATCAAGTCTCACCCTTCCCTGCCTCCTTCTACCCCAACTGCACCCATATGATTCCAAGAGCAGCAGCCACAACTTGGGTAACAGTCCAGGAAAGAGAACTGTTTATTGTGCATAAGACAGAAGACTTGAAAGAAGAATTTAACTATTAGAGAGGATATTTGAGGGACTAAATATCATAAACAATATGATAACATAAATAGTTGTCCTGCCTTACTTATTCCTACCCATCTGTTTGTGATCACTTCTGGAGAGAGGTACTCAGCTAGATGGACCCTTATGCATCTTCTGCATGTATGTGCATATAAAGATTTATAGAATAAATGTCCAACTGGTGTGAAATTTAATACAGAAACACTTTCACTTGCTGTCATACCAATGCTTGGCTTATTGGTTGAAGTGTCACACTGAAGTACAGTACCATGACAAGTACTGGCTTTCCATGGGCTTTCTCACTAAAAACTTTCCACAGGTGACAAATCACAAAGTGCTGCAATAACTGACATGTCACATAAGCTATCATTTTGAATCTACTGATAGCAAATAACCACAGCATTCTGGTCATTTCCAGTCTAAACTGAAGAGGTATTCATTGTGAGATTCATACTCCTAGACTAAACAAAACAATCCAGTAGAAACTAAAACAGTGCTGGATTTCAGACTGCAGAAAGAAGTTTGGTCAGGCTATGACTCGCATTGTAGAACACAGTGTGAAAATATTAATCATTAATTAAGAATGTATTTAATAGCAAAATCTATAGCGTTGACTAAGATCAATTAAAGAGCAAAATGTCTAATGTCTTAAATTTTTTTTCTATTACATCATTCTGCTTTAAGATAACATACAGCTAAAAACATAAATCGTTAATTACTAGCAATGTACTGACTGGGTATCCCATACCTGTTTTACACAGACATATATTAGACTATTAGACACCTAGCCAGGACTGAACAACATAGCTTTTTTTTTTTTTTTTTTTTTTTTTTTTTACAGTTGAAAACTGGACAGAATGGACATGTAAGCAGAAAACATTCTGAACACAGACTAAATGAACAGCAATCTAAATAAGATGTGGGATTTAAAACCAAACATATCCCATGTATAATCAAGATGCTATAATCGCAATATAGTTGTTTAATCAACAGATATCAAGATGTTGTAATCACAATATAATCGAGAGAATCAAGCAAGGTAGACAATGATCACAAAAGAGAATAAGTGGAAGAGCTTACCCTTTGGCTGAGCTCACCAGAAGACACCAAGAGAGATGATCTCCAGAAGAGATCCTTCCTCTCTGGTAGCCAGCTCTTAAATAGGTCTAGCCAGGCTCCACCCCTTCCAGCAGCACAGGTGAATTGCCTTCACCTGTGCTCCTCTGGCTGACTCATGGCTCACCTCAGGTGATTAATCAGAGGTTCAGGCCGTGACTCAGCAGTTCCCATACATCCCACTATCAGTTTTCAAAAATATATTATTACATGCTCCTAATATATTTCTGTAGCTAATATATAAAATAAATAAACGATTACACACAAATTTTCATGAATTTACAGAAGAGAGGATAAAAGTATTATGTATCTTCCAATTCCCTTCGCAAATCCACGAAGCAGTAAAGCACAACTATTGCTTAAACACCATTTAAGGCACAAGAATTGCAGTCATTATGTACCTTCCGAAAAGCACTATGAACAGAAAAGGGGAAACAAACATTTTCTTCATATTTCTAAGAGGTGACAGGAAATAACTGCATTTCCCCTCCCAGACTTAGAGCCAAGATTAGGATGGAAATGGAAGAGATGAGCTCTAGAGCTGGAAGTTTTACTGTCAATGCAAGAGACCTTTTGGCAGTATCCTCTTGCTCTGTGGGTCTTAACTAATATGTTCTGAATGAGATAAAAGCTCCTCCATTAGCATTCAGTTCAACCAACAAGAGCAATTGAGTACAGAAGAGAATTGCTTTGCCAATGGCATATTGCACAGAGCTGAATGAAAACACAAATCTCTATGCCAGAGGAAAACTTCAGATTTCCATTGCTTTTTTATGTATTGCATTTTTTTAATCAAATAATGCCCAAACAATTCCAAATTGCAATGTTCACTTTGATTTGTGGAATTGAGTACAAACCCTTGGTGTTCAGTCAGTGAAATGCTGAACCACAGAACGGTATCACTTATGGTGACACACGGCTTAATGGGAACCACGGCAGGTGAGCCTGATGCTCACATTCACACTGCAGTCGACATTGCTCACAGGAGACTGCATCTCCTCTGTTTTTTTCACAGTCATTTAACTCCTACACGCCACCGCATGGCTTTATCACACAAAGTCCAAAATGCATCAAAGGTACAACGCTGTTGCTAAATAGTGCTGTTGCCAAAAAGCTGGACAAGTAGAACAAAATGGGAGACAATTTTTAATCAAAAAACATTTAATGAAATGTTTTTGAGTAGTCAGAAACTTGAACTACTTTATGTGAGATCAAATTCATATAAAATCAACAGATATTTTCCACGAGGAGTTTTAGCTTTGTAAAAAAATGCATTTTTTGATGAAAAAACGTGACATATTGTGATTAGCTCAAATAACCATTACTCTGCAAAAATATGATAAAATGGGAAAAGATTTAGACACTGTTTTGCTAATTCTTAGAATTTATGTACGTTTCAATTATTTGCTGCACCTTAAGAAATTCCTGGGCTTGGAATAACATATAAATCTTCACCTCAGCCAAATGTGCCACCGCCTTAGATAAATCATTCAGAAAATCTGTGCCCAAGACTAAGTCAGAGACAAAAAAGGAAGCTAGAAATGCCCAGCAAAGAAGCTGGAGTTGGCCCTTGGGGCTGTCGGTGTTGTACCCCAGGCGAGGTGCAGGTACTTGGTGGGGGTCAGTACCTGTTCCGAGCACTGCAGAAGTCGCCCAGATACTGGCAGCGTGGGGGGAATTCTGGGCTTGACAGTGAACTTCCACTTGGGAAGAAAAAAATTAAAAAGATGGAAAAAAATAACCTGGAACACATTGGCTGTGGGAAAGACTAAGGGTGGCAGTTCTTTTTGCCTGCCAGCCTGGGGATTGAATGAACTACAGATTGTCTCAAAAAGGACAATTTCTTGTAAGCAAAAGCTAGGTTGAAAAAAAAGGGAGAAAGCTGAGTTTGTAAACTAAACAAAGCAGAACCCCAAACACCACTTCTGCATGCTCACTTCTTCCCTAAGAAATGAACTTCAGATTATCTAATAAGAGAAATGAAAACAAGGTCATGAAGAGTGACTGAATTCAGAGGTGGCCTTCAAGGTTAGATTACATCTCTTTGTCTTAAACAAACAAAAAAAGCACCAGAACTATCATTTCAAAAGGATATTTTGAAAATGGCTGGTCAGTATTTTTTTCAAAAAGGGAAAGGCAGTGCAGTAGGAATTAAAACACTCTTTAACATAATAAACAGGAAAAGGTTGGATACTGAGTTTTAGGTCTCATGGTTGACATCAACGGCTGAAGTACAATGCTTATAAAAAGCAGAATGTATTTGTGAACAGTCCCAATTTTCTCCATTTGATTTGCAGATGGGGACCTCTATTGGTATAAAACAATTATAAAAAAAAAAATGACACCTGGAAAAGGATTTATTGGCTCCCACTAAAATCACAGCGGCCAAATTCTTATTTTCATTACATCAATGTTAACCTACGCTGATTTCAATTAAGACGGCAGAAATCAGCCTACAACCCAGTGTAATTAGTATAAGAATCTTGCCCGATTGCGAAAGACTTCAAATAAGTATTCAAATAAAGAGGCTACAAAGCAGAAGCAGGGCACTTTTTTAACATCCAAGTTAACCTCCACGTATGTATGCCTGCAGCTCTTTGTGTGTGTGCCCTCTGTGTGTTTTTACCCCAGCCCTCGTGTAAGCACGAAGCACCGCTGCCTTTGGACTGACATATCTCTGCGCCAGGCAGGATTTTCAATCCTTCATGACTATCTATTTGTCACTGCAGGTGAGTGGTGGCACTCCGGCTGATCCCCAGCCACTTTCACAGTTACTTATCTGTCTTTATGGATTCTTCCTGTGTGTCAAGTCGGTGCATAACAGCATTACTGTCAGGGTGACAAAATTGTCCCCAGAGTGTCACAAATGATTCCCTATCCTTATGGCTGCAAGCAGGTAGTAACACATCGACACTGCCTTTCCAAGCTCATCTTTCTCCAGCCCTGCCAGCTGCCCGTTGCTGTGAACGCACGCAGGCTTTCCCGCACGCGGGCAGAACGCACTGCGGAGCACCGAGCCCCTCTGATCCGTTCCTTCAGCAGGACCGCAAAAACCAGGCGTAGTTTGTTTCCAGGGGAAATCTTTCTCTCGGGAACGTCTGTTCCTCTGCCCTATTTTTAAATAACAGTTTTTAGGGGAAGAGAACACTGCAAAATTCCTGTTTTCTCAGTACAGAATTGTGACTATAAATTCCCAGTGCTGAGTAAGATAGCGGTATGTACTGCATTTGTAGAATTCTCCATGCCATCAGAGCTCTTCGGTTTCTTGAAAATTTTCTATCACACAAAGTCTATTTTTTACCTTCCTGCCTATCATTTCATTGCACGTTCCTCCTAATTGTATTCTGCATGCACTAACACCTTTTTTTACAGCAACATTTTCTCCAGTTCAGCGCTGGGTGTAAATCTTTACCGGATTTAAAATCCTCATCAGACAAGTGCTGCTTTAAATATTATTTTCCCATAATGAAAAATCATTCCAAAGAGAAAAAAAAAAAAAAAATAATCCATCAGATTAAAACAATTTACACAATCGAAGAAAGCTGAGAACCTTGATGAATATATAAAACAGAATGCTTTAACAAGACACCTTGCTCAGCAGCCTGAAAACCATTCTCTGGTCATGCATAGCAGTGCAGGATTCTGATGGTTCCCACACAAGCCCAGTTTGTGTTCATTTTGCTTTAAGTGCACCGTTCTCCAGTTACTCCAAACACCTCCAGGAGTGACCCTAGGCAGTACCCACCGTACTCCGGACCTTCCTGCATCTTGCTACAACACCTTGTGCCCCAGTTACCCTAACTGGAAGTTACAGACTATTATTCCCATCTTGTATACAGATGCTGAGCAAACTGCAGCACAAGTTCCCCTGACATGCAGCCTGGGACAAGACTAGATGCCTTCAGCACGGAGGATGAAGCCTCCCCAAAGGACCAGAGCATGCTGTGGGGTGAAGCCCAGCCTGCTGCCCCAAGCTCACAGGTGGGGTCAGGAGTGCTCCAGCACTGGAGAAACAAAGCCAGAAGCAATTTAGAAATACCTGCCCACAGAGTCAAAAGGCAAAATATCTGAAGCATCTCCTGGAATCTTTGACCTCAGAGGCTGACATGGTTTGATGGGAAATTTAATGTAATAGTCTGAGAAAGCCAAAAGGCCTATTGTCAGCAATGAAGTCTGAAAGTTAGCAGAATTAATATAACTGTACAATGGAAGTGCCCTCGAGGGACAGGGCTGCAGAACCAGGGCAGAGGGAAAAATGACTTTTGAAGTCATTTCACTATGACATTCTGTCATCGCCGCTAAACGGAAATAAGAAAATCATCTGAATCACCATGCGCTGCCGCGTGTCCTCTCCTTATCTAATAGAAAGCAATAACATGGCGGCTCCGCGCCCCACCTCGCCGGGCAGGGCTCGGGGACGAGGGAGCTCCATTTTGCATTGCTAAAAGCAATAAGAATAAATGCAAGTGGGAGGCTGCTAGCAGAGAGCGATGGCTGGGCCGCAGCCCATCAAAGCCCAATAAATCTCAATGCTTCAACAAGAGATGAAAATGGTTAGCTCATCATTTCAGTGCTGGGGTGAAATTTTCTCGGAGCCGGAGTATTTTTATAGATGATTGATGCCTGCGCAGGGCAGTTGTTTAACAAAATGGCAGATAATGATAAAGTAAATAGAAACAGCAGCAAGGGAGTGGTTCTTAGTTGCAGCAGTAGAATAAACAATATACTTACATAAAGTATATGTCACATATAAGTGCCATTATTCTAAATTCCATGAGTTATACGTTACTCGGAACATCATATAACAGATCTGGTAATGGGATTTACAGGATAGGGAATTTAGGATGCACACGAGGCAAATACGTATGAAAAGTCTCCTTTCTGTTCCACCTGTGTTAATCCCACTTCACTGAAATTATTCTGGATTTACAGTTGTGTAAAAAGCAATGAGTGTCTCTGTACTCTGTACTGTTAATATATTCCTGCGTTAAAATGAGAGGGATCCAGGAGATGGACTAATTTTGCTGTCCTTGAAAATTCATTTTTAACAACAGCCACATTCACAGGGTGTACTAAAATACAAAGACACAGAACAGGAAAATAGCGATACGTGTACTTTCCAGGCATGTTTTGCATTATAGCCATCTGAAAATACGAAAATCTGAAAATCTGAACTTTTTATTTATTTTTTAATGATCTGAGTTCAGATGATGTGATAAAATAAATATTCATGGAGTTAATGATGAGAAAAAAAAAACCAGTAAAAAAGCAACACAAGGCACCTCAATTCAAGATACTGTAAACAATGTCAAATTGGAGAGAGAGAGATTTGAGGTCAGGGTGCTCGGGTAGGGTTTCTTTTTCTTATTATGCATTTTTCCTGTGGCTGTACACAAAGGAAAAAAAATCTAATTACAGCTTTAAATGCCCAAAATGCCATGTCCACCAAAAGCCCGATGCTCATTAGTACTAGTAATTAACTTTACAACTGTCAACACAAACACCATGCAGGCTGACAGATAGATAGTAGCTCTGAGGGTGCTAATAAATCCGGAAATAACAACTTGACACGCAGATGCACAAAAGGATGCAGGTGATAAAGAAATGTTGACATCAAATCTAATTATCTTCGAAACGGCCAACTCCTGCCCAATGCACAGTAATGCACTGTTATTGCTAGTGATGAGCCCCACTGGAACGGCTCTTAACCACAGCATACATCCGAGCCTTTACAGCCCTTGTCATATCTAGTGAGGACAATATCAAAAAGGAAATTATGAGTGTCATGACCCCTCCAAGTCAAAAATCTAGTGATGAATATAGGCTCAGCAAGGCATAGCAGATTACCCCCTTACGAGTTTTAAAGCCAGGATGATATATGACATTTTTATCAGGCACTTTCTCAGGAATGTCACCAAGAGGGAAAATAAAGGCCCTGAAAAGAGACGACTAGGTGAATTATGCAACTGTAATTGCCGATCATAACCTGATATGAGCTGAAATTGCTCTGTTTTCATATTGAGATAGCATAAAATTGTCGGGAAATGCAATGGCTCCTTAATGTGGCCTAGATGAGTCTAATATTCTGATCATTTTTCACTCAGCTGCTAGGTAAATAGTGCTTCTTTAACACAACCACCGTGGCCCAGGGCAATCTAGGGGCCCAATTTTACACTTGAATTGAGAAAATATGTGTAAACTACAATTTTTCATATTTTCTGCATACATAAGAAGATGAAACATCTTTATCATGTGTATTGTCTGGCTGAGCTTATACAAAATATTAGTTTATCTCTCCTACTTTGGTTTATTCCATAAGCAAAACACATAGATCTAAAGGACAGGCAATATTCTATATACAAAATAGGTCCATCTTTTATGTGGCTTCATATGACGAATTCTACCATTTTCATTTTGAAAAGCTGGCAATTAGTAAGAGAAGATTTTGCAAAATAAATTAAAATATTCTAAAATGCTCACACCTCTGCAAATCAGAGTGAAAATAACAGAAAAGAAAAGGTCACAGGAATACTTATCTGTACAACCTGAGATATTACTTTAAGCAATAACCTCTAGAGTGAAAGCAAAGTGAAGAGCAGTTCTTTATTACCGTGCTATAAGAGAAAATTATTTCATCAGAAATCTGTTGTACTAAAAGCTTCACAAACCATATTTGCTTAAAAAAACCAACACGAGTTAAAAACAAAAGAAAACAAAACCCACAAAAAACACCGAAACAAAAAGCACGCTACCACTCATTCTCAGATAATAATCAGCAATAATACCTGGGGCAGAAAGGTCATAAACCATACTTCGAAGAGAGGAATAATTCATTGTACTACTATGTGTTTAAGAATTAGTTTGATAGAGTCACTATCTAGCCCGTGAGATACTGTCTATCAATCTGACCTTCTAAAAATGAGCAGGCAGACTCCTGCTTGGATCAAACCCTCTTTGCTTTTATGATATGCACTGTTGTTTTTTACGGCGATTTTTAGGAGCAGGCTTATGAGAATAACGCGGCATCATTTGCAAAATACATCAGTGTAGAAGGGAAGCAGTACAATTAGGCATTCCTTTCCAAATTTCTAGATGTATTTTTCCCTCCAAATAAAACCACACTGAAATGCAGCCTCTTTTTGCTCTTCTGCTAAGGTTCAGCTCAGAAATAAACAAGTACAAAGGAGGTCAAAAGGTTTAAGTTTCTTTGTTTGCATTAATGTTATCTGTTTTTAATTCCTATACATCCGCCTTATCGGGGTGCTCCAACATTAATTGCAGAGCAGTGCTGCTGAGCAGCAATAACCAGGGCTTGGAAACACCCAGCATGTCGCTGGTTGCTGTAGATAAGAGCCCCTTCACAAAGTTGGTTATATTTGCATCAACAGCTTCCTCCCTACTCCCTTTTGCATTTTGTGCTTTCTAAAGGCTCAGATGTTGAAATAAATGACACAGCAAATGGTGACACCTTGCTCATTGGTGAGGCTCAAACACAGAGCATTCCTAGGGATTCAGGGAGTGGGCGCAAGGTGCTGAAAGCACCACTTTGATACTTCAGCAGCCCCTCGAGCCTTTGCTAAGTATTTCTCTGGATGAAATAAAGCGGGGTTGAAATACAGTGCCTAGCAATTAATACTGTGTGATCCTAAACAGAGTTGTTCAGATCTTGAAAGAATTTAAATTTGTAGACCCATCCATAATTATTACTTTACCACTAACCCTACCATGAGCAGTCTTTATGGTAATTAACATACCAGCAGGGAATTTAAGAGGTACTTGGCATTAATTTTCAATCCCTATTCTCTGCGAATTTGGTACTCAACTGTAGTGATAAATAGAAGACACATGGCTATGATTACGCA
Organism: Tetrao urogallus; assembly: GCF_951394365.1. Taxonomy (NCBI): domain Eukaryota; kingdom Metazoa; phylum Chordata; class Aves; order Galliformes; family Phasianidae; genus Tetrao; species Tetrao urogallus. The sequence goes on along the minus strand of NC_136825.1, from coordinate 15,156,254 downwards.
TTTTCTGTAACCATTATGTGCAGCAGCAGAAAATACCTCCTAATGTAACACAGGCTCGCAGTTAGCAAGAAAACAGTTTATTTGCATTCTGTTCCCGTAATTCGCAAAGCCAAGTGACCACTTTCCTATCCTTCTCCATTTTTGCAAGGACCTTTGGCAGAAGGCTATTCTCACAGTCACTGCCCTCAGCAGGAAGATCGGATTCTTGGCTCTGCCAAAGGCGCAACACCTCCTGCCCCATTCCATCCTCCCATCTCTCCGTCCTCCTGTCTCTGCATTCCCATTACATCCTCCACTGCATCCTCCCGTCTCTGCATCCCCCTTCTGGAGGGTCCGTGAAGAGGCAGTGGCTGTTGCTAAGCGACTGCTGCACAGCACCGCATCCCAGCTGCACATCGCTGCCTCCCTCCAGCCCCACAGATCTGGGGCCAGTGAGGAAACAGCAGGGAGTGGTACCCAGCAGCTGGAAAGTCGGCACAGGGATCGCAAGAATTAGAAAAGGACTGCTGTAATAGTAGCGCTACTGTCACTATTATTGCCTTTCATCGATATTTTTAATCAGAACTTTGTGTATCCACCATGCGTCAGTTTTCAATTTTTGTGATTTTTATAGGACTTTCTGTGCAAAAAAAAACCACACAGTATCTGTGCTGCTGAAAGTTACCATGAGATCTATTAGTAATCAAATTTCAGCCCAGATTTTATGGTTAGTCTAACCGAGTTAATTTCTCTAATGGTAGCAATTCAGGGAAGAGGTCTCTGGTGGCAGCCCAAACCTGGGATCCTCAGCAGCTGTCAGAGGGACTCTGAGGAATTCCTTATTAGCCAGAACGCAACCAGGCAGAAAACTCATTACACAGTGCTAAATATACTTAATCACATCTATTAGAGAAAAATGAACTTGATAATTACAACAAATAACCAAAGAGCAAAAAGTGTGCACAGAAAAACCCACACCAGGGTGGGTAAGGAAAGGGGCCATGCTGCCTGCAGAGCGCTGTGTCGGGCAGAGCAGGCATGCACCCCAACGTGCCAATGATTTAGGTTCCCCTTGAAAGAGAAGCATTTACATTTAACAGCTTACATTAAATTTAATGTTTTAAGTAAATTAATTACTCAAATTTTAAAAATTAATTTGGAAGGCTCTTCTGAGAGTTGAGACAACTGCATCTTCTTAACATGCTTTTTGGAGAAGGGAGGTCTGCTGCAGACATTCAACGCAATAAATAAAGGTAATTCTGCAATGGCTGCTGTTTTACAGCAAAACATGACGCATGGGCTCAGAGCCCTTCCTGGTTGTGCAGCTGTTATTTTCCTCCAAATGGGATTGGGTTGCAGAGTGCCCTGTGGTCCAGATTTTGGGCCAACATGCTATCTGTATTTTAAAACATGGTTGGTGAAACTAAAGGTATCAGACATGGATTTCAGCAGTTATAGGCTAAAACCAAACACAAGCATTACACGCGTTTCCTGTCCTGCCTGGTGTACAGACATGCGGGGAACACAGTAGAGCATCAGGCCTCTTACCTTTCAGTAAGGCTTAATGCACCAAACTGCTCTCACATCTTGGGAGAAGCAGTTCATCTTAAGGCAGATCCGTGAACTTCCTTTCCAGATTTTTTGAACCCAAAATTTATTTTAAATTCCTGCAAAACTATATAGATTTTTAATACTAAACCGTCTAAATACAGAAATAGAACATACTGAAATCATCAAAGAAAACCTGAGATGGGATACTCTGAGGTTTTCATATAATCTTGGATGGAAGAGGGCAGCTAAATAATGCACGAAGCAAGCCATCTGGTTTTTCTTCTGTATCCAGAAGTAGACCACTTTCACTTTAATTTCTAAGAAATACCATTAAAGGACTAGATGGCATCCAGCAAAAATAGAGGCAGATCAGTCTCTGTTATATCCAAACAAAGATGGTACACAATGGCTAGAGAAAGTCCTTATCTACAGATTGTCACAAATAGGAATGTCGATACTCCTGTAAGCCAAGTTAGGAACCTAAGTATGTCTCATGAAAGAGGTCTAAGCTGCCTCTTCCTCTCCTCACCTCATTGCTTTCTCTCAGCTGTCAGGAAGAGAATTCCATTTCCTAGAACTATAACTTAGAGTGGTGGAAATTAGGAAACAGGATTTGATTCATTGTGTGGCCTAACAATAGTGAAAGATCCAACCTCTGCGTGAGGATAAATTAAGAGCAGATGGACATGACTTTGAACTGATAGAAGAATACTTCTTTTGCTATTTCCTTGCACTTGCTTTCCTTTGTTTCAGCTGATTCATACCCTCTCTGGGTCACTTCTGCCGTCTCTGTATCATGTCAGAAACAGTATTTTAAAAGTACTAAAAGAATAATAAAAAAGATAGCAGACACAAAGCTCAGGCAGTAACCACTTCTCAGAAGTTAAGTATCACAGATACCATTTTCAAACACGTTTCTTTCAATGAGTCACAGAACAAATATTATTTTAAAGGAATGCATGTAAAAGACATCCTAAAACAGTCTAAAATTCAAGCAATTTTTCCAATGAAAACCTATCATCCCATACACACAGCACTTTGCTTGGAGGGGTTGTGCTGCAATCTAATGTATTTTTGGGGTGTTAGTAATTCTGAAGATTATTTTTATTCTTTTATATTCCAATGTTTACAGGGCGGACAATGTCCTTATAGAAGGAAGCTACTGAACTTTGAAAAAGTTACTGACTTCATGAGGTTCATTATTTATCCTGTAAATCTGAACAATAAACCTTACTATAAAGTACATAACAAAGCATTCCTCTTGTGTGACTAAAGGTACCACAGTGCATACATAATTGGCTACTCAGTACTGAATGTCTATTAACTCATTTGTTTTTATTTGTAGAAACTGAAATTCTAATTCTAGGCTGTCTGTCAGAACTTAGCACGTATATCAGGCCATGCTGGAATCAGAATTAGTACAGGCACTTGTGAATTAAATTACAAGTACATAATTGGAAATGAATTTTTAAGTCATTTTTACAGTATTCTATTGTATTCTAATAAATTTAACTTCTACTTAGACCAGATCTTCATACAAATATGCATAAAGGTTGAGATCTGGGAAAAAAGCTTTTGTTTTCCAGTGTCTTCTCTCCTCTTCCTCTAAGCTTTCTAAACTGGGCACAGTTCAGACTGGATTGCTGAATCAGTTTCTATATTTTTATGATAAGATGCTCTTCATTCTACAAAGTTAGTTGCCAATACAAATGTGGCATTAACTGATAGGAATGTAAAGAAAGTTATGGTAGCAAAGATAAGATAGAAAAACGAAAGAAGCAAGTTTTAAAGGGCATAAAAGGCCATGATCTTTCTTTGTATGTTCAAAAAAATGGCTACAATTGGATAGGAATTTTGTTCAAAGAGCAGAAGTTGGTATTAAATGCTCCTTTTAAAATACCAGCCTTCAGTTCTACATTTAAGGATCTGGAAAGAAGGACAGGTTCTGTAATACTTCTGTGTACTGCAGGATGAACTCCAAGTGGAAACAAAACATACATGCATAACTGTGCAGTGCTAGTGGTGACAGTAAAGAGGTAGAACAATCACGGTCACGAAAACTAAACATGATGAGAGTGTCATCAGAACGCCAGAATTCCGGCATTAGTATTTTGGAGAAGAAAAGGCACATTGCAATCTTTTCTTTCCTGATGTTAGATAAAACAACAGTTAGATTGTTAGATTAAACAATAGTAACCCGTCTTCCTGTGTAGCAGGAAAGTTATCTATTTTAATATAGAAGTTCATTAATTTTACTGAAAATTAAATTAATAGAAATGGAAGGGGTTTTGTAGAATGAGAGTACTAATAGTACTGTAGATATTTTCTACTTGATTTAGGCAATTCTCGCATATTCTTATTTCTCTGCCGAGGAGGGGAGGGATTATAATTCCCTCAACAGAGCAAGCCTATGTTTAAGAATGAAGAATGGTTTGGAGGTCATCATGGGGTGACGCACAGTGGCAAACAAGAATAGAGGAATCAATTCCTTCTGCGGCCTTCACTGATGGTTCAAGGATTACATGCACAGACTTCTCACAAGAAAGGAAAGTCCCATCTGATGGCAGAAATAATAGAAAAAGAGCTAAGGAAGAGTTTTGGTAGAAAATATGGGAAATCTGATAGCTCTACATGTTCCGGGTTGTGTACTCTGTACCTAGAGCCTCTTCAGATAGAGTAAAACAGTTGTGATGCTTTTCTTAGTTTTCTCCTATTTTCCAACACAGCATTGCATCAATCAACCTTGAAAAATATGCAAGAGTTAGGGACAACAGTAACAAGCAGAGCAAGCAGACACAGCCCAATATGCCAGCAGCTGCAGCGGCACAGGGCTGGCAGTAGGACCAACACATGGTTGGCACTTATCAAACAATAGAGACAACCAGGATATACCTAGAACTGGGGATATAGCCGTGGGGTTCCACCACAAGGAATGACAAGAAGAACGGTCTGTATGACTTTCTCTAACACTCATAACTCAAAATCTCTGACCTTGATCACTTCAGCAGATGGTTTTGCTCTGCTGTAGTTGCAATTAAACAGAGTGTGCCAAAGTGAAGAGCAAATTACCCATGCTATCTATCGCAGCTAAAAAAATCTGCAGTCTTCCAGTATCTAGTGGGACAACATCCAAGAATCTCCAACCTCAGCCCATGCTGGATTGCCATTATATTTTACGTCAGTCAGTGCTTCAGAGAGTCTAAGACCCTCGGCATATGTTCTTAGTTAACAAAATGGAAAATTAAACTTTGCAGCAACCCCCTGCCACTCCCAAAATAAAAGAAAAATTCTATCTACATCAATGAGCAGGAAGTCTGATCTTCCTGTGCCAGCCAAAAAGCCTGCAATATAAGGACATTTGGCTGAAGAACAGAATTTAAAACAAACAAACTAGCCCGGTTTCACAGCCCTGCATTTCAGGTACAGAGTACTCATTCTGAATACATTTTTTTAAAATCACCCCTAATATTGACACACTTAAGTTTATGAACTCAACAACATCGTTATGCTTTTAAAGAGTGAGTTCATTGTTTGAAAACTTTACCCTCATGGGAGAACTGCTCCTGAGTTTCTTCAACATGCTAAAAATACTAACATAAACCCAGTATATATACAACAGAAGTAAAACTAATGACCCTGCAGAAGACTCGATAAACTCTGAGGGACAGAACAAGACAACATCTAAATATAGAGACCTATCTTTGGTATCAGATCATACCTGTGTGTCTGGGCTACATAAAAAAAGAAACCCAAACATGGTCTGGCATGCTGGTGCTGAACTGGAAATATCCAAATGTAGTAGTTTTTCCAATTAAATGCACAAAAACTGCCATGACAACACTGACAAGACTTACAGAAATGATATTCAAGAGGAGCTGTGAATAGGAAGAAGATATGCAGATCAACTACCTCGCTGGCAAACTCACGTTAAGTTTTTACAGTCCAGATGGTAAGGAGCAAATGAAAAAGGGGCATTTTAGACAGTGCTTGTACAATAGGAACAAGAATGCTGATATGGTTTCTTTTTTATATATAGAGCTGGGTAAAGAGATCAGAGAACACTGGAACGTTAGCCAAAACAAGTTATCCAGCTGCACTGTGTTTCATCACATATCAGTTTTTACTGAAAGAAAACCATACAAATTTAATCAGTTCTTCATATGGTAATATTTAACATTTTTTTCCAACTTGTTTGATATTATTGTTTTAAAAAGTTCCTTTTCCCCTCCCTCAAATGTGATGTGTGATAGCGGTGAACACAGGAAAAATATCTCTCCCTGGCAAGACTGAAAGTCTAATTTACAGTAGACTCAGTAATAAGTGCACTGGCGTCTGTGTCAATTGACTGTCTCAATGAAGAACAGGTCATGATGGGGAACAGTACAAGCAGCGTCTGCATTTGAACTCCCACGTCCTCATCCCATGCATGTTTGTAGCATCAGTAGAAATTAAATTACCCCAATAAACCTTCCTGCCTCCTGCCCTCCCCAAGAAACAAGTTAGTTTTTTTTTTTTTTTTAATCCCAACATCTTAAGCCACATGGGTTTTCCCTCCTTTCTATAAGGCTATCATATGGCATTTGTATAGCACTTTCAATTATTTGAAAATATATAATGGAGTGGAGACATGGATCCCACTTACATAAATGCCTACTAAAAGGCCATGTATTCTCTCAGTAACCATAAAACATAAAACACCTCTTAAAAGAATATAATTCCTTTGTTTCTAAGCCAAACACATATAATAAGACAGCTTGCTTCTTTTAAGTAAATAAAAATGATTTGTATTAAATAAAATGAAATATTGTATGCACTATATAATTTAACAATAAGATACATCAAAGTTACGCATTACTGTGAGCTAACTCATGCCTCAAAGGTGTTGCTAGCCAAATACTTCAAATGATCCAAGAAACATGTTGTTACGGAACAGCAAAAACCACAGCACGGCATAAACTATTGGTCAGATGAGATGTAAAACCAAGTTCCTAACCATTTGTGGTCATTAAAATCCCCTGGCACTTACTGTACCATTAGAATGCTGATTTTGCCCAACTGGAATGCCTTTAATATACGAGTTACATGCCACCTATCTTTTATTCATCAAGAATTTCTTTAGAGGGAACTGCTCCGCCACCCACCCTATGCTGCCAAGCCAACCTCCTGCAACCTTGAGATGCTCTCCCAGAGCAGTGGCTGCAGCTCAGATGGTTTCAAAAAGTGTCTTGTGGGTAAAGGCGCTCACATGGATCTCTGCATGCGCTCTCAGTTACAGCCCATTAAAATGAGTGAAACTAATGGGATTTCTTGGATGTACTTGATAGTGAAATGTGATCCGCAGTTTGTAACACTGTTCGAAATCCCACAACTATAGTGCAAGTATCAATAATATGATTATCTTGTATATAACCCTAAATAAAATAATTCCAAAAATGTAATCACTGAAAATACACTATAGCCCTTAATAGAACTCAAAGTATGCTAAAAACACCGAATAAACCATTAGCACAGAAAAGCTTATGCATTGTTTATACCAGCTTTATATGGATTTAAACTACCGCACTGCAGCCAAATTCCTCATTTATGAACTGCTCTGTGGTCCACACTGTTCTATTTAAAACTGTTTCAGTGGAAACACTGCATGGCCAATCAGATTGCTCACAAAGCTGTTGAGTCAGTACTTCTTGTTGAAAAAGAGGAGGTTTCTCTCTAAGGGCGCTAACAAGCACACTGTAGTGTAACCTGTGGTTGTGCCTACCGTCTAGGAGCAGGAGAAAAATAATCCCATCTCCAGCAAGAGCATAAAAATTATTTTAAATATATCATGCAGCAAGGAAATGTGATGTAAGCTTATTGATTTATACCATTCATCAGGAGCAAGCAAACGGTGGCACAAAGTGAAACATGCAGACTTAGAAATTTAAAGAACAGTTTACAAATACTAACCCAATTTCATAAAGAAGCCTTTCCAAAACCTGACAGAGCCACAGACCTCTCAGTGCACCCCATCCGACAGCACTACTTCTCAAAGACAGCTATTTGAGTTATGCAGCACTAAAGAGCTGTGAGCCTTAGGTCAGCTGCTGGGACATGTGCATAGTCCACCTTCACCTGGCAGCTGTGCAGGGGGTAGAAACTCTCTGTTGGCAAAATGGTTGCACAAGGCCCCAACACCATCAACAAAAATATATATTACGATGTTTGAAAAATTCATTTTAGGTAAGAAAACAATTCAAACTGATAAAATGTCAAGCACAGTGGAGTCTTGCTAACTAACTCAGTGTAACTCCAAACCATTTTACTTTACTGATCTAAATATACTTGTTATGCGGGAAGGAAAATCACTGACACTAGCATCACATCTGTGTTATTCCATTTTTATAGAGAGAGCAGAAAATATATTAACATTCTACTTCAACTGTTTTTCTAAAAACATCGATGTTAAATAATAATACTGAGGTGATTATACTTTTTTTTTTTTAAACACATAATTAATTAATAATATACGAACCTTCATTGCTGTCTTGCAAACTAACCTGCACCTGCAGTTTCCTGTGACTACAGCCTCAGCCTCCAGAAGCTTTACGGCAGCACAGTAATATTTAATAAACACCTTTTATTAACCTGTCTTGCATCCACAGTGTTATTACAGTCCGTAAATGTTACAGCAGCACTCTTAGGTTGCCTAAAAATTGTTATTAATTTGCATTTGATCAATTCCATGTGTGCTATGAGCCCAATGGTGCTGCTGACTGTTTTTAGCATAGAGCTGGAGCTCTTCTGAAGCAGATTCACACCTACTGAAATCCCAAAATGTAGACAGTCCATGTAGAGCAAACAGCAGCCGAGCCCCATTTCATTTAGCTGCTCTCAGAGTGGTGGTGAACTACTCACAGTGATTGGCACCGTCCAATTTTTAACAAAAGATTTGCTGAAGTGACAGATACTTGTGGAAATAAGCTGCGGACAGATTTGCTAAGTTATGTGAGTAATTAAGTACGTGAAGCTACAGATGTTGAACAATAGTGCCTTCCACCAAGATGTATGCCATCATATCGAAAAATAACCTGGCATCTGTTTTCTTTATTTAAGTACCTTTCTTAGGGTTTGAATCTTAATTTTTTACAGTTGACAGCAATGCTATTTGAGCCAGTCGGTGGCATCTGGTTGCTGGGGGGGGTGAAAAAAAGCAAAGGAGGAGAAAAAAACCTCCATGCACTTTAATTAATTGTGGAGAGATTACATGGTCTTCCAACCGTGTAGTTTGTCATCAGAGCACATTACAGATTTATATTAGATGTTTCTCCACAGTGTCAAGAATAATTAAAAAGGGATAGGAAATGATGCCAGCTAGCAATGCTTTACATCAGCGATGAAAGTTTTATATTTATTACAGCCAAACAATTTTAAAAGAAGATGTCAATTTTGTAGTTATACTGTGCAAGGAATAAATATTAGGTGGGTAAAGCAGCCAATATATTTCAGCTGCTTGAATAACGAGAGGTTCATGTTTAATCTATCAGACCTACCAGAACTGGTGTGACATGTCAGAGTTATTAATGAAGCAGCATCCCCCTTTCTCATAAAAACATTCTCTCAATACAATAACATATGTTTTCCTTTTCTTCCTAAAAGGATCTCTGCCCAGCTTTTCCTCTGACTGACACAAATACAGGCATGCCGACTGTGCACAAACACTTTAGCTCAATTAATTTCAATACCGTTGGTCATGAGCTGGGCATCCAAGCTCCCAGTTCACTGACCACAAAGGGCCACATCTCTCTGCTCCGACTTCTTAGTGCCAGCCCACAAGAAGTGTGCAGAGCTCCAGGCAGCCTCTAGCCCAAGGAGCAATCACACCCAGCACCTCAGGCCTCCCTTCTGTCACACTCAGCGCTGGGGCTCCCAGATCCCTTCCATCCATTTATGGCATTTTGCTTCATTTAGTTTCTCTTGTTCTAAACATCCCACAGTAAGAGAAGAGCACAGACAGGGCGTTTCCTTTGGCCCTGAAACAGCTTTCACCCGCAGGGCACAGCTGGGTGTGCTCTTGCATGTGTCCATGTTACAACAGAATTATTAAAGCAAGTGTGAGTAGTTCCCTCTTCCTAGTCCTTCCTGTGTCCAGAATGACAAAGAGGAAACAGCGTCAGACAGATTACCATATTAAGGCTGATAAAATCACGAGGCCCTTGCAGTTGTTTTTGCCACGCACAAACCAGGAAACAAGCATGATCAAAATGACCAGAAACAGCATTTAGCTCACACCTTTCAGCAAATCCCATTCTACAAAAGTAAAAGGAATGAAACAATGTGCACTGCAGAGGAACATTACCCTGCACATGCCCAGAGCTAACAAACCCAGATCCGGGCCACAGCTTCCGTCGTCCTCCCCAGTCTGTCTGGACCATTCACTTCACTTCAGGCACTCAGGCATCCGTGCATCACTACACATGATGCCACCCCAATTACAGATGGAGTTCTATATGTTATTATGGGCAAAGATTTCAAAAAATTTCAGAACAGACTTTTGGTCTTTGAATGTCTTGCTTTCGTTTGATATGTTTAACCACGCAATACAACATCACTGGGTTAAGACATCACAGAACTTTTCTGCTGACTGCTGTTGCTCTGGCACGCATCCTATTCATTCCGCAGCTCGCAGTGGCCACCACACCACCTGCTTTAGAATGGTTTTGTTTTCTGCTGAGCGATTGCTTCATTTCCCATGGAAAACACAGCAATGACAATTCCATAGCGTTCTGTGTATCAAAAACATGTCTATTTGGAAATGGTAGCCAGCGCACAATTTGTTTGCTAAATAGTGGTGCTCCAAACACCGCAAAGCTTCACAACATCCATTTGTACTTCCACTGTCTTCTAAGAACATTTTAAAATTCAATTTGTCCTGTAAAATTCTAAAACATTGTGAAAATTACCCAAGTGCCCTTTCTCTCTTCTCCATCTGTCCAGATTAGAAACTGCTCCACCTGGACATAGGAGAAATGCCTATGAGGGAAGGAGAGGGAACACTGGTTTGTGAGTCAGATCTCCACTTGGAACCAGATCTCTGCCATTTTTTTCTTCATAGGAATTCCCTTCTCCCTGGCAGCTGAGGAAGCATTCTGGGCAAAGTCAGGTGAAGGCTGTGGGGAATTCTCCAGAGACTTTCCACAATTACATTTAGGTTGATAAGGCATTTGATTTGATTGGAAGAGAGGAAAAGCAAAAAACCTATTAGTTTTCTTATCAAATAGGATTAGATTTATTTTAAGATTATATGGAGCACTGAGAGCAAGAAATATTACATAAAATACGAACACAAAAAAGGAGGAGCAAACTCTTTACAGCTACATACTCAATATATACTGCATTTTACTTTGCTGAAACCTTCCAGGTCAAAACAACAACGACAAAAAAAATCAGCTTTTCCCATATTTCGACATGTTGTACGTGTGCCACTGACAATTCAAAGTCCTTTCAGCCGTTGGGGAGCTAGTTAACATATTCCAATGAATCTGAGAGGTGCTGAAGAAGCAGGAAGACCACCTCTTCCCTTGTGCCCAAACTGAAATGCCTTTTGATTTTGAAATTTAAAATTAGCCTACTAAGCTCGGTTTGCTTTCTGAATCAAAAAAGATCATTTGAAGAAAATCCACTGTTAAGAAGAAAAAGATCAGCTGTTCACAATGACTGACAAAGCACATAGCTCTAAATAACCTGTTGCTTATGCTGATGCACCAAACATGCCAAGTAGCACCTCCTGTAAAATTAAACCAGGACCACTCCTAAGTTACAGCTTAATGATGAATAAAAGTTGAACATCTAAAACGAGTGCATAATAGTTCAACTATGGTGTCAAAAATGATTCCGAGAGTCAAATATCATGAATATGTCTGGGAAAACAATCTCTTCATTACGTTACTTTGTCCTCTGAATGGCTTTTCCACCTCTCTACAGTTCAGTGACAGGTAGGCAATGAGAGCCATTAGCAGCAGTATGGCTGGCACAGTAGCTACTGCAGGCTTTGATCGTTGTGCGTCACATTTATTAGAGAACGTTTTACCCTTTCCATTCTGTAGGTGATCTTTCAAAATACCCTTCTTTCATTACTATCAATCCCGCAGAATTCATAGCTTGCAACAGAGCCTTCAGATCTGACATACCCAGAGATGACAATGTTAAAATTTAATGCTTCAGTTACATCAATATACAACTGCTTTATGGCCAAATCAATCCACTGATT